>NC_133327.1:352364537-352737037 GCF_042186555.1 Aquarana catesbeiana | reverse complement strand
TCCTCAGAGATAAACAAGGGGGTGGAATAGAATTAACCCCCTGGTTCTTGAGGGAAAAAAACACAAAAAGACTTGAAATGATGGACCTGGGGAGAATGAGCCACATGTTGGTCCTCAAGGTAAGGGCACACAGCCGCAGGAATATTGATTAAAGACTATGCCGCTGGGTGCCCTGGGTGTCCGTACATGCCATAAGCAGTGAAGGGAGGGCTGAAAAGGCAAAGGGCACCAACATTAATGGTGACTGTCATATACAAATATGTGTATTATATAAAACATAAAGAATAATTAGTATTAAATAAAAATAATTTTATTTAATCATAATGTGTTCAGGTATGGGGTGGATGGTGACAAGAAAAAAAAAATGTTTATAGAAAGGGTTTAAAGCTTAAGACATCATTTAACCCAGGATATTTAAGGGCATTCAAGGTGAAGATCCACCTGGTTTCTCGTTGCAGCAGGATCCTATCATAGTCTCCACCTCTTTCGTTTGGGGGACATACTCAAGAGCAAAAAAATGCATTTTTTTATCATCAAATTGATGACATAGGCCTATATGGCGGCTAATATGGGTTTCAGTCTTTTTCTTATTGACCAAAGAAATGTGGTCTATAATTTGATGGAAAAAAGGACGTTTTGTTTTCCCCACATAAAAAGCATTGCACTCACATGTCATTAAATAGACCACGCCAATAGATTGGCATGTGGCCAAAAAGTTAGGGTTGTATATTTGCCCATTAGGGAGAACAATGTTACGTGCCGCGTAAATATATCTACAAAAGTCACACTTATGACAAGGTCTAGTCCCCTTGGCCCTTATAGTATTTCTAGAAGGGGGGGCATAATGACTGTGGACAATTTGATCTCTTATTGAGCGGGAGCGTCTGTACGTAATTTCCGGGTGATCCTTTAAATGTTTAGATACATTGGGATCTCCCATCAGTAAATACCAATGTCTCTGTAAAAGATCCCGTACCTGCTGGTGTTGTCCAGAAAATCTTGTAATTAGTCTCAGACCGGAATCCGGTTTGGAGATGGTTTTACCATGAATAAGGTGGGTACGATCTTGTTTTTTGGCCCTTAGATAAGCTCTTTTGAGGCATATGTTACTATAGCCGCATGATTTCAGGCGGTTTCTTAATGCTTTGGCCTCTATTTAAAAATGGGCATTTTCACTGCAGTTTCTTCTTAGCCTCAAATATTGTCCATATGGAATGTTAGTTATCATGGATTGTGGATGTGAGCTGGTGGCATGCAAGAGAGAGTTTCCCGCTGAGGGTTTACGAAAAAAGGTGGTCCCTATTGTTCTGTCAAAATGAACAAAAATTGTTATATCCAAGGAAGTAAGAGTGAATTGATTTGCTTCCATGGTGAAGGTCAAGTTGTATGTATTCAATTTGAGGCCCTCAAAAAAGCGGGAAAGATCCTCCCTGCTACCCATCCAGATAAGGAATACATTGTCTATAAAATGTCTCCAAATTGGTATGTGTTCAAACCAGGCCTGCATGTTGTCCCGGAATGACAAATTTTGCTCCCACTCCCCCAGGTACAGGTTCGCATAGGAGGGGGCACATTTGGTCCCCATAGCGACCCCCTGCACCTGGAGGTAGTGGGAGGGGAGCCTGAGAACATGAAAATATTGTTGGTCAGAATGAACCCCAAGAGGTCCAAAATGAATCCATTGTAGGCCAATGGGACATCAGTGTTCCGAGAGATGAAGATCTCTACAACAGCCAAACCCCGGAGATGGGGAATGGAGTTGTAGAGGGCCTCCACATCCAGGGTCACAAGCCAAGCCCCTTCAGGGATAGCTAGGCCATCCAATGTTCAGACTGTTCTGGCCTAACGGAGTCATCTAGGCTGTCTAAAGGGATTAGTTAATTAGCTCATGTTAATTAGGTTAATTAGGTTACAGCTGTATTGTTAGAGTAATATGAGCAGGAGGTCTGCACCTCCACTTTGAGTGTATAAAAGCCTGTATTTTGCAATAAAGGAGATTCCTGTTTGAACTTACATACAGCCTGCCTGGTGTTTGTTCTGAGCTATCACAACTGGGTTAGAATGGCACATAGCTGTAGTTCTAATCCCGGAACATTGGATGACCGAGCAATCAGATGTTGCGATCTGCAGTCTGATTCAATAGCTGCAGAGGAGTGTCGGGAGAGTGGAACCGAGCGAGCAAGGGGCTCATTACATTGGTTGGCAGCAGTGGGATTTGCTCTCCAGTTACTGGGACACTCCAAACCAGCCTGCAGGAGAGCCGCGCTGAAAGACTTACTTGAGAGCCGTGGAGGGAATGGTGGGATCGTGCTTCCTTGCCGTGAACACATCCAAACCATAACCTGGATCCAAGGTAGCAGGATAGCAGGAGAGGAGAAATACCAGCCACCATGGATGAGGAATTCAGAAGGAGGTTGCGAGAGGAGATACAGCACAGAGGACCAGTATCAGAGCAGGTCCTGCTAAGATGGTTTGATTCTATCCGCTGTGAGCTCTGGAAGGAAGCGCTAGCCCGTGAGCAGCGACACCAGGGAAAAGTTCTGCCCTCTGTCCATGTGAGGTACTGGAGGTATGAAGTGCGAATGCTGTTTTTGGGGGAACAGCCGAACCAGGAGTGGACAGCCGAGTTAGGCAGGCTGATCCGGGCAGAAATGCGGTTGGACAAGAGCTACAGAGCCCTCCAGTGGTATGTAGCCCAAGTGTGCCCATGGACAGCGGATGACAGCCCCACGGAAGGCTTTGACTACGATGGCCTGGGATTGTTATACTGGAGGCTGTCCAGGGACCCTGACTTTGGAAGTGATTGGGAGTGGCGTTTGGAGGAAATAATGGAGCACAGAGAGCGGAGACTGAATGTCTCAGAAGTGCACTGGGCACTGGAAGATTTGGAGTTTCTGGCCATTCAGGAATGGGAGTTGGAGATCGCCTACAAACAGCTGTTAGACTCTGCTCAGCAGCAGGGTGGTGCTCCCTTTGCCTGGGCCTATCAGGAAATACCAGTTGACAACTCTGAAATCCTGGCTGAAGAGTTGACAATGTGACAGAGTAACGGTGTGCTTTGCCAACCTGCACCCGCAGCTATGGAGGCGGAGGTCTTATGGCGGATGCAGCAAGTGCTGACTGACCTTGATGAACCTGTTTCTGCATTAGATGATCTTGGATGGAGGAATGTGCATGTCCAGCAGAATGCCAGAGAATCGGCAGTGGAAAATCTGAAGATTGCCTGACAACAGGGCAGTTGTTGTGCTGACAACAGGGCAGAGCTCTGCTAACCTCTGCCCAGCACTGATAGCATCTTCTGGGTTCCACGGAGAGGAGATGGTGAACCTTTATCCCCAGACACCAGTTGCAGAGACAGGGGATTTGATAGACTTTTCTGCTGAGGAAGAACAACCTGGTGAGCCTCCAGCAGAAGAAGAGCTGTTATTAGGGCCAAACTTTACTGTGCTCTGCCCAGCACTGAAAGCATCTTCTGGGTTCCATGGAGAGGAGATGGTGAACCTTTATCCCCAGACACCAGTTGCAGAGACAGTGGATTTGATAGACTTTTCTGCTGAGGAAGAACAACCTGGTGAGCCTCCAGCAGAAGAGGAGCTATTATTAGGGCCAAACTTCACTATGCTCTGCCCAGCACCAACAGAAGTATCTGTGAAGTCACAAGGAACTTCCCCAGCTGAAGCGATGGCAACCGGACAGAGGGTCCAAGATCTCTGCCCTACACCTGCGGCAGTTCCGGAGGCTCAGGGTGAGAAGGAGGTGGTCACATCCCAGCAGCAGATCAGGATACAGGGGGAGAAGGGAGAGGAGGTGTTTGTCATCCCTCCCCAACAGTTAGTCGGAGCAGATGGTGTGGGGTTTCCAGCAGAAGGGCTGGCAACAGGGCCAAGTACTGCTGGACTCTGCCCTCAACTAACAGAGGATGGATGTCCTGTGAAGGTGGATGGGACTTCAGTCTCCACCTGTATACCCCAGGGATGCTGGGCAGTCGGCCCAGATCCACAACAGCATGACGGAGTGAGCCCAGACACCCTGTCTTCTCTCCAGCGGCAGAAAGGACTCCAGGGAGAAGGGCCAGTCCAGGCCTCTCCCCAGCGGCAGATATGTTCTCTGAGAGAGGCAGAGGTTGGCTGGGTGAGTAATACTTTGTTTGGAACAATTTGTTTGGGGTACTGTGTGAATACAGGCATTAGAGGACTGGAACTACTGACTAACTTTGGAGTCAACCCGTCTGGGGTCTCCTCCTCTCCTCCTATCTCCTGCCGAAAGGGGAGAAATGTGACAGACCTAGCCGGGAAAGAGACTTTTGGAGGGGACTGTATGCTAGCCTCTTGCCGATCGATCAGGGGCCCTTGCATTTGGGGGAACGGTGCTCTTTGTGAGCTGTATGTCTGGGGACCCTGGATTTGCCATATTGGAATAGTGGCTGATTCATAATGCTGGGACAGATACTGTTAGGAGATGCTGATGTAAATTCCAACACCTGTCTGTCTATTGTCTGCTAAAATGTGTATTGTAAATATGTCTACTATGGGATCTAAGAGTCATTAGATCCCCATTGTTATTTGTGTTAATTAACTCTGCTATTGTGTGAAGAAGAGTCTATGTTGATTGTGATAATGTTGATTGGATTTTCTGAACTACAAGACGGCCAGTCTGGCCTAACGGTCATGTCTGAGTCATCTAGGCTGTCTAAAGGGATTAGTTAATTAGCTCATGTTAATTAGGTTAATTAGGTTACAGCTGTATTGTTAGAGTAATATGAGTATTTTGCAATAAAGGAGATTCCTGTTTGAACTTACATACAGCCTGCCTGGTGTTTGTTCTGAGCTATCACAACTGGGTTAGAATGGCACATAGCTGTAGTTCTAATCCCGGAACATTGGATGACCGAGCAATCAGATGTTGCGATCTGCAGTCTGATTCAATAGCTGCAGAGGAGTGTCGGGAGAGTGGAACCGAGCGAGCAAGGGGCTCGTTACAGCCGCCATATAGGCCTATGTCATCAATTTGATGATAAAAAAATGCATTTTTTTGCTCTTGAGTATGTCCCCCCAAACGAAAGAGGTGGAGACTATGATAGGATCCTGCTGCAACGAGAAACCGGGTGGATCTTCACCTTGAATGCCCTTAAATATCCTGGGTTAAATGATGTCTTAAGCTTTAAACCCTTTCTATAAACATATTTTTTTTTTTTCTTGTCACCATCCACCCCATACCTGAACACATTATGATTAAATAAAATTAATTTTATTTAATATTAATTATTCTTTATGTTATATAATACACATATTTGTATATGACAGTCACCATTAATGTTGGTGCCCTTTGCCTTTTCAGCCCTCCCTTCACTGCTTATGGCATGTACGGACACCCAGAGCACCCTGCGGCATAGTCTTTAATCAATATTCCTGCGGCTGTGTACCCTTACCTTGAGGACCAACACGTGGCTCATTCTCCCCAGGTCCATCATTTCAAGTCTTTTTGTGTTTTTTTTCCCTCAGGAACCAGGAGGTTAATTCTTTCCCCCCCTTGTTTATCTCTGAGGATGTTTCCCTGTGCCGTTGTTTTGGGCACAGGATTTCTTAAAATGGCCGCTGGTCAGTCGAACGTCTTTACGTCACTGACGCCGCCGCCACTATTCTGATCTGGATGCGTGCACATGCGCGGTCCTCCTGTTCTGTCCGCAGCGTGACGGCGAGTCAGATGCTGCCACGCTGGAGAGGGATAAATAGCGGGGTTCTCCCCACCACTCTCTGTCACTTCTCTCCTGACACCAGCCAGACAACTTTGCGGTCCCCTGGTGGACTACCCCGGCTTCCTCCATGTATGTCATATGGATTACAAGTAAGTTTTCTATATAGCCCCTCTTAACAAATCAGCTTCCAGCTTACGTCCCTTGATTTTTTCTTTACTATATATTTTTTTATTTTATTGTAGTAAATATATCCATATATATTTTTAATTTCTCAGCCTGGGCTGAAGGGCAACAACTCATTGGTGTACTATTTTGATTTCAAAATATCCATCCACAGATTCTAGGACATTGGGTAAGATGGATACCCCCCCCCCTATTTTTTTTTTTTCAAATATATTAAATATTATAAATACTTTCATTATTATTTTGGTTTTGCAATTTTGCTGACATATCCCATACTGATACCTGAATTATGATTTATACCTGCAAACAATGTTTTTTTCTATATATTTGTGTGTATTTGTTTAATGCTACATGATTATGTTATATATTTTCTTGAACATTTAAGGTTTATTTTTTCATTTTATAGTTAATCAGATGCCACATTATATCTCCTGAAGAAGCTTAAGAAAGCAAAACATGTTGAGAAAGTGGTATCAAGCACTGTATCATATTTTTATCATAATTGTTCTGTAAACACATACAAATGTTTTGTCTTTTGTCTGTTTTTTAAAAATGGATTTATGAATAAAATGTAATGTTTAAGAAATGTTTGGGAAGCAGAAGGATAGCTAAGTATGTCTTAGTTGAAGAAATAAGTGTGAGAATTCATTGGGGATATGAGAAGCCTGCTCGTCTTTTGCAGTTTCCTCTCCTCCTTCTCTCGTGTGTGTCTCTGTGTAAGAAAGGAGTGAGGTGCCCCTCCCCTTCACATGGCTGTGTAATATTGTGTATTTGTAGAAAAGAGAAACAAGCGATTTAAAGATATTTTCTTAAAAAGATTGTGCTCGTCTGAAGCCGTCGATTTCTGAACATCTAAATACTATAAAAAGTTGTAAATGAGAAAAGTGAACAATACAGAAGGGTTTTATTGTAGGTACTGAAACTGAGAAAATGGTGTATGAGAAAGATAGAAGCCTTTGTTAGAAAGTCTTTGTAAGTTTAACTAAGAAATCATTTGTAGAAGAGGAGAAAAGTGAGACGGGCTTCCAGCTTCCCCCTTTGACCCCCCTTAATTCTCCTTCTTCGATGGACACATCCTGTGTGAGATGTCCTTTGCGAGAGGCTGTGTCTGTGAAATGTTAACTTTTGACCAGCTATGAAATTACTAGTATAACATGTAATGTTCAAATGTGAGTGATATACAAGACCAAGGGAAATATTTAATTATGTTGCAGAAGTGGAATCCTAGTTGAAATTGTTAGTTTTTGTTATGTAACTCTAGGATTCATTTTAAACAAAGAAAGAAAAGACTGATTGCAGCCGACACCCTTTGAATTCCTAAAAGTTAGCCGTGATTATTATAATTATGTAGTGGTCACTTATTTGCTTAATAATGCCTAAAAAATGTAATGTTAATGTTATATCTTATCCTCTGGTGCCATCTAGCAGCCAAAGTGCAAAAGGACTAAATCTTTATATTCTTTTCACTCTTCAAGTTGACCTGGAAGTTTTTGTTTGTTTATATCTGGACATTAACTTGACCTGCCCACAATGCACAGTGACTCCCATGATCCATGGGGAGCAGAACTACATTGTGGGAAGCTTATAAAAAGGCTGGGAGTGGCCATCTTAGGGGTCTTGGACACGCATGGCCAGCCTGGGAGGATCTGTGTGAGGTCTCCAGCACAGCGCGGCCTACCTCCACGGAACAGTGATCCGAGTAGCGGTATTGTGACATCCCACAGAGCTGGACTGACGGCGGGGCAAGCCTGGGAAGAAGCCAGAGGAGCCTGTCGTAGTCATCTGGGAGTTCTGGAGCGTATTGCGGAGAGGAGCGGAGCATCGCAGCAGTGCCGGCCGGAGACAGAACCCTGTACCTCAGAACGGAGTTTTCTGACAACACTGTCCTGGTTAGGTGAGAGGGCTGTTACCCACAAGTTCCTTGACACACTTTTATACACACGTGTACACAAGACAGAGTTGCTGCGACTCATAGTCCCACAAGCAGATTCAAGAGGAATTAGTACTGAGTCCTTGGCATCAAAGTTAGTTAAAGTACCACGGCACCAGAGCCTGGCTTTCACCTTTTCAGCATACTTTGATAAGGAATCATTAACCCCTTGGATTACAAAATTACCTTGTTGCTAGCAGAAGAAAAGTAGACAAAGAAGGACTGTTTAGTAAAACATAAGGCCTTGGGTACTTTTACTATATTGGGGTAGTGTGATACTAATATGTTTTGGTTTGCGTATACATGTTTTCAAGCTGAACAGAAGCTTGCCCGGTGGCTAAAGCAAATGCCAAAACAACAGCAAAGAAGCTCCTTTCCGAAGTAATATGCCACTTTGGAGTCCCTGAAACTATAGAGAATGACAGAGGAACACGTTTCACTGGACAGTTCATGCAAATTATATGCAAGGACTTGGCAATTGAGCAGGCCTTCCATGCCCCTATCATCCTCAGAGTTCAGGAAAGGTAGAAAAATATAATGGAATCATTAAAGACAGGTTAGCTAAATTAATGCAGGAAAGGGAAGACAGGTCAGTAAAGAAACATAGGCCAGAACTTTTGCCTTTGGTTCTTTACAGCATCAGGACTACCCCTACTTATAGGTCAGAGAACTTGAGCCCTTGTGAGATTTTTCTGGGCCCACCAAAGACAGAGTTGTATTTTCCACATTAGACTGCTGTAATTTATAATGATTTTGTTTTTTTATGTAATTGTCTAATACAAGCAACTAACTGCGATGCACAAGTTTGTTTTTGATTCAATTCCAGATCCAGATCAAGTAACTGGAACACATGATTTACAACCAGGTGATTGGGTTCTAGTAAAAGAACATGTGAAAGTACCTTTGGGACCATAACTTAAAGGACCCTTCAAAGTGCTCCTGACAACTGCTATAGCTGTAAAGTGTATACATGCCAGCCATTGCAAGAAAGTACAGCTAATTTCAAAAGATGAGTAAACTACTGTGATGCGTTAGCTTGATCTTAGCAGTCAAGGCTATATAGGAAACTTAGCTGTACAAATTATACATGCTAACAGGTATAAGGAGGCATTTGACTAACTGCTAGATCTGTTCACATAGGCCAGACAGTTCAAAAAAAGGCACACACCTAGTACTCATTTACTTTCAAAGTGCATCTATGTACAGATTTCAACTTCTTCTTTACATTTGCTTATAAGCACTGCCCCCTCCCTCCCAATATTGTCTGGGAGGACAACAAGGAGAGGCAAACGTTCCCTTGGCACTGTAAGGGGGGCAGCAACAAATGTGTCCACAGGCAAAGGTGGACGTGGTGGTCAGTCCTCAGGCAGGGCATCATTTCCACTGTTTAGTGAGTTTGCCTGTGCTATCCAGCCACAGTATGCAGAGGAGGCGGTGGACTGGTTTACTAAACCTTCCTCATCATCCTCAACCTCTGTCACACAAGCAGAGACAAGTGTGCAGTTCCCTGCAGTTGCCAGAGTGGATAAATCTGCCTCCTTGTCCACATCTTTTCCTGCCTTAGCCCCAACATCAGCCACTGAGGAGTCAGCTGAGTTATTTGACCACAGTGCCAGCCACTTGAACCTTGATGATGCCCAGCCATTACTGGATTCAGATGTTGGTTCTGAGGTTGAGGATGACAGGAACATGAGCCTAGAGGGAGGGAGGAACACTGATAGACAAATTGGCATTCATGTTCCCCAAGCCGCAGCATATTGCCAAGTTGTCTCCAGTGATAATGATGAAGATGGAGGAGATGGAGATGATGATGATGAGGTCACTGATGCGACTTGGGTGCCAGATAGAGCAGAGGAGGAATCTGAAGGTGAGGCGGCACAATTCCAAGGAGGCCGACATCAACAAATAGGAGAGAGCAGCCACCCTATTCCATCACATTCTGCAGCTGTTATCTCCCGGACCACTCCCCAAAGCTCAGCTGTCTGGGCCTTTTTCAGCACATCTGCAGCAGATCACACTGTTGCTATCTGCAAACTGTGTCTCAGGCACATCAAACATGGCAAAAACACCAAGCCTTCAAAATAGGCACTTTTGATTTTTGACGTTCGGGTCCCATTGACTTTAATGGGGTTCATTATTCGGGTCCGAACTTTTGCGGTGTTCGAAAGTTCTGGTGCGAACCGAACAGGGGTCCGTTCGGCCCATCCCTAATGTCCGTGTACCTCCGAAGTGTATAGCCAATGTCACTATAACAAAAGAACAGTGTTGCAAACATTTAGAAGAATATCACCAAAGCCAAATACCCATCCACTTTACATACTATCCACTTTACTAATAAGTGTGCATATCATCCAACCTAAGATGACACCCAAACAGTATAAAACATATATTTTTTGCTCTTTATTATTATTATAATTGTCGTTTTTATTAGTGTAATTATAACAACACTATCAACAGATGGCATAGCAAATGAACACTACAGTCTGAAGGTGTTCCTCTGCAGTCTGAAGGTTTTTCTTATTGTTAATGATCCTTCTAGCTGGTATGTTATCACTATGCCAGAGCTGACATAGTGGTCACTGGATCAGGCACCATTCTAACCGAGTGATTGAGTGCATGTAGCCTTACAAAGTGTCAGCTGCTTACTCTAAGAGAAGAGGACATTTATTAACATACAATAACACAGAGCATTGGGCTGAAGAATATTAATCAACAAATTATGGACAGGAAGGGGTTAGCCTATTAACCACTTGCTGTGCTGCCACAGTACATTTACTGCAACAGGGCAACAGCTGCAGGCTCAGTTATGTTTATATATGTGGTTCTTCCTCTTCTGGTTTAGGAGTGCACAGCATGCCCCTACTGTGACCACTGTGTTACTGTTACGGGTAACTGAGCTACTCTGATGACAGGATGTAAAAAGATATTATATAATATTTTTAAAAAATTGAATCAAACATTATTTATGTATTTATTTATTTTTAAATACTGTCACCACCCAGTATCCCTGATTAGCACCACACTAGTCATATGATGATGCTGTACTTCACTTCTGGCAGTATGTAAAAAAATAGTGAAAAAAACGAATTTTATTTCATTTCTTCATTTTCCAATAAATTGTGACAAACAATTACAGCTTAAAAAACTCGCAATGCCTTGAACTGTCTGCTTTCCAAAAAAGGTGTAAGTTTGGGAGTATTTATACTGTTCTGGCATTTTGGGGCCTCAAGAAATGAGATGTCAGTACATCAAGATTGATCAATTTTCAAATATATACTGTCTACCATAGTTTGTATAACTTTTACACAAACCAATTATTTTTAAACTTATTGGGATTTTGTTTACCAATGACCAAAGAATACATTTTGGACTACATTTATATAGAAATTTAAATTTATTGGGTATTTTTTATAACAGAAAGTAGAAAATATCATTTTTTTTATCCCAAATTTTTGGTCTTTTTTCATTTATATAATAAAAATTAAAAAACCCAGGGGTGATCAAATACCACTAAAAGAAATCTCTACTTATGTGAAAAAAAATTATATAAATTTCACTTGAGTACAGTGCTGCATTACTGCACAATTGCCAGTTAAAATAACAGAGTGCTGAATAGCAAGAAATGCCCTGGTCATGAAGGGGGTAAAACCTTCCAGAGGGCAAGTAGTTAAACTGTGTAACTATGGTCACCACCATAAACATTATAATTATCAGTAATTAATAATACCATCAGCATTGTCATCAACAATATCCTGCATACATCCATCCTTGATTTTGTTTCCTTTTTTTAAAAATACATAGACTACAATATATATATCAGAACTTCATGTCTTCTTTGGTTATTATTGTATAAGAATACTTTAACACTTCAGGATTTAGGTGTTAAGATGGGCACATTTTTCACAGTAGATTTTTCTTAACATTTCTGGAATTCTAATGACATTGTTCTCTAGTGTTAATGAATGTAAGCATCTATTAAAAGGCTACTGAAGTTTTATGTACGAGCTTGTGTTTCAACCATCACTGGTAATGGTAACAGTTGTTACATTTCATACCTGTTCACACTAGCTTACCAGTTCCCACCCAAGCCAATTCTAGCATTTCTCTCCTCCATGTAAAAATCTGTATTTTTTTGCTCAGAATCCCCAAACACTGCATATTTTTTTTAGCACAGACCCTAGAGAATAAAATGGAAATTGCTGCAATTTATTATGTCACACAGTATTTGCGCAGCGCTTTCATCACTTTTATTCCCTTTAAAAGAAATTTAAACATCCCCTGTAATAGAAATAAGGCATGGCAGGTCCTTTGTATGGAAAGATATAAGACCCCAGATATTTCCTCTACCCTGGAAAGAATGAGATAAAAAAAAAAACATTGATCTTTGCATTCTAGGGGGAAAAATGGCAGTGTTTACATCTGCCAGAGCTGGAAGTGACGTCATGATTTTGCTTGCGGCCTCCCAGGATCATAGAGATGGCCAGGGACCATCCAGTTATCAGCCAGCTCTGTGGAAACCAGGCGTCAGGAATAGATCTCTGGCTTCCTGATCGCACGGGAGAGCCCAGAGAGGCGCCACTGGATGGCAAAAAGGGGGATGTCCCCTCCCATGGCCTGTAAAAGCAATCCAGCAAGTAATAAGCCCCTAGGATCGTTTTTACATTGTAGGGAATCGCTGGATAAAAAAAAATATATAGCTTGACCATGGTGATTGTTATTCTCTGGTTATTTGGGGATGGCTCTCCGGGCACAGTGTGAACCCATTAGGGGCGCCAGAAGAGCTTTACCAAGTACCCGGCTACAGATTCCAAAGAGCTTGAGTGTCACGCAGGGAATACAGTGCCAACCAAGAGATATCGACCCTACCTTACCGCAACAGTTGCTCTTACTTGTAATCATATTGGTTCTTATAATGCCTCACTGGAAATAGTGTATTTCATGTATTCTTGTTGTGAACAAAAAATCTTTGAAAGGAAAAAAAAGATATCTGGGTGATGCCTGTAGCTGCATCAACCAGATATCTCCACTCAAGATCCACAACGTCATATGATATCATGTGTGCGGGAAGTGGGTAAAAACTAGTTTACAGTTCTGTTTGAAATCATATAGTAATGAATAAAAATGATCAAGAAAATCAAGAATTTTGTTTCTGGTTGACATGTATTTTTCAAGAAAATGATCTGCTAATTCTTAAAGCTTCAAGAAATATAGTGTAGTTTCGCTCCAAGAAATGTATATGTAATTCATATTTTTCATAATATAAACAATTGTTTTCCATAAATAATAAAGTCTGTTGTGAAAAAAGTACATCATATTGATTTACGCCCCATGGATGTAAATGATGGGACTAGTTGGGTACAAATATTGGAATCCAGTATGCCTGCCAGCATGAAGGTCCAGGAGTTGATTCCTGTATATTCCTGCCAGTGGATGAGACAGAGTGCAGGTTTAAGCTGTGTACACTATATACTGGCAAATTACCAAAACAGATTCTCCAAAAAATGACCAGAGTCCCAGGGACTGAAACTTGCAAATTTCCAGACAACCTGATTTTGGACTTCTACAGACCAAATGTATACAGCAAATTCAACAATCATAAAATGGATAGATGAATAAAGACCTTTAGAGCTCCACCTCTTAGAAATCCTGTCTTATTCAGACAATGTTATTAGCAATTGCTATGGCATGTTAAAAATATTGCCCAGTACCAAAATATCCACTGCAGGGGGGACACCAATAACAGTATTTCTTTTAATGAGGTCTGTAAAAAACTGCCATAGTTCTAACACATGTAGTCACCAATACACATTGTGAAACAAACCATAATGCAGACAGCATCCCAGAACTCCTAAAATAACAAATTTTCCCACCATATATACTGTAGGTACTAAAGCATGTAAAGATGTTAAACCCACCATAAATAATGTGTCTGAAATGTTATGGACGCTCATACTAAAGCTGGCTGTAGACGGATTGAAATTCCACCAGTTCAGCAGGGACTGGCTGAATTTCTATCCATGTGTGGTCTTCCCTGTTTGACACAAAAAATGAACATCTATGGCTACCTTTAGGGTTCAAAAAGTTGTACTGTGTCACAGATTCTTTACTTAGTGACATAAAATATAGCATATTCTTTTTTCAGCCTTCTGGTTATAGATATATATATAGATATATTAGTGTTGGTTTCCCTGTAGATCACTCCAAGCTGTGAGTGGTATTATATGTTTCAAATGAAAAAGATCACCTCATTGAAGGATATTCATATACAGACTGCTTCTCCTGTGATGGAGGTGACAGATGACTTAAAATGGAACGAAACCCTCCTATCCTTTTCAGCCAAGGAGGCTGCAATCTTAGCTTCTGTTTGATCTGCAACTTCCATGGTGCTGCACATCAGTTATGATGCCATTTCATGGTTTGACTGTTATGGTTGCAAGCACAAGCAAATGTGACAGTTAGCATTTCCGACATGCTGGGAATGTAACTGTTTTTTGAATCCATTAAAACAGTAGTAAACCATGGCATTTAAGAAAAAAAATTCTCTGTAAGGCATTGGCATATTGTGATAGAATGCATCACATACTAGCACATTATGAAATAATTTAGAACAAAGCCCTCCAGTGGTGCGCTGTCACTGCTGACAGGGTTTCCATCTTCCACCTGTCTTCCTTCTGGGTTTGCAGGCTCCGGTTGTATGAGTGGTCGGAGCTGCGATGACGTCACTCCCACACGTGTGTGCATGGTCCTCGGCTACGGCACAGAGCTCTGAAGGTCCGGCATGGTATGCTGGACCTTTAGATGCATGCGCCAATTTCACCAGCTGCATCCAGTGTGAATATCTGTTAAACACTGCAAGTTTAGGTGATATTCACTGTATCTACAGGTAAGCCTTATTATAGGCTTACCTGTAGGTACACATTCACAAATAATTAGTTGAATACTGCTTTAAATTGGTAGGTTTAGTTCCACTTTAAGCAATGCACACAGGGTGTATATTTGTTGAGACCACGATCTAACAGATTGCGGAATTCATTCAGATCAAACAGAGCTTTATAGGACAAATTCCAATGTGTAAACTTCCTCTTGGTCCATATGGCATGTACACTACATATTAGTCAAATGTGCTCACAAGTTAATTTGGGAGCACCACCTTTATGTGGATCCTTAAAGCAGAACTAAACTCTTCTATCCTTTTCAGACAAGGGAGCTGCCATCTTGGCTTCTGTTTGATCAACAAGTGGCATGGTGCTGCACGTGTGATCAGTTATGACACCAGCCATTTTGTGGTTTGACGGTTTGGTTGAGTCACAAGCACATGTGGCAGTTAGCATTCCTGGCATGCCGGGAGTGTAATAATTAACTCAATGGGTTTGGTTCCCCTTTAAGGTTCTTTCCAACCTTATAACACTAAACAGCAGATTTCAACATGTGAACTTCCCAGTGATCTATACGATACTGTAGTAGACACTTGATACTGTATAATCCAAACTGGGAAGTTTATAATATCAAATCCCTGTATATCATCCAAAGAGCACCGGTATAGAACTTTAGCCACAATGCAGTTCACTTTAAGGTGACTGTTTACTACAGCAACATTAAGGCCACAGGATGAGTTCATGGGCAGTGTTAGTAATTCACTGTATTATAATGAAGAAACATATAAAGATTGAACTTCTGTATACATAAATAAAATAAAGCTTACAATTCCCTGGATGAATGTCTCAAACTGAGCAGAGCCCTCCTAAACCTATTTTATTGTATTATAACTGTACTGTCTCCCTTTATATTGTAAAACCTTTATAGTTCACACATGTCTCAGTGAACTGGCTCAGTAACTGGGCCAAAATTGCTGACCATTTTCACCAGTTTTGCTCAGCTGCTTCAGAGGCATCAATATAATTTCCCATCAGTCCCTTTTTGGGTACAGTGAATAAAAGATATCAAAGATAGTGTCCCATGTAGTGTTAGTTCACTGCATGTGTTAGAACTAAGGCAGTCATCTACAGACACGATTAGGACACATACTGTTATTGGTGTTCTCTTTGAAGTGGCTATTCTAGTACTGGGCAATGTTTTTAACATACCATGTTAATTGCTTTTAATATTGTCTGAAGAAAGCAGGTTTTCTAAGGGGTGGAGCTCAGAATGTATTGATCTATCCATTTTATGATTGTTGAATAGTTTGTATAAAATCCATAACAATTCACTTACATTTATCAGTGCCCACCCCAGCACCCAGGAATCAGTTTAACAAATATTAAAAAAAAACTAAACTTATCAACATTTTATTGCATTTTACAGTAATGCATAATGTTTCTGTTTGTATTTATATTTTGTAAGGTATTTCTTGTGAAAAACTATTAAAATATTGTTATTATTAGTTATTATTAGTCATACAGATAATAAAAATATTTTGGTTAATTTTAATATGTGTATGTATTTTGTTCAACCTGATACATTTACAGTTTGGTAATCATCTGGACAAGATTTGAAATTGTATTTTGTGTTTAATTAGATGTGTTATATTCATAAACTAGTATTGATCCCATTTTAAATAGAACATATTATTTTTTCATTTTGCTTATTCAGTATGACAGTGTAAGGCTGACAGGCAGCTTTGATTTTTTTCTAAGGGTACGTTGTTATTATAAATATTGCTCTTCTTTATAGCTCAATGAGAATTCTGGTGCTTTTTATACCAGAGATGTCCAATTGGTTAGAATCTTTCTCTGATGGACTGAAACAGCTTGAGTGAACGCCTGAGCGCACAACCAATTAGGCTCATTTGAGGTAGCAGAATTGCCTTCTTTGGTGTTAAAACCCCATGTCAAACACTGGGCCTAAGCTCATTTGTACTACAAAATGAGATTGACAGAGCAGCTGCAACAGGGGGCATGCCTGCTGGACGACTTAATTGTGGAGACTGAAGGGCCATCATGAACTGGCTTGTAGAGACTGTATCACCATGGCTGCTTTACAAATGCTCCTTATTAACAGTGATCTGTAATCAATGAGCTCAGGCAGCCATACCCGTTCATGAGTGAAAAAAAAAAAAAAAAAATGGAGTCACAAGACCCAGTCAAAAAAGTGACAGCGTGCATACCTCACTTACGCCTTAAACATTACTGTCTTTTTTTTGTAAATGTTTTAGCAATCCGGTTTTCAATAAATGTAACAATAGATAAGTATAAGCAAATAAAAAAAGGACTGTACTAGTTTTACAGAAGAGTATTGATTACTGTCCTTTCAAAATAATAAAAATAGGTAATTTTGATAGAAGTTTTGAACTCTGCTTAAGACCTGTAATATCAGTAAATGAATGTTCACAGATTTTTTTCTATTGGTTTAGCTAGATGTACTTGCATTCTTTTTTAATTTGAATAGCTACTTAACTATGTAATTATTATGTTGAACCTTATACAGTATGAGATTACAGTAATTGGATTTAGATCAAAATAATTGCAATGACAATGCCTCTACTGAACAATAAAGCTGCGTACACACGATCTGACTTTCCGATGGGAAATGTTGAATGTGAGCTTGTTGGCGGTAAGTCCGACTGCATGTATGCTCCATCGGACAATTGTTGTCGGACTTTCCGCCAACAAATGTTGACTGTAAGAATAGGTATCCTATATGCTACCGCCCTCTGCACGAGGAACACCTCCACCGCGCCACTGGCACCCAAATAAACTTCAAAAATACTAAGTAAATGTACACAAGTGATAGTGAATAAATGGTAATAAACTAGTGAATACAAAAAGTGTCGAGCTGCCCCCTTAAAATCAAAATATAAATCAATAATTTATTTAATCCTAAATATCGGTTAGGAACCAAAAATGGTAAACCAACACATAGGGTAAATAGAAGGCGCTCAAAAACAACAAAGGTATACCTCGCAGTATACAATAAAGGTAATATCCTCTATTGATGAATAAATTACCTGGGTGTAAACAATAAAGGTATACCTTGCAGTATACAATAATGGTGATAACCTCTATTAGTGAATAAATCACCTAAGTGTAGCACACTGAATTAACAGTGGACCATAAAAATATAAAAACCTGTAAACATAAAATAAGACATTCAAATATATAATGTGACTATTTGAATTAATACACACATATAGATGTGACAAAAAATTAAATAGAATTAGATCTGAATTGTTTCATTAACAACTTTTAGATCGGGATACCCCAGCTTACTATTTGTTATAGGTATTGGAGCTTGGGGGATTTTGATTTTGATTGCTATCCTGTCTTTTTGAATCCTCTGATTTCTGTGGGTGCTGTTTACAAATTTTTAGTGAATTTTTGGGGAATTTTTTTAGGGATTGGTATCTGCATATATTTCCCCACTTATGTGTGTATTGCAACCCAACCTAGAAGAAAGTTGGGGAGTAGGGGGAACTTTTATCACAGAATATACGTCTGTTATTATACCCTATAAGGTTTTGGAAAGGTAGTAGTTCCAAAGAGGAGGGGAGAGAAGGGGACTCACTTTTTTTCAAACAGACATTTTATATCTTATATGTGGTATATGTTTTTGTAGTTATCACCCTTGTAATTAATGTATATTGAATACCTACATTAGGTGGGTCACGGATCGTCGCTTACTACTTACCCGAGGGGTCATTTATAATTTTATGTAACTCTCGTTCGGTTAGATTAATTGGTATCCTTATAGAATAATAATATATTATAGATATATATTCATATATTTCTTAGAAGTCTATATATATATTGTTAAATTTATATGTATCCACAAAAGTGGAATTCAACACGAGATTATATGGTTTATATTTTATTGGAAGATTTATATACATTTTTATAGATTTTTTATTTTATGTTTTTTAGTTCAGCATTTTTATGTAACCTGAATATATTTTAAATTATGGTATACAGGAATAATGTTGCCTTATATCTGTTTATATTCATTTCGCAATATGACCAGGAAATAAGTGTGCTTGTACCAGGTAATATTCGATCTCAGCCCTTGTACCCTGCAATGGGTTGGCTGTATGAATTATTTTCCTAGTCAGGCAGCGGACTAATCTTATGGAAGATCATTGTAATTGCTGGCTATGATTGAAATGGTATTTTAACATGTCCAGTAAATTGCGGTTTACACATATATAAGCATACTATCCATTGAACACCATCGCCGTGTACCTTGTATATACTATTTACCCTGTAGTGTGGTAAAGAGAGCGTGCTTTGCCTTGCATGAGAATGCTGGCAATGTATTTCGGTGAGTGTATGTCTGGAGAGTGATTCACTGGCACGGTGGTGAGGTGGAAGACGCACGGAGTTACTCATCATTTGACATCTATCACTGAGAAATCATCTGTGTGGGACATTTGATTGCTTTCGTCACCATTTTATATCACCTGCAGCCTGTTTTGAGGCTGTCTTCATTCATGGACTGTATATGGAGTTTCTGACTTTTGCAGCATGAATTGAAATATTTGCACGTGTTCATTTTTTTAACATTTTTTAAAATTTTTTGTCACATCTATATGTGTGTATTAATTCATATAGTCACATTATATATTTGAATGTCTTATTTTATGTTTACAGGTTTTTATATTTTTATGGTCCACTGTTAATTCAGTGTGCTACACTTAGGTGATTTATTCACTAATAGAGGTTATCACCATTATTGTATACTGCAAGGTATACCTTTATTGTTTACACCCAGGTAATTTATTCATCAATAGAGGATATTACCTTTATGGTATACTGCGAGGTATACCTTTGTTGTTTTTGAGCGCCTTCTATTTACCCTATGTGTCGGTTTACCATTTTTGGTTCCTAACCGATATTTAGGATTAAATAAATTATTAACAAATGTTGACTAGCATGTTCTCAAATTTTCCACCAACAAATGTTTGTTGTCGGACTTTCCGATCGTGTGTACACAAGTTTGTCACACAAAAGTCCAATGTATAAACACGTATGCTCGGTATCAAGGACGAGCCAGAAGTGCTCGGTCTTGTAAAACTAGCGTTCGTAATCGAAATATCACATTCGCGACGTGGCATATTTTGGAATCTCTTAGTGCAGCGCATTCTCTTCTTCTTTATAATGGTTTAATAATGAAGCTGTGTCTAGTGATCTCCAGAATAAAAAATTTTTTTTTGTTTTTTTCTAGTGATCTCCAGAATAATATATATTTTTTCTAGTGATCTCCAGAATAATATTTTATTTTCTAGTGATCTCCAGAATAATATTTTTTTTTTGTTTTTTTCTAGTGATCTCCAGAATAATATATATTTTTTTCTAGTGATCCCCAGATTAACATTTTTTTTTCTAGTGATCTCCAGAATAATATTTTTTTTGTTTTTTTCTAGTGATCTCCAGAATATTATTTTTTTTGTTTTTTTCTAGTGATCTCCATAATAATATTTGTTTTTGTTTTTTTCTAGTGATCTCCAGAATAATATATATGTTTTTGTTTTTTTCTAGTGATCTCCAGAATAATATTTTTTTTGTTTTTTTCTAGTGATCTCCAGAATATTATTTTTTTTGTTTTTTTCTAGTGATCTCCATAATAATATTTGTTTTTGTTTTTTTCTAGTGATCTCTAGAATAATATATATGTTTTTGTTTTTTTCTAGTGATCTCTAGAATAATATTTTTTTTTTGTTTTTTTTCTAGTGATCTGCAGAATAATATATATATATTTTTTTCTAGTGATCTCCAAAATAATATCTATATATTTTTTTTGTGTGTCAAGTTACCACAACACCATTATTATCTTTATATTAGTATTTTTTAACCTCAAAGATACAACTATGTTGGTGTCCCTTGTTAATTTGACATTGTATTTTTGAAATGTACCTGCCTACTCACAAACAAACTGTCCTTTTTGAAGTAAAACACATAGCCAAGTATTTGTCAAAACAAAAATTTTTAATTCAATAGGGAGCACAAGGTCATATCAAAATAAAGAGGAAGGCAACGATGGACAAACAGTTGGAATTGGTGAAGCCTTTGTACCCCAGGGCAGACATCAATTATTTGACAGTCAAAATTGGTAACCTGAGGAGTTCATTTAATATGGAGCACAATACAGTCCAGTACTCCAAGAGATCGTTAGCAGCAGCAAATGACATATATGTCCTGAGGCTGTGGTCTTCCAACAGCCTGCATTTTTTGCCAGACCACACCGAACCCAGGCCATCACTCTCAGCACTTCCTTCCACCCTTACTTCCATGCTGCTGTGGTGGGTGGGGTGGATGTGTTGCTGGTGGAGAAGCAAGGTCCAACTCGCAGAGGTGCATTTTCCGGGTGATTTCACCCCTCGCCCCCTTGTTTAGTGCCTGAAGAATTATTTCCTTGCACATAGTTCGGTGGTCCTCCTCCATTTGTTTTAATTTATTGCCTGTCAAGCATCCAAACGCCTCCTGGCCATCAGGTGCCATGCTTATTTTAGCTGGTTCCTGGACTTCCTGGCCCTTTTTGTTGGAGGGCAGAGGGGGAGGAACCTGTGATTCTGTCAGGCTGCTTGCCACGGCCTCCTCTTGGCTGAGGCTGAGACTTTCCTGTGTATGAAAATGGTACATTGTTTTAGTTTTTTGGTCATCAGTCACATACAATTTTGAGCTCATGACTGTTGCAAATTGAATGTTAACAAATAGAAAAGACTATCATTCTGACCCCAGCATTTTTAATTCTTGTCCCAATCATTTTTGGCCACTACTGTCTATTGATATGTAAACCACTTTGTTAAATCAGAAATTTGTGATCAATAAAATCTAGTTAACATCATTCAATTTTTGACAATAAATATGTTCAACAATGCTATACCTGGGTCAAGCTGGGCTCCTCCACATCTTCTTCCTGGGTGGAAGGCCCAGTTTGGACCTCAGGAGCCTCAGCTGATGTGGAAGGAAGTGTTGAGAGCGATGGCCTGGGTTCGGACAAAAAATGCCGTGGTAGTACCACAGCCTGGAAACATATACATCATCTGCTGATGCTCCAGATCTCTGGGAATCCTGGACTTTTTCTTTATATGTGCTCCTCAGGCTACCAATTTTGCACTTCAAATAGTTGATGTCTGCTGCTGGATAAACAGGCTTCACCAATTTCAACAGTTTCTTCATCGCTGCCTTCCTCTTTATGTTGTTTGAATAGTCCTTGCATTTTACTTGCCAGGGACATGGCAGCTCCCGGTATTTTTCGATAAACTCAGGCAGGAAATCTGGGGCTGTAAATTTATCAACCATTTTATCCGCAAGACACAACACAAGACAAACCCTAATGTCAGGCTAAACTCTCATAATCTTGTCCCAATATAGGCCTCAATCTATAAGCATTATAGGTCACTAACCACTGATGCCCCAATTTACAATTGTACCTTCATTTAAATGATCATTTAAATGATCGGCGATAACGTTCCTCCGTCCTCCACTCACAGATCGTATGTACGTCCGTTACATCGCCGCGTGTTATGGCTTTATATACACTGCACATGCATGAAACTCCGCCCCTGTCCTTTTTTCTAGTGTATTCCCCGCCTCCTCTCTTTCCGGCAGTGGGAGAGCACATGGCGGAGATACAGCAGGTGTGTGCTGTTATCAGCAATGAGGAAAGCCCGGAGCAAGGCAGTTCCCGATCCAGGAGGAGATATAAGGCCTCAAATATGTCCTTTGAAGAGATGGTGGAGATGGTGAACATCTTAAAGAGGACAGATTATGATGGAAATCATGGGCCGTACAGAAACCCTAATGTGAGAAAGGCCAAGATAATGGCTAAAGTTGTCAGAAGTCTGCACAGGAATTTTGGGGTACTACTATCCAAAGATCAATTGAGGAAACGCTGGTCAGACTTGAAATTGAGGGAACAAAATCAGTATAGAAAGATCAGGAAAATGCTGCAAAAAAGTAAGTATTTGTCGTGTACTCCTATTATTATTATTACTTTCGTGCTGGTACATGTGCTTTTCTTTACTGTTGTACAGTTTAAAATGCCAAGTTTGAGGTTTGTGGACACAGGAAACGTTCGTATTAAACATTGTACGTTCGACCACTAATAGGTCGTTTTTGGCAGATGCAGGTTAACTACATTTGTTCAGGCCTATTTTGATTAAAATACGTTTATTACATTGTTGTCTAGATGTGTTTGAAACTATAATGAAATGACAACTTTATTCAGTGTCAGGAGAGGACAGTTAGCAGCTGTTTAAACATCTGGATGCAGGAGCACTAGTGTGGGATACCATAACACCCTTGATATATCTGTCTGCTAAGTATACCTTTTCTGTATTCACATAGGGGAGAAAAGAATAGGGACATCTGAGGACACCAGTAACCCCACACCGAATGAAGAAAAGCAACTCACCACACACCCTGAAGATGTGGATGCAGATGTTCAGGAAGTGCTGGGTGAAGTGGTAGAAATGGTGTCGACAACAAGTCAGTGTCTGAGACCACAGCTTCAGGTAATAGATGGATTCCTGCATATTTATAATACATGGTGTGTTTTTTTATTTTTAGGTGATGTGGATGTTGTGGAAGAAGAAACTCACTTCATCAGTGCAAGTTCACAAATCCTGATTAGGGAGATCATGGTGTGCAATCGTGATTTGGAACAAATTAAACAAAACATCTATGATGTTCAAAAAAGACTGAGCAACATCATAGATATTTTAGGCAAAATCTAAACAAAAATAACATTTTATAGTTGTCTTTATGTTGTATGTGTTTTTACAGTTTTAAATGAATCACAAAGCCAAATTTTGAAGATGCACACAGTGTGTCAACATGTGCTATCTCCCATCATGGGATATCAATGTACGCGTTTTGTGGGTGCAACCCCTTCCTCCAAACTAAAGTAGGTGAGAGGAAGGAGTTGCACCCCCGAAACACGTCCATTGATCCCCCATGATGGGATCTAGCACATGTTGACACACTGGTGCTTATTTCAAAAAGGCAAAACCACTTTGCACTACAAGTGCAATGCAAGTGCACTTGAAAGTGCACTTGTAGGGCAAAGTGGATTGGCCTTTCTGAAAGAATCCTCAGTGTGTCAACATGTGCTAGCTCCCATCATGGGGGATCAATGGACGTGTTTCGCGGGTGCAACCCCTTCCTCTCACCTACTTTAGTTTGGAGGAAGGGGGTTGCACCCACAAAACGCGTACATTGATATCCAATGATGGGAGCTAGCACATATTGACACACTGTGTGTTTTGTGGCTTTAGCAAAATAGCAAAATGTAGGGAAAAGACACACATTTTAGGCATGGGATCATGAGGGAAATCCAAATTTTGAGGCCCAATTTGTATGCATTTGGCTTTTAGTGAGCTCACCCCATCTGATGAAGGCAAGATCAACACAGTTTTGTAATACAAATGCCTCATATGGCCTTCACTTTAGCAAAGTCAAACTTTGTAAGTTCCTGAGTTGGGGATGTGTATGTTATGTTTTTAAACATGCCTGTTTAGCCCCAAAAAAGGCAAATTAATGACAAACATACATGTTATACACCAAGATGTTGGTTTGTTCAAAAACCGTTTATAACGCACATGTGAGTGCGCTCGGAGTAAAATGTTTTATACTCAACAATGTGTGGCTTCATTTTTCAATGCTCAATACCAGTGTATTTGTTAAGTTGGTGTAGTTACAGTGACAATGTGCTGTAAAATGTGCCAAAATCAGGCTGTTTGAGGGACTCCAAGCAATTAATTCAAGGAGCTGAAAAGGATGAATATTTTTATCATTAATGCATTACATACATTAACAACACTAACATTGTGTGTGTGTGTAGCAGACCCACAGCACAACATAATAGTTAGCTGAAGAAAAGATTGTCACTTTATGTATCAAATAAGTTATGTTTCCACTGTTGAAGAAAATGGTCAAAATTAAAAGGCCATTTGAGAACCTAGGAGACAGATAAGAAACACAAACAGTAATTCAAATGAAATATGAGTTTAGTTTAAAAAAAAATGTATTGCACATCCGCAAGATTTTGTTGTAAATAAATTGCCCCTCTACCCATGAAGTACTCTACATATTTTTCTCTGACTTCGCGGGCGATTTGGGGAAGTAAGCCAGCATGGCTACTTTCGCGCACTGTCATTGCTGCAGGTTGAGATGAAAAGTCGGCCTCAGTCGCAACTGAGGCCAGATAGCTGGCTGCATTCTTTCTTAAGTAGTTCTGCAGAATGCAGCAGCTCAACACAATGTGGTTTAGTTTATATTTGGCCAGGTTCATGGCCGTTAGGAAGATCCTGAACCTGCTTGACATTATGCCAAAGTCATTCTTTACCACTCTTCTGGCACGTGACAGCTGGAAATTAAAAACCCTCTGCTCTGGGGTCATGTTCCTCATGGGGAATGGCGTCATGAGATGTTCCCCCCAGGAGCAAAGGCCTCATCCGTGACAAAAACGAAATTGAGGTCCTCGACATTCTCCTCCGGAGGTGGCAACCCCCACGGTGCCATTTTGTAGATGCTGGTAAAACTCCGTCTGGGTGATCACTCCTCCGTTAGAGTTTTGGCTGTTCTTCCCAACATCCAGGTAAATGAACTCATAATTGGCCGTTACCACTGCCAATATCACTATACTACTAAACCCTTTGTAATTATAGTAGCACAACCCTGAGTTGGGTGGTGGGACGATCCTTACGTGCTTCCCATCGATAGCATCACCACAATTGGGAAAATCCCACTGGTGGAGAAACTGGGAAGCCACAGTCTGCCATTCCTGTGGGTTGGAAGGAAACTGTGGAGTCAAACAAGAAAAAAATAATAAGTACCTTTGCATATAACGTTGCAAGCAGATTAGTCACAAACATTCTTGGCCAACATAAGTATAACATTTTTTTAAATGAGAATTTAAAGACAAAAGTATAAGGTCAACTTATCAGATTCCTCACCCCCTCTGGTGGCTCATTGGAAACATTTTATGGTGGGGGTGGGTAGATGTTTTGGACAGGTAACCCTCTCAACTTCATTGAGAGCTGAATGTATAAACAATGTGTGTTACTTTGGCCAGCCCCTCCTTACTTACACTATTGGCAGCCCACTGGACAGGTAAGAAGTGTCATAATCCAAAAATATGGTTACACACTGTCCAAATTGAAGCACATTTTTACATTCTGCAATTACCTATCAAGATAATAGGAGAACAAAACTTTAAACAGTACCAGGCAGGCACTTGCACTACATGCTTTGGTGAATTCATCCATAAATATGACCACAAAAGAGGTAGGTATAGTGTGTATGGGTTTGGCAAAGTTAGCAGAGTACTGTATCGGTTGACTTAGAGGTTGGGGGGGAGGGAGGGTTCCAAATGAGTTTGAGCCCCCAAAAAATAGCCTCTCGTACTCTGCCTGAATTTAAGGACAACAATAACATTTGGACAGATTAGTTACTAGGCTAGGTGTGTACGGGCCCAGGATAGCATACTGGGGAGGTTAGTGAAGGCAAATATGCATGAAGGTCAAAAAAGGAGCATTAAAAGCTTACAGCATGCATGAGGACAAAGAGGAGATTCACAGCATATTACAATCATGGTAATTATGGAATGAAGAAATTAATACAATACATTAGCAAACATTAAATACATAGAATGTGATGGTAAAGGATAAAACTTACCCTAATATAGTCCTTCTGCAGGACTTGAATAATGGCAGAACAGGTCTCTGGAATAATGATTCCCAGAGCCTGGGGGGTGATCCCAGTCATGAACTTGAGGTCCTGGAGACTTCTCCACGTCGCCAAGTACCGCAAGGTGGCAATGAGCCTTTGAGAGAGATGGCTTGCCGCATGCAAGAGTCCTGTTTAATAATATAAGGAGACAGCAAAGCCAATAGAGGGTAAAAGATGGGATTCGGAGATAATTCCTCAAATCATCAGGATTATTCTCCTGGAGCTCCCGCAGCTAAGGCATATGACAGAATTGGTCACGATTAAGCAACCAATTCATGGTCTAAGAACTCCTCCTCCCCCTGTTTCAGGACTGGGCTTGGGTCATAACAATAACTCCAAGCCCAACAATAGCACAATCTCTCAGATGAGAACGCCACATGGTGGCGAACCGACAAGCACAACTTGAAAAGCAGTAACTAACTGAAAAGCACAAGGCTGAAAAGCGCGAATCGTCACTCACCAAACTTCTACTAACCCGAGATAAACACGAGATTAGCAGAAGGAGGCCAAAGGGTGGTGCATGACTATTGAACTTCCTTTTTATCGGCTCGTCGTATGTCCTGCACGTCACTACGTTTGTAATTGTTGGCCAACATTTGTGTGACCGTGTGTATGCAAGACAAGTTGGAGCCAACGCCCTTCAAACATAATTCCACGATTTTGTTGTCAGAAAGTCCGATCGTGTGTACGCGGCTTATCACTTACCTTAAGCCCACCATAGATGATGCCATTTTCTTTCCTGCAACCAAATCACTTGATTTCCCTATCAACACAGCCAGTGTTGATAGGGGAATCCCTCCTATGGAGCTATTGCGTTCTCCTGGTGGGGGCATGGAGAGTTGTCCCAGCTGGGAGAACACAGTGCTGCTATAGCTACTTGCAATAATCACATGTAAAAATCTGGCATGCTGGTTGTACCCAAGTCAATCGATGGATCGACTTGGGTACATTCAGACTGCCCATAGATGGTTTAAATCTCAGCCAATCCCTGCGGAACCAGCTGAGATTCGAGCCATCCATGGCCAGCTTAAATTTTCAAACCCCACTAGATTTTAACCAGACATGTAGCTTAAATGGGTTTTCAGCTTTAACCCTTTAACTTTGAAGGATGTAGACTAATTCTTTGGGCACTTTATGGGTAAAACAAGCTTATAGTTGTGAGCTTGCTTCACAATTTAGAATTGGGCTGTGCTGTGGGCTTTGCTGTTTAATGTATTTGGCTGTGCTGTGATTGATAAAAATAAGTTACAATAACAAGTATATTAAAATTTTTTTAAAGAAAATAAACATTTTTTTAGGGACCCCTGCCCACCATTGTGTACAGACACGCACCCCTAGGACACCGGAGTGAGAAAAATAATTCTAGGGCCATTGGATACAATTGACACAAAATGATGAGCTTTTTAATTTTTCATCCATGTACGATTTGGGGTGTAGTAGCTTATATCAAATCTACTGTAGTGATATGGCTTTCATTATAGAAAAAGGTAGGACTTATTTTGGTTTTATGTTATCTTATTGGACTATACCAATCCTTTCAGATATACAAGAGAGGACTGACTCCATTACATTTATAGAGTAGAAGATGATTACTTTTTTACTATTTTTTTTATTATTATTATTTTTTTTTTTTATTTTGGATAGATTAGGTAAGGGTTATTACCCTGCCACTTTTTTTTGCCCTCTGCGTCCCATTGGGAAGATTTCCCTTCACTTCCTGTCCCATAATTATAACAGAAAGTGGGAGGAAATCCATTCAAAGTGAGGGAAATCCTGGTAGACACCAGGGTTACCTAAGCTAGTGTCCCTATTGGAAAATCCCCCCTATTCTGGTAACCAATCAAGCCAAACTTGTGACCACTTTGAGTTTTTATTTCACACTCAGTGATAATGGTCACCAGGAGAAATAGAGAGGATGAATTTCTCCAGCGGGGACAAATATAACAATAAAAACCTTACATCTGTTCTAATCCCTTTCCAATCTAAGTTTAGCCTTCAGTAGAACTCTAAACATTATTAGCTATGGTAATATGTTGATCATGTTTATGGTATCATTATTTTAACTATATGCATCCATGCTGCTTTATTTTGGAGATCATATAAACTAGAGATGTGGGGATGTTTACAGCATAAATTTACCAATACCAACTTGATAAAAAATAATGTTCTTTAGCAAGGAATATACTTTCCACATAATTATGCTACCAAAATTAGTGTGTGCTGTAAATTGCCTCCAGCATTGTTCCTATTCCTTCATGTTGGATACTGCCATTTTACTGAAGCCCAGAGCCCCTGAGCAGCAGTAAATCTTTAGACTGTCAGTAGATCAACCTCTACATTTTTGTCACAGTGCCAAAAAACATAGAGCGACTGAGCATGTGCAGAGCAAGGTGAGACCATGTATTACCGGATTTTAAACAGTATAGGCACTTTTTAAAAAATGTTTTAGATAGCTATACTTGCAAAAATGGCCATCCTGAAGTGATCTAGCAGGGCTTAATTTTCTGATTAAAGTTCCACTTTAATGATTTTGTTCATCTTTAGCAATTGTACAGACTGATTTAAAACATAGTTTCATTTTTTGATATTAAGTAGAACTAACATATTTCTTTTTTGTAACATCTCTTGATTTATAGATATGGTGAAGTGAATGATAATTTAACCATATCCCTACAGTTTAGTTTTGTATAACTAAGTGCTCGGGAGGTCCCAGTAGATTCAGCCTGACCCCCCTCATGTAAGAAAACGTATAGGGGATTTCTGAAGAAACAATCATTGAACAAGATGAATGAAGCTTCCCATGCCTATTATCATTCAGAGACCCAGAAAAGGGACTTTAGAAATGCAGTGCCGCATTCTTCCCTTGATGTTTTCCTTGATCTATTACAACATTATGTGGCAGATAAATTAATCATTAAAATCTTAGTAAAGTCTTTACAAATAATAACCAGGTGTAGTTTGATTATCTTTGATCTCTGGGATAAAATTTATCTCTGTCACTAAATATAGAAGAGACATTGCAATTTGATTTACCTTATGACCGATAGCTAGTGAAAGTTCACACAAGGGGTGATGTTCATAGATGTTCCATGGCTATAAAGTCAGATAGATTAGGAGAAGTCATTTTTTTGCCTCAGAAACCAATGATTTGTGAACCAAAGTCCTAATGTGCTTACAGCTGTAACAACACTTGTTGAGTCTGTAAAATAAATATCCCAATATAATTAGAGCAGAATAATGTTTTAAAATAAGTATATTTTTAAATATCTTAATATGTAACCAATAAATTATTTAAACTTATTTCCTTCCATGTTTTTGCCAATACCGTTATATTATGTTGACAACAGTTTGCATTGTTTACAAAAGGTGGTTATAGGTTTTTTTCTGCAATTGCTCAATTCATGTAGTATGAAATGGTAGTGTAAGTATTAGTATACACATAGGGAATCAAAAGCCTGTTCTGAAGATACAGTAATCTATGTTCCCTTTTCAAACTAGGGGTCTAGTAGTATGCTATCAACAAACAGAGCCGGCTGCTATAAACTAAGGTAAATTATGACCATCATATCACCATATATGTGTAATAGTGACTCCATAAAAAGTGTGAATAAACAAAATAAAACATTTTCAAATATTTATAGATCATCAAATAACATCTCTCATATAGTGAAAATTGAATATAGTAATGATATCGGTCCAAGTTCATACACCTATGAGAATATAGTGTCTCTCCTTAAGAAGTGTAAAGTCTCTATGTAGACTTTAACAACAGTGGCCACTGTTACAGTGTTACACATGTGCTCCACCACTACCATGCAATCAGTGCCCACAGTGACCCATATAGGTCAGAAGTGCTTGAGCACACTTCTAGTAGTTGTCAGTCATCCAAGTCTTGCTCTCTGCTCCCCAATACTTTTTCCACAAGTCCAGGGAACTGCTCCTTTAATTGGTTGGGTGTCCACTTCTTGCACCCAATAACCTCAAATCAGGGCAAATAACCCGAATCATAGTGTAGTATTAAAAAATATCTTGTAAAAATGTATTAAATATGCACTTACATAAAAAAGTCACTTGTCTCACCCTATAAGATAAGGCTCAGGAAAAATGGTGACACCTCAACTTCAACGTGTTCACCTGAATCCACCCTATGAGTTACTTCACACCCACGTGACTTCCTCAGGGGCTGCACCATATTCCCAATGCACACGTTCCTGGAAAAGCTCTCAAGGGATTGGGTGCTGCAGCAACAACCAGCTGGGAGCTGGTTCAGAAGTCACAAGGAAAATGTTTGCCAGCACACCATAGATGAACAAGGAAGCGTCCAAGTGAATTTTTTAATGCATGATCACATCAAAAAGAGTAGTGCAACGTTTTGGAGTCACGTAGCACCCCTTCATCAGACATGTGAAGGGGGCCTGATGAAGGGGTCCTACGTGACTCCGAAACATTGCAATACTCTTTTTAATGTGATCATGCATTAAACAATTCGCTTGGATGCTTCCTTGTTGATCTATGGTGTGCTGGCAAACATTTTCCTTGTTCCTCATGGGGTGGTGGGGTGATGTTTGCCAGGTATATATAGATCAGTTATGTGACAGAAGACCACTTCAAATTATATCAGTCAAGTTTACTGCATTCTGTTATCCGTTAACAGTCACTGGGTCAAAATATAAATTATATGTAATAAAATGGAATGACACAGGGAAAAAGTAATGAACACACTACCTGAAATGTATTTAATACTTGGTACAAAATCCTTTGTAGGTTATGACAGCTTCAAGATGCCTCCTGTATGGAGAAACTAGTTCCATGCATTGCTCAGTTGTGATTTTGGCCCATTCTTCCACACAAACAAATTAATCAATCAAATCTTGAAGGTTCTGGGGGCCTCTTCTAAGAACTCTGATCTTTAGTTCTTTCCATAGATTTTCAATTGGGTTCAAATCAGGTGGTTGGCTGGGCCATTTTAGCAGCTTTATTTTCTTTCTTTGAAACCAATTGAGTTTCCTTGGTTTTGTGTTTGGAATCATTGTCTTGCTGAAATGTCCACCCTTGTTTCATCTTCATTATCTTGGTAGATGGCAGCAGATTTTTATCAAGAATGTCTTGGTACATTTTTCCATTCATCCTTCCTTTAATGACATGGAGTTTGGCAGTATGATATGCTTAAAAACATCCCCACATGTTCCCACCACCAAACTTCACTGTTGGTATGGTGTTTTTGGGTGATGTGCAGTGCCATTTGACCTCCAAACATGGTGTGTATTATGGCATCCAAAGAGTTCAATTTTGGTCTCATCTGACCAGACTATATTCTCCCAGTATTTCACAGGCTTGTCTAAATGTTGTGCAGCAAACTTTAAACAAGCTTCAACATGTTTTTTCTTCAGAAATGGAGTCTTGCATGGTAAGCGTGCATACAGGTTATGGCGGTTGAGTGCATTACTTATTATTTTCTTTGAAACAATTGTACCTGCTAATGGCAGGTCTTTCTGAAGCTCTCCACAAGTGGTCCCTAGCTCTTGGACAAGTATTCTGATATTTCTTTTCACTCCTCTGTCAGAAATCTTGCGAGGAGCACCTGGTCATGGCCAGTTTATGAAGAATTTATGTTCTTTCCACGTCTGGATTATGGCCCCAAAAGTGCTCACTGGAACATTCAGAAGTTTGGAAATCCTTCTGTAACCAATGCTATCAGTATGTTTTGCAACAATAGGGTTGCAAAGGTCTTTAGAGAGCTCTTTGCTTTTACCCATCGTGAGATGTTATAAGTGTGAAACCTTGGTAGTAAAACAAAAGATTACAGTGCACACATACAAAAATTACATTTAAATCCTGCAATTAAAACATCTGAACATATTCAGCAAAAAATATGAAGAATTGGTCACACCATATGGCCGTATAGTGCTTAAGCCCACTACTGCATCAAAGTACCCCATTATCAGTGGGTCCTACACTATTCATAGAATGAAAGATCCTGCTTCTCTTAAGGATGGGAGAAATACACTCCTCTATATGGGAGAACTAAATGACTCCTCCTATAACACAGGTGGACACTAATAGGTAATGGCAGGGGGATGGGGTGCTCCAGCCCAAGGATCTGGTCAGGAACCATACAATAGACAAACAAAGACTTTGGGGGCACATCCTAAAATTGCATGAAAGATGATGCTGCTATAAGACCATGCAAACAAAACAAACATTTACAGTGCACACATACAAAAATGACATTTACATACTTCAAGGCTATTTAAAACACCAGAACATATTCAGCAAAAAATATGGTCACACCATATGGCCATATAATGCTTAAGCCCACTACTGTGTCAAAGTACCCCATTATCAGTTACCGTGGTAATGAGACACCTTTTTATAGGCCATCAGTTGAGACTGAACCAGCTGGTATTAATTTGCACTGACGAGGGGCAGTATTGCTTTCTAATTACTGATAGATTTCAGCTGGTGCCTTGGCTTTCCATGCCTTGTAACACCTCCCTTTCTTCATGTGTTCAATATTTTCTCCCTGTGTCATTCCATCTTATTACACATAACTTAATTTTTGAACGTATTTGTTTTGGTTTCTTTGTATGTATGGATTGCATGGGTTGTCACCGACGTGGTGAAAATTTCATGTCAATAGCACATTTAAAAATAAATTTACCTAGAAAAATGGTGACATGTTTAATACTTATTTTACCCGCTGTATATACAGTATCTCACAAAAGTGAGTACACCCCTCACATTTTTGTAAATATTTTACTATATCTTTTCATGTGACAACACTGAAGAAATTACACTTTGCTACAATGTAAAGTAGTGAGTGTACAGCATGTATAACAATGAAAATTTGTAGTCCCCTCAACATAAATCAACACACAGCCATTAATGTCTAAACCGCTGGCAACAAAAGTGAGTACACCCCTAAGTGAAAATGTCCAAATTGGGCCCAAAGTGTCAATATTTTGTGTGGCCACCACTATTTTCCAGCACTGCCTTAACCCTCTTGGGCATGGAGTTCACCAGAGCTTCACAGGTTGCCTCCTCCACTCCTCCATGATGACATCACGGAGCTGGTGGATGTTAGAGACCCTGCGCTCCTCCACCTTCCGTTTGAGGCTACACCACAGAAGCTCAATAGGGTTTAAGTCTGGAGACATGTTTGGCCAGTCCATCACCTTTACCCTCAGCTTCTTTAGCAAGGCAGTGGTTATCTTGGAGGTGTATTTGGGGTCCTTATCATGTTGGAATACTGTCCTGTGGCCCAGTCTCTGAAGGGAGGGGATTATGCTCAGATTCAGTATGTCACAGTACATGTTGGCATTCATGGTTCCCTCAATGAACTGTAGCTCTCCAGTGCCGGCAGCACTCATGCAGCCCCAGACCATGACACTCCCACCTCCATGCTTGACTGTAGGCAAGACACACTTGTCTTTGTATTCCTCACCCGGTTGCCACTACACATGCTTGACACCATCTGAACCAAATACATTTATCTTGGTCTCATCAGACCACAGGGCATGGTTCCAGTAATCCATGTCCTTAGTCTGCTTGTCTTCAGCAAACTGCTTGCAGGCTTTCATGTGCATCATCTTTAGAAGAGGCTTCCTCCTGGGGCAACAGCCATGCAGTCCAATTTGATGCAGTGTGCCGCGTATGGTCTGAGCACTGACAGGCTGACCCCCCACCCCTTCAACTTCTGCAGCAATGATGGCAGCACTTATACGTCTATTTCCCAAAGGCAACCTCTGGATATGATGCTGAGCACATGCACACAACTTATTTGGTCGACCATGGCGAGGCCTGTTCTGAGAGGAACCTGTCCTGTTAAACTGCTGTATGGTCTTGGCCACCGTGCTGCAGCTCAGTTTAAGGGTCTTGGCAAACTTCTTATAGCCTAGTCCATCTGTAAGTAGAGCAACAATTCTTTTTTTCATACCCTCAGAGAGTTCTTTGCCATGAAGTGCCATGTTGAACTTCCAGTGACCAGTATGAGAGAGTGAGAGCGATAACACCAAATTTAATACACCTGATCCTCATTCACACCTGAGACCTTGTAACACTAATGAGTCACATGACACCGGGGAGGTAAAATGGATAATTGGGCCCAATTTGGACATTTTCACTTAGGGGTGTACTCACTGTTGTTGCCAGAGGTTTAGACATTAATGGCTGTGTGTTGAGTTATTTTGAAGGGACAGCAAATTTACACTGTTTTACAAGCTGTACACACACTACTTACATTGTAACAAAGTGTAATTTCTTCAGTGTTGTCACATGAATATACCGTATATACTCGAGTATAGGTCCATCCGAGTATGAGTCGAGGCCCCTAATTTACCACAAAAAACTGGAAAAAACTTATTGACCTGAGTATAAGACAAGGGTGAGAAATGCAGCAGCTACTGTAAGTGGAAAAGAGGGTCAACAATGCCCATCTGCAGCTGCGTGCCTCCCTGTGTCCTGTGCATGTGTCCCTGTGTCCTGTGCATGTGTCCCTGTGTATGTGTGCATGTGTGCATGTGTCCCTGTGTATGTGTGCATCCTACCTGTGTCCTGTGCATGTGTCCCTGTGTATGTGTGCATCCTACCTGTGTCCTGTGCATGTGTCCTTGTGTATGTGTGCATCCTACCTGTGTCCTGTGCATGTGTCCCTGTGTATGTGTGTATCCTACCTGCGTCCTGTGCATGCCTCCGTATGGCGATCTCCGTCCTCCGTGTGCTGCTCTGCACCGATCAGCGTGTGATAATACCATTCGACGGCCATTCTACTGTTCAAAAGCCGTGCCTCCTCTTCGTCTGTGATAGGCAGAACACTCCATTTCCCAGCAGTCAGCGGTCAGCCTATCACGAACATTCTCTCATCCTCATACCACGGACAAGGATAAGAGAATGTCCGTGATAGACTGTACACTGACTGCTGGGAAATGGAGTTTTCTGCCTATCACAGACGAGGAGGAGGCGCGGCTTTTGAATAGTGGAATGGTCGCCGATTGGTAATATCACACGCTGGCCGCCGTCTGTCTGCATGACATGCTGATCATGTAGGCAGACGGCAGTGACTCGAGTATAAGTCGAGGGGGACACTTTCAGCCTAAAAAAAGGGCTGAAAATCTCGACTTATACTCGAGTATATACGGTATATAATAAAATATTTACAAAAATGTGAGGGATGTACTCACTGTCGTGAGATACTGTATATAAAATAAGAATGAAGAAGCAAGCCTGTGAAATGGGTAATACTTACCTGTCCTGCTGCCTGCACTGCCTATTCTTGTTCTGTTGCATAGCTAACCTGGCTGAAAAATCATCTCATAAAGACTTATTGTTTTGTAGTTCTAAATAGGGATGGGCAAACGGTTTGGCCCGAGCATCAGTTTGGGCTGAACATTTGCCCATTTGGCCTTTCGTCGAACACCCGAATTTGCAGGTTATTCACAGAATGTTTCCCCCAATGAACATCCTGCAATGCACTGAGCGCTGCACAGCTTTGCCCAATCAGGGCACAGTGTACGCTGGTTGTTAAGGAGAGGGGCCGAGAAGCTGGCCGCGGCATCCTTAACAACTAATGAGTCATCAGCTGTCAATCGGTTTCCCTGCTGACAACTGAATAATAAAAAATAAAAGTGGAAGTAAAAAAATAAAGAAAAAAATGGCGTGCCCCCCTGTCCATACCAGGCCCTTCGTTGGGTCTGGTATGGATTTTGAGGGGAACCCCATGTCAAAAGAAAAGGCGTGAGGTCCTCCCCCGAAATCTGTACCAGATCTTATCCGTGCATGCAGCCTAACAGGTCAGGAAAGGGAGTTATGGGCTATATTGCAAATACTGTATTTAATGACTGATTTTTACCAATTAAATTGTAGACGCAAATGTATATATATATTATGTTTAGCTGTACCAATATCTCCCAGGAAACTTATTAGATCAGTTTATTTATTAGTTTATAATTTAACTTTTTGTATGCTAGAGCCAATATTACTACCTTTAACACTGCATAACTGTTCTAATTGAGATCCTCTATTGCTAATGCAAATGGGGGCACAGAGTACTTCTGCCTGGTACCCCTATGCATTGACAATAACATATGACAATATACAATATGTATGACACAATATACCATATTACTGGGATATATTAACCCCTGGGATTATTATAAAGAGTATTTCCTCATTGTCTGAAATGATCACGACATCCAAATATGTATATATTAGTAAAGACTAACTGATTGACAGTGAAGGCCACAGCATAAAGCAAGGCCAAGGGCCATTTAGGCTGTTTTGGAGTGATATTGCTGAATAATTTTCAAGAAAATACTTGTCTGGTTTGGGTAGCACAAAAATTGCTAACTTTAATGTGAACCACATTGGAATCCATGGGAGGTAAATCTTGAAAATCAGTTTTCTCCATTTTCAAGGCTAATAGACAAGGGATTGTGAGACAATGGGGGGCTGGGCATATAAAAAGTGACATTTACAAAGAAAAAATACCATTTAAATTGGTGGACGGTAAATGGCATCTCCCCGACAGCTTGTTGTGTTTTTTTTTATGTGATAAAAAACAGCATGGGAATCCTCCAAATCAAACAATGGACATAGGAAGCTTGGAACTACCCTGTGGGACATGTGTCAATGAAAACAAATGAAAAAAATACTGTTGGATGGGAAGCAACTCTTTTATTAGAACTTAGAGGACAACATTAAAATATACAATTCCTTTAACCACTTGACCACTGGGCACTTGACCCCCCCTTAATAACCAGACCAATTTTCAGCTTTCAGCGCTCTCACATTTTGAATGACAATTACTCAGTCATGCAACACTGTACCTATATGAAATTTTTGTCCTTTTTTTCACACAAATAGAGCTTTCTTTTGGTGGTATTTAATCACCGCTGGGTTCTTTATTTTATGCGCTATTAAAAAAAAGACCGAAAATTCTGTAAAAAAATACATTTTTCTTAGTTTCTGTTATACAGTTTTGCAAATTAGTAATTTTTCTTCATATATTTTGGCCAAAATTTATACCGCTATATATCTTTGGTAAAAATAACCCAAATCGATGTATATTATTTGGTCTTTGTGAAAGTTATAGAGTCCAAAAGCTATGGTGCCAATATCTGAAAATTGATCACACCTGAAGTACTGACGGCCTATCTAATTTCTTGAGACCCTAACGTGCCAGAAAAGTACAAATACCCCCCAAATGACCCCTTTTTGGAAAGAAGACATTCCAAAGTATTTAGAAAGATGCATGGTGAGTTTTTTGACATAGTCATTTTTTCCCACAATTCTTTGCAAAATCAAGATTTTTTTTCTTTGTTTTTCACAAAATTGTCATATTAACAGTTTATTTCTCACACACAGCATATGCATACCACAAATTACACCCCAAAACACATTCTGCTATTACTCCTGAGTACGGCGATACCACATGTGTCAGACTTTTACACAGCCTGGCCACATACAAAGGCCCAACATGCATGGAGCACCTTCAGGCGTTCTGGAGCACCCAGGCCAATTCTGACATTTCTCTCCTACATGTAAAAATCATCATTTATTTGCTAGAAAATTTCATAAAACCCCAAAACATTATATATGTTTTTTCAGCAAAGACCCTAGAGAATACAATGGCGGTTGTTGCAACTTTTTATCTCGCACGTAAGGCATTTTTTGGGGAAAAAAACTGTTTTGTGCTTTAAAAAAACCCAAAACAGTAAAGTTAGCCCAATGTTTTTGAATAATGTGAAATATGAAGTTATGCCGAGTAAATAGATACCTAACATGTCACCCTTCAAAATTGCACACACTCGTGGAATGGCGCCAAACTTCGCTGTATAAAAATCCCTATAGGCAACGCTTTACATTTTTTTACTGGTTACATGTTTTGAGTTACAGAGGGGGTCTAGGGCCACAATTATTGCTCTCACTCTACTGATCACAGTGATACCTCACATGTGTGTTTTGAACACCGTTTTCTTATGTGGGCGGGACTTACGTATGCGTTCGCTTCTGCATGCAAACACATGGGGACAGGGGCGCTTTAAAAAATTTTTTTTATTGTTCATTTTACTTTATTTATTTTGGTTTGATGCTTTTTTCAAAAAAATACATTTTTTGATCACTTTTATTCCTATTACAAGGAATGTAAAAAACATCCCTTGTAATAGGAATATGTCATGACAGGTCCTCTTTACAGTGAGATATGGGGTCAATAAGACCCCACATCTCACCACTAGGCTGGGAAACCTGAAATCAAAAAGGAAAAATAAACGATCCTGGCTTCGATCGTAGCGGTGAGTCGGTAGAAGCACCTGAGGGCAGCGGGAGGGGGGACGTCCCCTCTCGCCTCCTGTAAGAATGATCAAGCAGTGGAACAGCCACTATGATCAGTCTTATGGTGTAGGGAATTGCCGGCTGAAAAAGCTGATATCTGAATGATGCCTGTAGCTGCACTCATCATTCAGATATCCCCACACAAAGTCAAGGACGTCGTATGATGGCCGGCAGGCGGGAAGTGGTTAAAATACATTTTTTTTAACACAAAGTTGTCCATTTATACAATATTTTTATATTGTCTTCTGGACCCGGTGTTCTCGGGTGTGCACCCCAAGGGGCAAGGAAGAGTGGGATCCTGGGAGGACGTCACTGTATGCCCTCCCAGAGTTAAGCAACTGCCCTGTAGCCGTCATTCGGCTATGGGCCGGTTGTTAAGTGGTTAAATAATGTGCTTCAGGGTCCTGAATGTGAAGTACTGCATCTGTAGGATGTACACAAGCATAAGTGACATGAAAAACTGCATTTACATTGCTAAGGGACATTTCCAGTTTTTAAACAAAGCAGTAGTGAAATTCATCTACTGTATACCAGATTGTTATCCTAGATGATAGTCTGGTAGGAATTTAACCACTTACTGCAAACCGCCATCATTGTACGTCGGTACTTTGACGTAGAATACCAGGATTATGGCAGCGGGCGGTCCTCCTTAAGATAAAAGTGGTCTCCATGGCAGATTCCCTGCAAAATCACTTTTATTGTCGGCGGGAGAGGTGCCAACCCTCCTTCCGCCACGTTCCGGTCATCCTTGCCGATAACCAGACTCGCCAGTAGCGGCGGAGACAATCCATTTCTTTCCCCTCAGAGACTGCGAGTCGAGTGAGGGAATGATGGCCCCCACTCGACTCAACGACGTTGGGTGATGGAAGTGACGTCACTTCCGCCCAACGGCCTTTTTGGGGAAGTTTTTTTTATTGAAAAAAAATGACATTTTCTCTTTTTATTTAGTTTTTTTTTTTTTGCATTTAAGTATTAATGTGAGATCTGAGGTCTTTTTGACCCCAGATCTCACATCAACCACTTAAAGACCAGCCTCGTTTTGAGAACTTGGTGTTTACATGTTTAAAATAGTTTTTTTTGCTAGAAAATTACTTAGAACCCCCAAACATTATATATTGTTTTTTTTTCTAACACCCTAGAGAATAAAAAGGCAGTCATTGCAATACTTTTTTTCACACCGTATTTGCGCAGCGGTCTTACAAGCGCACTTTTTTGGAAAAAAATTAACTTTTTGGAATAAAAAAATAAGACAACAGTAAAGTTAGCCCAATTTTTTTATATTGTGAAAGATAATGTTACACCAAGTAAATTGATACCCAACATGTGACGCTTCAAAATTGCGTCCGCTCATAGAATGACATCAAACTTTTACCCTCAAAAATCTCCATAGGCGACATTTAAAAAATTCTACAGGTTGTATGTTTTGAGTTAAAGAGGAGGTCTAGGGCTAGAATTATTGCTCTTGCTCTAATGATTGCGGCGATACCTCACATGTGTGGTTTGACCACCGTTTTCATATGTGGGCGCTACTCACATATGCGTTCGCTTCTGCGCGCGAGCTCGTCGGGACGGGGCATTTAAAAAAAAAGTTTTCTTATTTATTTTACTTGATTTTATTTATTTTTACACTGTTTTTTTTTTTTCTAAATTGGGTCACTTTTATTCCTATTACAAGGAATGTAAACAACCCTTGTAATAGAAAAAAGCATGACAGGTCCTCTTAAATATGAGATCTGGGGTCAAAAAGTCCTCAGATCTCATATTTGGACTTAAATGCAATAAAAAAAAAAATTGTCATTTGAAAAAATGACATTGAAAAAATGTGCCTTTAAGACGTATAGGCGGAAGTGACGTTTTGACGTCGCTTCCGCCCTGCAGTGTCATGGAGACAGGTGGGGGCCATCTTACCCTCACTTGTCTCCATGCACAGCAAATGAGAGGACACGATCGCCTCCACCACTGCTGACGGCTCCGGTAAGTGGCGGAGGGCACCGGATCGCGGCGGGAGGGGGGACCCCTCTCCTGCCACCGATGCAGCGAATCTGCCACAGAGACGACTTTATCTTGTAGCCGACCGCTGGCCGAACACGGGGATACTGGGGTTATGGCAGCTAGCTGCTGCCATAACAACAATATCCATCCCCAAAGTAGGGACGTACATCAGCATCGGCAAGTGGTTAAAGAGGTTCTGTCATGCTTTTTTTCTATTACAAGGGATGTTTACATTCCTTGTAATGGGAATAAAAGTGATCCATTTTTTTCTTTTTAAAGGGACAGTGTAAAAATAAAAAGTAAAATAAATAAGCTAAAAAAAAAAATTAAAGCGCCCCATCCCGTCGTGCTTGCACGCAGAAGCGAACGCATACGTAAGTGTTCAAACCACACATAGATATGAAATATCACCAGGATTGTTAGAGTGAGAGCAATAATTCTAGCAAAACCCCCCCTTTGTAACTCAAAACTGGTAACCTGTAAAAAATTGTAAACGTCTCCTATGGAGATTTGAGGGTCAAAGTTTGTCGCCATTCCACGAGCGGGCGCAATTTTGAATCATGACATGTTGGGTATCAATTTACTCTGCGTAACATTATCTTTCACAATATAAAAAAAATATTTTTTTATTCAAAAAAGTGTATTTTTTCCCAAAAAATGCATTTGTAAGACCGCTGGTCAAATATGGTGTGAAATAAAGTATTGCAATGACCGCCATTTTATTTTCTAGGGTGTCTGAAAAAAAAATATAATGTATAAATATAATGTATATATAATGAATATAATGCCCCCCCCCAAATCCCAAGACTCTTTTCTAAGCATGAAGCCTGGTTGGCCAGAAAAAGGGGGGCAGCGAGCAACTTCCATCCCAATCAAGGCATATGATGTCATTGACTTTGAGTGGGGATATCTGAAAGATGCCTGCAGCTGCAGGCATCATTCAGATATCATATTTTACAGCCGGCGATACTGTGAATTGAACAATCATAGCAGCAGTTCAGTCGCCTGAAGTTCTTACAAGTGATGGGAGGGGACAGCCCCCCTCCCGCCACCCTCCGGTGCTTCTCTGGGCTTGCCCGTATGATTGGCAAACGCGACAATGATTACGCAGCAGTCAAATGTTGATCATAGAGATTTCCGGTGACCAGATGGCCCCCAGTCATCTTTATGACCTTCGGTGGCCCGGGCGCGACGTTATGACATCATGTCCGACCGGCGGAAGTAAACAAAGCCGAGAATTCGGGTGAAAAGAAAGAGATCATTCTTTTTTTTATCTCAATCTTTCTAGCCTGGAGGAGAGATATGGACCCCACATCTCTCTATAAAGAGGACCTGTCACACACCATTCCTAATTCAAGTGATGTTTTCATTCCTTGTAAAAGGGATACAAGTAATCAAAAAAATATTTAAAGAGAAAGTGTAAAAAGAAATACATTAAATTAAAATAAACAATAAAAAAATGTAAAGGGTTACTAACCATGTTACTAAAGCAGCAAACCCTCCACCCCCCCAAATCCTTATTGTGGGCGGAGGATCCTCTTCCTGAACAGGCTATCACAGTTTAAAAACAACAAGGCTGTGCGTGGCTATTCTTTCACACAGGTCTGTAAATAAATTAACTACAAGTCCCATCTTCCATCATGGCAGACATCTTGTAGTTCTCAATGAACTGTAAGGTCAATGGTGAGTGCTCTTGTAATTCATTGATTCTTCCTGCCTGCCCATATGTGAGATGTGGGCAGACAGCTGTACTGAGAGTTTGCAGGAGATCATCAGATTTAATAATCGCAATGCTTTATAGGCTGCAGTGTAAAAAAATAGTAAATGCACATTTCTGACTTGCAAAATGTGCATGTATTATTATTTTATTTTTTTTTACAAAAGGTTAATGTATCCTTTAATAATTCCATTTGGTGAGGAGCAGACATTTTAATAATGTCTAAAGTAAAACATTAAAAGGCAAAAATTCTAAAAATTCTAAAAATAACATGAATGGAGGATAACCTGAACCTTCCTGTGAAGTAGAACATTTTAATGCTGTATACAACCTATTGCAGCAAAACTGAAATTTAAAAAAGATACAAATTGTCATTTAAATGGCCAGTAAATGATTGCTCCTAGTCGCTTAATTCTCCAAAAAAAAGGCATTAGGCCCTCCAAAAAAAAATTCTGGACCCTTATCCTTGATAAGGGTCTGGTATGTATATTAAGGGAGGCCCCCAGCACAAAAAAAAAAACAGTATGGGGTCCCTCCCAATTCCATACCTGATCTTTCCTGTCTGTTTGAAGTTTAAGGGTGAACACCATGCAAAAAAGAAGGAAAAAAAAGCACGAGCAGGCAAAAATTCTGTTTTTTTTTTTTTTACATTTTTCTTGCATGTGATTGTATATTCTTTGTAAAGTGAAGCTTTAACTAATTTACTAAGCTTAGGAGCAAATGGTCTTGCATTCTGCACAGCCTATTTGCCTTTAGTAAATCAGCCCCATTGTGTACATGGTAACATATGCTGCAGTCCTTGTGCCCAAAAAATATTCTGTAATTACTGTGCTACAAGCAAGAGTCTAACAGACATGTACAAACCTCAGCACATTGATTTGTAAAATACGAAAGTCTACCATTACATATGCTTCTACAGTTACCTTTAACCACTTCAGCCCCAGAAGAATTTACCTCCTTCCTGACCAGAGCGCTTTTTACAATTTGGCACTGTGTCGCTTTAACTGCTAATTGCGCGGTCATGCAATTCTGTACCCAAACAAAATTTGCGTTGTTTTGTTCCCACAAATAGAGCTTTCTTTTGATGGTATTCGATCACCTCTGCGGTTTTTATTTTTTGAGATATAAACGGAAAAAGACCGAAAATTTGGAAAAAAAAAGATGTTTTCTACTTTTTGTTATAAAAAAAATACAATAAACTCAATTTTAGTCATACATTTAGTCCAAAATGTATTCAGCCACATGTCTTTGGTAAAAAAAATGTCAATAAGCGAATATTTATTGGTTTGCGCAAAAGTTATAGCATCTACAAACTAGGGTACATTTTCTGGAATTTACACAGCTTTTAGTTTATGACTGCCTATCTCATTTCTTGAGGTGCTAAAATGGCAGGGCAGTACAAAACCCCCAAATGACCCCATTTTGGAAAGTAGACACCCAAAGGAAATTGGTGAGAGGCATGTTGAGCCCATTAAATATTAATTTTTTTGTCCCAAGTGATTGAATAATGACAAAAAAAAAAATTCACAAAAAGTTGTCACTAAATGATATATTGCTCAAACATGCCATGGGCATATGTGGAATTACACCCCAAAATGCATTCTGCTGCTTCTCCTGAGTATTGGGATACCACATGTGTGGGACTATTTGGGAGCCTAGCTGCATACGGGGCCCCGAAAACCAAGCACCACCTTCAGGATTTCTAAGGGCGTAAATTTTTTATTTCACTCCTCACTACCTATCACAGTTTCCAAGGCCATAAAATGCCAAGGTGGCACAAAACCCCCCCAAATGACCCCATTTTGGAAAGTAGACACCCCAAGCTATTTGCCGAGAGGCATGGTGAGTATTTTGCAGTTCTCATTTGTTTTTGAAAATGAAGAAAGAAAAGAAAATTTTTTTTTTCTTTTTTCAATTTTCAAAACTTTGTGACAAAAAGCGAGGTCTGCAAAGTACTCACCATACCTCTCAGCAAATAGCTTGGGGTGTCTACTTTCCAAAATGGGGTCATTTGGGGGGGTTTGTGCCATCTGGGCATTCCATGGCCACTGAAACTGTGATAGGCAGTGAGGAGTGAAATCAAAAATGTACACCCTTAGAAACCTGCAAGGCGGTGCTTGGTTTTTGGGGTCCCGTATGCGGCTAGGCTCCCAAAAAAGTCTCACACAGGTGGTATCCCCGTACTCAGGAGAAGCAACAGAATGTATTTTGGGGTGTAATTTCACATGTTGCCATGGCATGTTTGAGCAATATATCATTTAGTGACAACTTTGTGCAAAAAAAAAAAAATGTGTCTTTTTCCCGCAACTTGTGTCACAATATAAAATATTCCATGGACTCGACATGCCTCTCAGAAAATAGCTTAGGGTGTCTACTTTCCAAAATGGGGTCATTTGGGGGGGTTTGAACTGTCCTGGCATTTTATGCACAACATTTAGAAGCTTATGTCACACATCACCCACTCTTCTAACCACTTGAAGACAAAGCCCTTTCTGACACTATTTGTTTACATGAAAAAATACTTTTTTTTGCAGGAAAATTACTTTGAACCCCCTAACATTATATATTTTTTTAAAGCAAAGGCCCTACAGATTAAAATGGTGGGTGTTTCATTTTTTTTTCACACAGTATTTGCGCAGCGATTTTTCAAATGCATTTTTGGGGGAAAAAACACACTTTTTTAATTTTAATGCACTAAAACACACTATATTGCCCAAATGTTTGATGAAATAAAAAAGATGATCTTAGGCTGAGTACATGGATACCAAACATGACATACTTTAAAATTGCGCACAAACGTGCAGTGGCGACAAACTACATACATTTTTAAAAGCTTTTAAAAACCTTTACAGGTTACCACTTTAGATTTACAGAGGAGGTCTACTGCTAAAATTACTGCCCTCAATCTGACCTTCGTGGTGATACCTCACATGCATGGTGCAATTGCTGTTTACATTTCACACCAGACCAACGCTTCGCGTTCGCCTTTGCGCGAGAGCAGGGGGGGACATCGGGTGCTTTTTTTTTCTCTTTATTTTTTTTTTGCTTTTTTTATTTATTTATTTATTTATTTATTTCAGGTACTTATATAGCGCCGTCAATTTACGCAGCGCTTTACATATACATTATACATTCACATCAGTCCCTATACCCTCAAGGAGCTTACAATCTAAGGTCCCTAACTCACATTCATACATACTAGGGCCAATTTAGACAGGATCCAATTAACCTACCAGCATGTCTTTGGAGTGTGGGAGGAAACCGGAGTACCGGGAGGAAACCCACGCAGGCACAGGGAGAACATGCAAACTCCAGGCAGGTAGTGCCGTGGTTGGGATTCGAACCAGCGACCCTTTTTACTGCTAGGCGAGAGTGCTACCCACTACACCACTGTGCCGCCCATCTCGTTTTTAAACTGTTCCTTTCATTTATTTTTTTTTATCATTTTTATTGTTATGTCAGGGAATGAAAATATCCCCTATGATAGCAATAGGTAGTGACAAGTACTCTTTTTTGAAAAAAATGGGGTCTATTAGACCCTAGATCTCTCCTCTGCCCTCAAAGCATCTGACCACACCAAGATCAGTGTGATAAAATGCTTTCCCAATTTCCCAATGGCGCTGTTTACATCTGGCGAAATCTAAGTCATGAAATGCTTGTAGCTTCTGGTTTCTTAGGCCATAGAGATGATTGGAGCCATTCTGGTCTCTGATCAGCTCTATGGTCAGCTGGTGGAATCATCAGCTGCATTCTCAGGTTCCCTGTTGGGACAGGAGAGCCAGAGAAAAACATGGAAGACGGTGGGAGGGGGGACATTCCCTCCCACTGCTTGTAAAAGCAGTCTAGAGGCTAATTAGCCGCTAGGATTGCTTTTACATGAAAGCTGACCGCTGGCTGAAAAGAATGATACCAAGATGATACCTAAACCTGCAGGCATCATTCTGTTATAACCACTCAAAGTCCAGCAACATACCAGTACGTTGCTGGTCCTTGTTGGGCATATATTTTAATCTTTTTTTTTCATGCAGCCTGTGGGCTGAACGAAAAAAAGAGATTAATTGGTGGGTATGCCCACCATTAGAATACCTCCCTTCATCCACCCACTTCTAATGATGGGCATACATGCACCATTTATATATGCCGAAGCATGGGGGCATCCGCCCCAAAAGTTAGGAACAAATCGCTCCTCCGCCCCTGCTGCCCCCATGCTTCGGCATATATCACCTCCACTGGAGTCACTGCTTTATATATCGTGGGAGCAAACGCTGTTGCTGTCATGATTAATAAATCCGCGCTGCAGCTGAATGGCGTACCTGAAAACAAAAAAATGGTTAACAATAAAACACATTAAACAGTAAAGTATAAAAAATTGCATACCTGAAAAGCAAACATGATAAAACATAATAACAATAAAACATTGCAGAATAGAATACAGTAAAAAAGAGCAGAACAATAGAGAGAGAATAGAGAGAGAGAGAACAATAAAACAACAACTATTTTTGTTTTTTTTTATTTCATATATTTTTTTGTGTTTTTTTTTTTTTTACACTTTTTTTGTAACTGTAACTTTTATAACTGTAACCGGTTCCAGGTTTGGGTCTCTCAAAATGCGATGGCATCTTGGGAGACCCTGTGAAAGTGTGCCTAGTCTGTGCAATGCTGTACCCTATGCTAATACTCAAGTAGTGTATGGTAGCATTCAAAACATTCACCAATGCAAAGACCAGGATTGTCAGGACAGGAGGGACAATAAGAGCAGGTGTCACGCCTATATCCGCGCTTGCTGCAGACATGACATCTTTTTTGGGGGGGTTCATTGGGTAGGGGTACTATAAAGAAAAGAAAATGCCTCTCATGCAGCCGACTGCATTTGGTTGGGGATGTGAATGGGGGAAGTACGGGTGCTGCAGAAGTGGTGGGTTCCCAATTAGGATTGGCGAATGCAGCAGGAAGGGCACTATGGGCACGACAGGCCTGTGTTTGTCTTCTTCTTGGTGGCAGCGGGACACTACTTGTGCTTGCCACCTCACCAGCTTGAACTGCACTTATGGGACTCGACACATCACCAAGTGTTACTGCAGTGCTGGTTTGACTACGACCGGGGTGTACTAGGCCGTTGGTGCTTGCCAGTTCACCAAAACGCTACCAAAAAAACTGTTAGCGATCGCAGGGATCAGGCCTGACTCTGCGAACGCTGCAGTTATGCGTTTAGTGTTTTGTAAGTGAAGTGATCGATTGATACTGAACTTGGGTGGGCTGGGCTGGGCCGGGCGGAGGGGCAAAATGCAGGTGCTAGCAGGTATCTGGGCTGATCCTGCTAAAACTGCGTTTTTGGGAACCCTAAACTGCTGGGGATGCTAGTATAGATCTGATCGGATCAGATATTGATCCGCTCAGATACTATACCACTAAGGGAGGTGTATGGTGCGTGCATGGGTGTTAGCGGTACTGGCGCTAACCTGACGCTGCCTGGGGCAACGCAGACCCTATCTGATCCTAAAACCTAACTTATATCACCGTCGGGCAATCAGGGGGCTAAACCTTTATTAGGTAATAAATGGCGGGTGCCCTGACACTATAAAGAATAAACTAACTAACCAGCATCACCCGTAACAGTTATACAGTGATCACTGGTGAAAGGGTTAATGAGGGGACAATCAAGGGGTTAAAACCTTTATTAGGTAGTATATGGGGGTCCCTGACGCTATAAAAAGCTGACGGCGAACCTATATATTTACCTCCCTAACCAGCGTCACCAGTGACACTAATACGATCAACGATCAGAAAAACGATCGCTTAGTGACACTGGCGACGGGGGGTGATCACGGGGTTAAAACTTTATTAGGGGGGTTAGGGGGGTACCCTAGACCTAAAGGGGGCTAACACTAACTGCCCTACCACACTAACTGTCACAACCTGACACCAATGCAGTAATCAGGAAAAAAAAAAAAAAAACTGCTTGGTGTTACTGTGACGGGGGTGATTAGGGGGTGATCAGGGGGTGATCGGGGGGTGATGGGGGGTGTAAAGTATGCCTGGTGTGTTTTACTGTGTGTGTTGTGTTGGTGCACTCACTCAGATGTCTTCTCTCCTCTGCGCTGGAACGGAAAATACTGAGCCGAGGAGCGATGACATTACTTCTTCTGCTGCTGTTTACTATACAGCAGCAGAGGAAGATTTTCATTCATTGGGAGTGATCACGAGGGGGTGGCCAAGAATGAGTGGTCTCCCCCTCAGCCTGGATCGCTCCCCTAACGAAGCCGACCGGGAGGCAGATCACTTACAAGGTACGTGATTTTGCCTGTCCGTGCCATTCTGCCGCAGTATATCTGCGTTAGGTGGTCGGCAAGTCGTTAAGAAAAACTTCATTAATGGTGACTATTGAGCAACCAGAATCAGCATTACAATATTGCATAAATAGTACAGGAGTCAGGAGTATGTCATGTACAGCCTAGCACAGCCTTTCTCAACCTTTCAACACTGAGGAACCCTTGAAATAACTTTCCAGTCTCAGGAAACCCATGCTAAAAATGACTATATCTACAACTCATAATACATTAGTGATGGTCAATGAGAAGAATGCTCCTTACACTTGTGGTTATTGGGAATAATTCACCCCGTGCAGATGGGTAAAAATATCAATAGTGTCAGTGGGAACTTATGTGAGAGGCAGAAACTGCTCATTGTCAAACAAGTCTGAAACTAATAAGGGTGGCCAAAGGCCTCTTACCACACCAATGCTGCAGATGACCCCCTGATGGCACTCAATCTCACATAATCTGTCCTAACCAAGTGAGAAGTAGCCAACAATGCTCTGGCCCTCTCTCTGAAATCTGGAAGAGCAGACCACACCATCCCTATAGCACAGTGGAAGGGTTAAAGCCTAACTCCATGTTTATCATGATGATAAATAGTTCATTTGGTCTAAGCTGGCCCAAAAAATTCCTGTGTGATTCATAAGTGATTCATAGTGTGAACCTAGCCTTAAAGACTTTTTGTAAAAAAAAAATGACTACTGGAGTGCAGCTGTCCAGTCCAATAACACTCACTGTAATGCCACCCATATTCCTGTCCTTTTAACATGGTGATAGTAAGCTGACATCTATGCTGCACAGGTACAGGTTGCTGTCACCATGTTAAAATGACAGGAATATAGGCGGCATTGCAATAAGTGTTATTAAAGGGAGGCACAGGCTATTCTAGCACAGGCACTTCTACAAGCTTGCTTTAATTTCAGTTGGGGTAAATCACTTTCCTGCTCTTTCTGCTCTCACCTTGATCACTACAAGCGCTTCAATGCATGTAGTTCAGCAGCTTGAGTGAAGTCTTCTCCCTGCATCAGAGACACTCCATCCCTCATCCACACTAAGACAGAGAGCCCATGGGATAAACATTTGAACAGCTCACTTTGTGTAACCATTGGATGAGGAGGCAGCAGCACCACCCCCTGCCTGCCTTCCCAGCCAATGGGTAGCTCTCTCACAAGTCCCTGCCTCTTGACATCCTTCGGGATCCCCCAAGTCCCAACCTGTTAGGTTACTATGTGGACAGGCCGGGAACACATGGAAGGATGGCAACTTTTATGTACAGCCTTCCTGCTGGGCCACCATGCCTATCAGCAGTGTGCAGGGGACAGGCTGGTGTGTGGCAGTGCAGATCCTGCAGTTGGAAGACTACACTAGCCTTGCTGTGATGTTGATGGATGCTCTGGTAGGGTTGAGCCCCCCTGACCCCCCTATCTACGCCTTTGTGCATATCTATTACCTGGTGGTCTTCTGGGGAAGCTGATAGTCACTATAGTAGTCAGAGCAACTATGGTGGTAGCCAATGCCTTCTGTGTTCTAGTGTTTTCCCCTCTGCACACTGACCACATTGGGTCACTTGTTTAGCACTGCCACCACGTGTGCATTTATTACTATTATTGTTTTTTTTTTGAAAGGTGAACCTACCCTTTAACAACATTGGTTTGGAGTATGCAATTTACAGTATCTCACAAAAGTGAGTACACACCTCCCCTTTTTTGTAAATATTTTTATTATATCTATTCATTTGACAACACTGAAGAAATTACACTTTGTTACAATGTAAGTAGTGAGTGTACAGCTTGTAAAACAGTGTAAATTTGCTGTCCCCTCAAAATAACCCAACACAGAGCCATTAATATCTAAATCACTGGCAAAAAAAGTGAGTACACCCCTGAGTGAAAATGTCCAAATTGGGCCCAATTAGCCATTTTCCCTCCCTGGTGTCATGTGACTCATTATTGTTACAAGGTCTCAGGTGTAAATGGGAAGCAGGTGTCTTAAATTTGGTGCTATCACTCTCACTGGAAGTTCAACATGGCACCTAATGGCAAAGAACTCTCTGAGGATCTGAAAAAAGAACTGTTGCTCTACATAAAGATGACCTAGGCTATAAGAAGATTGCCAAAACCCTGAAACTGAGCTGCAGCACAGTGGCCAAGACCATACAGCAGTTTAACAGGACAGGTTCCACTCAGAACAGGCCTCACCATGGTCGGCCAAAGAAGTTGAGTGCACGTGCTCAGGGTCATATCCAGAAGTTGTCTTTGGGAAATAGATGTATGAGTACTGCCAGCATTGCTGCAGAGGTTGAACGGTTGGGGGTCAGCCTGGCAGTGCTAAAACCATATGTCACAGACTGCATCAAATTGGTCTGCATGGCTGTCATCCCAGAAGGAATCCTCCTCTAAAGATGATACACAAGAAAGCCCGCAAACAGTTTGCTGAAGACAAGCAGACTAAGGACATGGATTACTGGAACCATGTCCTGTGGTCTGAAGAGATCAAGATAAACGTATTTGGTTCAGATGGTGTCAAGCACGTGGCGGCAACCAGGTGAGGAGTACAAGTGTGTCTTGCCTACAGTCATGCATGGTGGTGGGAGTATCATGGTCTGGGGCTGCATGAGTGCTGTTGGCACTGGGAAACTACAGTTCATTGAGGGAACCATGAATGCCAACATGTACTGTCACATACTGAAGCAGAGCATGATCCCCTCCCTTTGGAGACTGGGCCGCAGGGCAGTATTCCAACATGATAACGACCCCAAACACACCTCCAAGACGACCACTGCCTTGCTAAAGAAGCTGAGGGTAGTGGACTGGCCAAGCATGTCTCCAGACCTAAACCCTATTGAGCATCTGTGGGGCATCCTCAAATGGAAGGTGGAGGAGCGCAAGGTCTCCAACATCCACCAGCTTCGTGATGTCATCATGGAGGAGTGGAAGAGGACTCCAGTGGCAACCTGTGAAGCTCTGGTAAACTCCATGACCAAGAAGGTTACAGCAGTGCTGGAAAATAATGGTGGTCACACAAAATATTGACACTTTGGTCCCAATTTGGACATTTTCACTTAGGGATGTACTCACTTTTGTTGCCAGTGGTTTAGACATTAATGGCTGTGTTGAGTTATTTTGAGGGAACAGCAAATTTACACTGTTATAAAAGCTGTACACTTACTACTTTACATTGTAGCAAAGTGTCATTTCTTCTGTGTTGTCACATGAAAAGATATAATAAAATATTTACAAAAATGTGAGGGGTGTACTCACTTTTGTGAGATATTGTAGAATTGTAATATTGAAGGAAGTGAATATCTATTGATTCTACTGTATTTTTATTTAAGCTTCTTGCTTTAAATATACCCATTTTTGTTAATTGTTTGCTGTTATATGGGACTATAAGTGTCACTTCTAGAGTTTCAAAAGCTTACTATTGTAAACCTATATACATTGTAGGGAAAGATCTGCAACATTTTCTTAAATTTGCCAAAATTCAAACTGTTTCAACAAGATATCAAGTATCAAGATATACATGTCAGGATCATTATTGCAGGCAAAACAGTTGTGGAGGTGATATGATTTTGTCTACCTGTAAGATTCAATGATGCTAAATTCTATTTAAATGGTGCTTAATAAGCTTAATTTACTTTCATTTGGTATAAAATAAAAAGGTCATTGCCCTAATTTAATTTAATTTTTCTCACTTGTTGCTGTCAGTTACATAAAATATATGGACTTACATTGCAAATAGCAGCTTCTCTCTTCAAACACATTCTTGTCAATGTCTATAAGTTTCAGTTACTAGTTTTAAAATTTAGATACATAACTGGATCATTTTATAACGAGACTGCATACATTTGTCCAGAAAGGGTTGTTCTTTATTTCTAAAATTTCAGTTCTCAAATATTATATAAGGACCCTTCAAGGGATTAATGATTTTAAAGAGTGAAACCGCGTTTTGAGGGTGACGCATTCTTTTCATTTGATAGACATTTAGGAATGATATGACAACTGGAAAGGGCATCAGAGGGATCTGAGACATGCATACTTAGACCCATATCCAGCAGCGACTAGAGAATATCTTAGTTCACTGAATACTGGACAGGTAATGCTAGATATTATAAATTCTCTCTTATGCTCTGACTGGCTGTCAGTTACAATCTTTAGCTGAAGAACACAAATGAACTTTACAATACATGGAATAGCTTCTTTCCATCCTGAAATAAGTATATATGGAAAAAAGTCAGAACTCCATATCTACATACTTGTCTATGATTCAAAGTAATAATGGTATATAGTTAGCTTGACAGCCAAGAAAATAGCAACCATATTTTTCATGGCAAGGTGTCTTATTAGGCTGACCTATACTTTAAATCATAAGGTTTGGCTGTCTAGCAGAGTTTAATGTGAAAAAGCAACCAGTACCTTAAGCTTCAGATTTAAATCCCAATTTCGCACATGTAACAATGCAATAGCATCAGGATACAATAGCATCAGGATACAGTCTGAGGCCAGAAACTGCCAAACAGCAAGGTACAGGAACATAGGGCCAAGGTGAGTTAACAGGCAGGCAACACATTACAAAATCATAAGACAGGAAGCCAAGTCCAAAACACAGGCTGAGGTCACAACAGGCAGACAAGCATCAAGAGACAGGCCAAAGACAAGCCAGATAATACATCGGAGGGCGCAGCAGGTTAATCTGCAGGAAAATCTGAAGGACAATTCGAAGACCACCCAGCAATCTGTCCATGTCACACTCCAGCTTATATAGGCTGCTATGTGCCAATAACAGCGCTGAACATATGCATGCTCCTATGAGCATGCTGCTTAGTGCGCAGACTAATGCATCCACACAAATATAAATCTGGTACTGACCTCATGCGCTGAAACAAACGTATGAACCTGCGCTGGTCTTCTCATACTGGAACACACTGAAGCTTCCCTACAGTAACTTGGTAGGAAGGCCCCAAGCATCATCACTTCAAAAATAGCACAGTGTCCAACTATTATCAAGACTCACTGAGGGGCTGTGCACTACAGTGGACAGCCGCACATAGACAGGAGCTGAAGCCAGTGGATGGAATGCACAAGTTAAAATGACTCCAGCAGAGCCCTTTGCCAGTAGTGACACAAAAGAGCACTGCAGCTTGAAGTATTTTTGACTATATTGCAAGGTAAGTGAGCTTTATGTGCATGACCCAATGAAGCACTGGAGTGGGTTGGTAAAGGTGGAAGGGATTTGAGTTCACAGACATGCTGGAGTGGGGTGCTGGTTTTAGTGAGAGATTAGGGGCTGCATACAATAGAGGGTGGGAAGGCTCAGTTTAGTGCTGGGGTGTAGTGGGTGATAGGGAGGGGAGCTTATAGTAGTGCTGGAGTTTGGCTGGTTGCAGTGGAAGAGAGGGGAGCTCAGAGGAGCTATTAGGTATGGCCAGTTGCAGTGAGAAGGAGAGGAACACAGAGGAATGCTGGGGTGTGGCTACTTTTAGTTAAAGGGAGAGGAGCTCAGATGAGTGCTGGACACAGTAGGAGAAAAAATAGTTAGAAGAGTTTAGAAGAGCATTGGAATAGTTACAGTGTGAGGGAGATAATTTCAGATAAATGCTAAAGTGTGGCCGGTCACAATGGAAGGGTATCGCATACCTGGTAGGGATGGGCCGAACGGACCCCTGTTCGGTTTGCACCAGAACTTTCGAACACCCCGAAAGTTCAGACCCGAATAACATAAAATTAAAATAAAATAATACATTTGAGTCAATGGGACCTGAATGTCAAAAATGCCCATTTTGAAGGCTTACAGTCAGGTCCATAAATATTGGGACATTGACACAATTCTAATCTTTTTGGCTATATACACCACCACAATGGATTTTAAATGAAACAAACAAGATGTGCTTTAACTGCAGACTTTCAGCTATAATTTGAGGGTATTTACATCCAAATAAGGTGAACGGTGTAGGAATTACAACAGTTTGTATATGTGCCTCCCACTTTTTAAGGGAACAAAAGTAATGGGACATATTAACAATCATCCATCAAACTTTCACTTTTTAATACTTGGTTGCAAATCCTTTGCAGTCAATTACAGCCTGAAGTCTGGAATGCATAGACATCACCAGATGCTGGGTTTCATCCCTGGTGATGCTCTGCCAGGCCTCTACTGCAACTGTCTTCAGTTCCTGCTTGTTCTTGGGGCATTTTCCATTTAGTTTTGTCTTCAGCAAGTGAAATGCATGCTCAGTCGGATTCAGGTCAGGTGATTGACTTGGCCATTGCATAACATTCCACTTCTTTCCCTTAAAAAACTCTTTGGTTGAGCAGATATCATTGCCCGAAATACTTCTGAATTCATCCTGATGTTTTTGTCAGCAGTCACATCATCAATAAATACAAGAGAACCAGTTCCATTGGCAGCCATACATGCCCACTCCATGACACTACCACCACCATGCTTCACTGATGAGGTGGTATGCTTTGGATCATGAGCAGTTCCTTTCCTTCTCCATACTCTTCTCTTCCCATCACTCTGGTACAAGTTGATCTTGGTCTCATCTGTCCATAGGATGTTTTTCCAGAACTGTGAAGGCTTTTTTTAGCTGTTGTTTGGCAAACTCTAATCTGGCCTTCCTGTTTTTGAGGCTCACCAATGGTTTACATCTTGTGGTGAACCATCTGTATTCACTCTGGTGAAGTCTTCTCTTGATTGTTGACTTTGACACACATACATCTACCTCCTGGAGAGTGTTCTTGATCTGGCCAACTGTTGTGAAGGGTGTTTTCTTGACCAGGGAAAGAATTCTTCGGTCATCCACCACAGTTATTTTCCGTGGTCTTCCGGGTCTTTTGGTGTTGCTGAGCTCACCAGTGCGTTCTTTCTTTCTAGGGATGTTCCAAACAGTTGATTTGGCCACACCTAATGTTTTTGCTATCTCTCTGATGGGTTTGTTTTGTTTTTTTCAGCCTAATGATGGCTTGCTTCACTGATAGTGACAGCTCTTTGGATCTCATATTGAGAGTTGACAGCAACAGATTCCAAATGCAAATAGCACACTTGAAATGACTCTGGACCTTTTATCTGCTCCTTGTAAATGGGATAATGAGGGAATAACACACACACACCTGGCCATAGAACAGCTGAGCAGCCAATTGTCCCATTACTTTTGGTCCCTTAAAAAGTGGGAGGCACATATACAAACTGTTGTAATTCCTACACAGTTCACCTTATTTGGATGTAAAATACCCTCAAATTAAAGCTGAAAGTCTGCAGTTAAAGCACATCTTGTTTGATTCATTTCAAATCCATTGTGGTGGTGTATAAAGCCAAAAAGATTAGAATTGTGTTGATGTCCCAATATTTATGGACCTGACTGTATATGCAAGTAATTGGGCATACAATGGTTATAGGGGTCCTGTCCTGCCCTGGGGGACATGTATCAATAAAAAAAAAGTTTGTGAAAATGTCATTTTTAAGTGAGCAATGATTTTTTGATTTTTAAAGTGAAAGCATAAAAATTAAAAATTCCTTTCAATATAGTGCCTGGAGGGGGGGCCTCCTTAGTCTGCCTGTAAAGTGGCAGATCTGTACCATGTCCAGAATCTGCTGCAGCAATAATTGCATTTATAAAGCCAAAAAAAAAGACATTTTCCCTGCAAGCTGCCTTTATTTTGCTCAGCAACAACTGGTGAGCCAGTGTGTATGATGAGGCCACAATGTAGTGCACTGGGAACAAGATTAGAGATTTTTTGCATACATTCTGGTGTCACTTTTACTTTGGATAGAAGTAACGGGTGCGTAAAAATTGGTCTTTGGGTGTCAGTGGCGCCTTCCCACCGTAACCCTACAGAGGTACTCTTGATAAAAGCAAGAATTGGCCTTGCTGTGAAAAAAAAATGCAATAAAATGCACCTGTCAAACAGGTGCAGAAAAGTTGGTTTATGGGTGTCGGTGGCGCCTTCCCACCGTAAACCCTATAGAGGTACTCTTGATGAAAGCAAGAACTGGCCTTGCTGTAAAAAATTGCAATGATATGCACCTATCGAACAGGTTCAGAAAAATTGGTCTTTGGATGTCGGTGGTGCCTTTCCACCATAACTCTAGAGGGACTCTTGATGAAAGCAAGAATTGGCTTTGCTGTAAAAAATTGCAATAATATGCACCTGTCAAACAGATGCAGAAAAATTGGTCTTTGGGTGTCGGTGGCTCCTTCCCACCATAACCCTATAGATATACTCTTGATGAAAGCAAGAATTGGCCTTGCTGTAAAACATTGCAATGATGTGAACCCGTCAAACAGGTGCAGAAAAATTGCTCTTTGGGTGTCGGGGGCACCTTCCCACCGTAAACCTATAAAGGTACTCTTGATGAAAGCAAGAATTGGCCTTGCTGTAAAAAAATTGCAATGATATGCACCTGTCAAACAGGCGCAATAAGTTACTCTTTGGGTGTTGGGGGTGCCTTCCCACCGTAATCCTATAGAGGTGCTCTTGATGAAGGCAAAAAAAAATTGCAATGATATGCACCTGTCAAACAGGTGCTGAAAAATTGGTGTTAGTTGTACCCATGAAACCTATATGAAAAACATTTTTCCAGATGAAATGTTTGAACACTCTCAAAGCTAGGCAGCCTCGAAGTCCTGCAGAGATTCCACATCCCAAAAAGACTTAATCAGTGACATCGGCATCAGGGGCTTCATAGCTGGTAATCCAGGACTAATTAATTTTTATAAAACTCAAACAGTTCACGGTGTCTGTGGACAGACGCATTCTATGATCAATAACGAAACATCCTGAAGCACTGAATGCCCCTTCTGAAAGCATGCTGGATGCAGGGCAGCCCAACAACTCAATAGCATACTGTGCAAGTTATGGCCAGTGGTCTATTCCCATTACCCAGTAAGTCAGTGGATCATCAGCTGGAAAGCTCTCTATCTCTATTATGGCCCCAAGGTAATCATCCACCATGTGATGCAGATGCTGCCGATGGGATGTGAAAGCTGACAGCCCTGGGCGGCGAGGACTAAAAAAATTGCTGAAATGCCTCACTTAGGTGGACACCTTCTCCAACGCTCCTCTCTTGACCAACAGAAGACTCAAAGTGACGTTTTCCACGACACTGTAACCTACTGGAGGAAAAATGTTCAATAAAATCCTCTAACGTGTCCTCAAGAGATTCTATCTTCTGCACTCTCTGTGGGGACGGAATGAGTTCTGAGACCTTCCCCTTGTAACAGTGGTCAAGGAGGGTTGCCAACCAGTAATCATCCTTCTCCTAAAAAAATTGCCGAAATGCCTCACTTAGGCGGACACCTTCTCCAACGCTCCTCTCTTGACCAACAGAAGACTCAAAGTGACGTTTTCCAGGACACTGTAACCTACTGGAGGAAAAATGTTCAATAAAATCCTCTAACGTGTCCACAAGAGATTCTATCTTCTGCACTCTCTGTGGGGACGGAATGAGTTCTGAGACCTTCCCCTTGTAACAGTGGTCAAGGATGGTTGCCAACCAGTAATCATCCTTCTCCTTTGTGCCAGGTATTCTTGGGTCCTTTCGCAGGCTTTGTAGCATGAGGTTGCCCATGTGCCTCAAATTTGCTGAGGCTAGAGAAGCTGACTCCTCGGGGTCACTCAGGATGACAGCATCTGGAACTTCCTCCTCCCAGCCACATACTATTCCCAAGGGTCCCGGAGTTGGAAAGCCATTGCTTACTGATTGACGCATGTCTTCCTCTTCTTCGAAGCCTATGAAAGGGCCAGAATGCTCCTCCTCATCCTCCTCCCCTCTCTCCTCCTGTGTGTTCTGTGACATAGGAATGATGGTGTCTGGATAAAGTGGGCCTTGAGAGGAAAGGAAGTCCTACTCTTCCTCCTGCTGCTCTGCCCCCAGTGCCCTGTCCATAATGCCACGCAGAGTCTGCTCCAGCAGGAACACAACAGGCATTGTGTCACTGATGCATGCGCTGTCACAGCTCACCATCCTTGTGGCCTCCTCAAATGGTGACAATACAGTGCATGCATCCTTAATGATCAGCCATTGGTGTGGGGAAAAAAAGCAGAGGCGGCCTGAGCCTGTCGTCGTGCTATATTCGTACAGGTACTCATTGACTGCCCTCTGCTGCATGTATAGCCGCTGCAGCATTGCCAAAGTCGAGTTCCACCTGGTGGGCATGTCACAAAACAGGTGGTTTATCAGCAGGTAGAATTCCCACTGAATTTCAGCCAACCGAGCGCTGGCTGTGTATGACCGCCTGGAATGGCTACAGACTCTTCTGGCCAGCTTTAGCACATCTTGCAACCCTGGGTACATATTTAGGAAATGCTGCACCACCAAATTGAGGACATGTGGCATGGCACATGTGTCAACTTTCCCTGTCTAAGGATGGACAGGAGGTTTGAGCCATTATCACGCACCACTAATCCTGGCTCCAGCTGGCGTGGTGTAAACCACCTGCCTGCAGAGCTGCAAGGATATCTGCTCCGGTGTGGTTCCTGTTCCCTAAACACACCAGCTGAAGCACTGCATGGCACCTTTTAGCCTGACTCATGGAATAGCCCTTTGAAAACTTAGGGGGTACCCGATGTTCATAGGACAATTCTGCAGAGGAGGGCATGGAGGTGGCAGAAGAGGAGGAGGAGGGGGTAGAGCTTACAGGTCTGGCATCATCACCACCAGCTGTGTGGAGACATAGGGGCATAACAAGCTGCAGCACCGAGCCCTGTCCTTCATCCTTTCGTGTTGCAATCAGCATTACCCAGTGTGTTGTGAGCAAAATATATCATCCCTGTCCATGCTTGTTGGACCACGTGTCAGCAGTGAGATGGATTTTATAGCTGACTGCCTTGCCCAACGATGCCAGAACATTTCCTTCCATGTGATGGTAGAGAGATGGAACAGCCTTACGTGAAAAGTAGTAGTGACTGGGAACCTGCCATTGTGGTACAGCACATTGTGCAAATTCACGGAAGGGGCAGAATCCACCAGGCTGAAAGGCAGAAGTTGGAGATCCAACAGCTTTGACAAGCCTGTATTAAGACGCTGGGCATGTGGCTAGCAGGGACTGTATTTTTTTTCTGCTGCAGCAGATGGGGCAGAGAAATTTGCCTGCTACAGTCTACAGCTGTTGGTGTGCTGCTGGCAAATGTGCTGCTAGGACCTGGGACACTCTGTGCTATACCATCATCCCTGTCAGTGGATGCTGCTGAGAGGTAATGACTCGGTATAGCCGGGACAGACTGAAGTGGGTAAGGAGGAGGAGGGACAGATTTGTGCCGCTTTTGTGTGGCTCTTAGGTGCTCTTGCCAATGGGCTGAGTGGTTGGACGTTAAATGCCTTGTTAAGCATGTGGTACCCAACTGGCTGATGTTTTTGCCATGTTTGATGTGCCTGAGACACAGTTTGCAGATAGCAATAGTGCCATCTGCTGCAGATGTGCTGAAAAAGGCCCAGACAGCTGAACTTTGTGGAGTGGCCGGGACATAACAACTGCAGCATGTGATGGAATAGGGTGGCTGCTCTCTACTCTTTCTTGATGCCAACCTCCTTGGGGTTGTGCCGCCTCACCTTCAGTTTCCTCCTCTGCTCTATCTGGCACCCAAGTCGCATCAGTGACCTCATCATCATCATCATCTCCACCTCCTCCATCATCCTCATTACCACTGGAGACAACTTGGCAATACACTGCGGCTGGGGGAACATGAATGCCAATTTGTCTACCAGTGTTCCTCCCTCTCTCTAGGCTCATGTTGCTGTCACCCTCAACCTCAGAACCAACATCTGAATCCAGTAATGGCTGGGCATCATCAAGGTTCAAGTGGTTGGCACTGTGGTCAAATAACTCTGAATGGAATGAACCCCTCCATGGCTGATGTTGGGGCTATGGCAGAAATAGATGTGGACAAGGAGGCAGGTTATCCACTTTGGCAACTGCAGGGGACTGCACACTTGTCTCTGCTTGCTTGACAGAGGATGAGGAGGATGAGGAAGGTTTAGTTAGCCAGTCCACCACCTCCTCTGCATGCTGTGGCTGGATAGCACGGGCAGACTCACTAAACAAAGGAAATGATGCCCTGCCTGAGGACTGACCACCACATCCACCTTTGCCTGTGAACACATTTGTTGCTGGCTCCCTTACAGTGCCAAGGGAACGTCTGCCTCTCCTTGTTGTCCTCCCAGACATTATTGGGAGGGAAGGGACGGTGCTTATAAGCAAATGCAAAGAAGAAGGTGAAATCTGTGCGTAGATGCACTTTAATTAATGTAAAGTGGTGTTTGGTGCACTTTAATTTGAGTACTCACACTAGACAGACACACTCCACAGATACACTATAATATACTGCAATATAATGTGCCAAACGTACAGTGATGCACAGAACTATGTGGCATTAAACTTGCAGTAATGCACACAGAAGTAAATGGCATTAAACTTGCAGTAACGCACAAAACTAAATGGCGTTAAACTTGCAGTAATGCACACAGAAGTAAATGGCGTTAAATTAGCAGTAAAGCGCGCAGAACTATATGGTGTTAAACTGGCAGTAATGCACACAAAACTATATGGCGTTAAACTGGCAATACCGCACACATAACTATATGGCGGTAAACTGGCAGTAACACACAAAACTAAATGGCGTTAAACTTGCAGTAATGCATACAGAAGTAAATGGCGGTAAACTGGCAGTAACACACACAGAAGTAAATGGCATTAAACTTCCAGTAACACACAAAACTATATGGCATTAAACTGGCAGTAACGCACAAAACTATATGGCATTAAACTGGCAGTAATGCACACAAAACTATATGATGTTAAACTGGCAGTAACTAGGGATGAGCTTCGTGTTCGAGTCGAACCCATGTTCGACTCGAACATCGGCTGTTCGATCGTTCGCCGAATTGCGAACGTTATGGGCCGTTCGCGCTAAATTCGTGTGGCGCGTCACGGCCCATAATTCACTGCGGCATCGCAGTGCATTGCTGGCTGATGATTGGCCAAGCATGCACTATGACCCGCATGCTTGGCCAATCACAGCGCTGTCAGTAGAGAGAGCTGTAATTGGCCAAAGCCAGGGTGGCTTTGGCCAATTATGGCTCAGGGGATTTAGTACACACCCCACACTATATAAGGCCGCCTGCACGGCGGCCCTGTGTAGTGTGTGTTCCGGTGTGCTGAGAGATAGAGAGAGAGAGAGACAGTGTCATTTGATTTGAGTTAGATAGATTAGGCAGAACAGTCAGTCAGTTAGCTGCACTTACAGTGTATTGTGTATATATATGCATCCCAGGTGTTGCATATATATATATACACTGTATTCAGTTTAGCTAGATCTGTTCCTGTTATCTTCTATCTAGACTATTTACATTTAATGCAGTGCGTCCTGCTCACAGTGTTCAGCTAGATCCGTTCCTGTTAAATTCCTACTGACCGGCAGGCTTGTCTGGTTACAGTATATAAAGCTACCTGAAGAAAATTACAGGTGTTCTATTTGATCCTATTAGTACCACGGTCAGGCAGCTAGACTATTTACATTTAGTACAGTGCGTCCTGCTCACAGTGTTCAGCTAGATCCGTTCCTGTTATCTTCCTACTGACAGGCAGGCTTGTCTGGTTACAGTATATAAAGCTACCTGAAGAAAATTACAGGTGTTCTATTTGATCCTATTAGTACCACGGTCAGGCAGCTAGACTATTTACATTTAGTACAGTGCGTCCTGCTCACAGTGTACAGCTAGATCCGTTCCTGTTATCTTCCTACTGACAGGCAGGCTTGTCTGGTTACAGTATATAAAGCTACCTGAAGAAAATTACAGGTGTTCTATTTGATCCTATTAGTACCACGGTCAGGCAGCTAGACTATTTACATTTAGTACAGTGCGTCCTGCTCACAGTGTACAGCTAGATCCGTTCCTGTTATCTTCCTACTGACAGGCAGGCTTGTCTGGTTACAGTATATAAAGCTACCTGAAGAAAATTACAGGTGTTCTATTTGATCCTATTAGTACCACGGTCAGGCAGCTAGACTATTTACATTTAGTACAGTGCGTCCTGCTCACAGTGTACAGCTAGATCCGTTCCTGTTATCTTCCTAATGACAGGCAGGCTTGTCTGGTTACAGTATATAAAGCTACCTGAAGAAAATTACAGGTGTTCTATTTGATCCTATTAGTACCACGGTCAGGCAGCTAGACTATTTACATTTAGTACAGTGCGTCCTGCTCACAGTGTTCAGCTAGATCCGTTCCTCTTATCTTCCTACTGACAGGCAGGCTTGTCTGGTTACAGTATATAAAGCTACTTGAAGAAAATTACAGGTGTTCTATCCCAGCTTAGTGCAGCTACAGGCCATTAGTATGTCTGGAAGGCCAAGAAGGAGAGGCAGACAGTCACAAGCCAATAAGAGAGGGCAAGCAGGCTCTGTGTCTAGTGCTGGTCGTGGAGACGGTGCATCCTCATCAGCACGTGGCCATGGGACACGCTTGGCCTTTTTTTCGGCAGCTGGCCATGTTGAGCCGCAACATGCGGAAGACTTGGTCGAGTGGATGACCAAGCCGTCCTCATCCTCCTCATCCTCTCTCACCCATGCCCAGGGTGCTTTGTCTGGCAAAGCAGCGGCCTCTTCCCTCAGCTCAATGTCATCAGTGACTCCTTCCCTAGCTCCACCATGTCCTCATGAGGATTCCCTCGAACTGTTTGACCACAGTGTTGGGTACATGCTCCAGGAGGATGCCCAGCGTTTGGAAGGCTCTGATGACGATACTGAGCTCGATGAAGGCAGTAACATGAGCGCGGACAGAGGGGGTGCCCAAGAAGGACAGCAATCTGGCAGTCATGCTCCCCCTGCTGCAGCATACTGCCAGGTTTGCTCCAGTGATGAGGAGGGAGGGGATGATGAGGTCACTGACTCAACGTGGGTGCCTGATAGGAGAGAGGAGGAGGAGGAGGAGGAGGAGGAGGAGGAGGAGGAGGAGGAGGCGGCAGCACATCACCAACGAGGCAGGATGCCCTCCAGGGGCCAGCCTAAGGGCAGCACATTGACTGCATCACACCCCAAAGCTCCACATGTGCAGGGCGCTGCAGTCTCTGCGCGTTATTCAAAAAGTTCTTTGGTGTGGGCCTTTTTTGAGACGAGTGCATCAGATCGCACCGCTGCTATTTGCAACATATGTCTCAAGCGTATCTCGCGTGGCCAAAATATCTCCCGCTTGGGTACCACATGCTTGACCAGACATATGTTGACCTGCCATGCAGTTCGTTGGCAAGCGTATCTAAAAGACCCACACCAAAGAACAAAGAGGATCTCTCCTTGCTCCTCATCAGCTGAGATTTCCAACCCCACTAGACCTTCAGTCCTCTCTGAGACCTGCAGTGAGAGGAATGAAGGTGTAGAATTAGGTGTGTCACAGCCAAGTACTTGTGGGCAATCTGCTTTTGGTACACCGACGTCAGATTGTACCAGGCAAATTTCCCTGCCCCAGCTGCTGCACCGCCGAAAGAAGTTTGCTCCCAGCCATCCACATGCCCAGCGGTTGAATGCTAGCTTGGCAAAATTGCTAGCACTTCAACTGCTGCCTTTTCAGTTGGTAGACTCTGCCCCCTTCCGTGAGTTTGTGGAATGTGCGGTTCCTCAGTGGCAGGTACCCAAACGCCACTTTTTCTCACGGAAGGCGATTCCGGCTCTCTACCGGCATGTGGAAGGCAATGTCCATGCCTCGCTGGACAGGGCGGTCAGCGGTAAGGTGCATATTACCGCTGACTCATGGTCCAGCAGGCATGGACAGGGACGTTACCTAAGTTTCACGGCGCATTGGGTGACTCTGCTGGCAGCTGGGAAGGATGCAGGACAAGGTGCAGTAGTGTTGGAGGTTGTTCCGCCACCACGCCTCCAAAATGCTGATTGTGACACACCTCTCTCCTCCACCCCCTCCTCTTCTTCTTCCTCCATGGCCTCTTCCTCGGAACCAGCGGTGCTCCGTAGGCGTTCAAGGGGCTACGCAAGTACGCAGGCCAAAAGATGCCATGCGGTGCTTGAGCTGGTGTGCTTGGGGGACAGGAGCCACACTGGGGCAGAGGTTCTGTCAGCTCTGCAGGGGCAGGTTCAGAGGTGGTTGACGCCACGCCAACTTAAGGCAGGAATGGTGGTTTGCGACAATGGCACCAACCTCCTCTCTGCCCTCCGACAGGGACAAATGACCCATGTGCCCTGTTTGGCTCACGTCCTTAACTTGGTGGTGCAGCGGTTCTTGGGCAGGTACCCGGGCTTACAGGATGTCCTGAGGCAGGCCAGGAAAGTCTGTGTGCATTTCCGCCGGTCATATAATGCCAGTGCTCGGCTGACGGACCTCCAAAAGGAGTTTAACCTGCCCAAGAACCGCCTAATCTGTGACATGCCCACCAGGTGGAACTCAACGTTGGCCATGCTGCAGCGGCTGCACACGCAGCAGAGGGCCATAAATGAGTACCTGTGCGACTATGGCACCAGGACAGGGTCAGGGGAGCTTGGTTTTTTTTCCCCACGCCAGTGGGCCATGATCAGGGATGCATGCACTGTCCTGTCACCATTCGAGGAGGCCACGAGGATGGTGAGCAGTGACAGTGCATGCATCAGTGACACTGTCCCCCTTGTCCACCTGTTGGAGCACACGCTGCGTGGAATAATGGACAGGGCACTTGAGGCAGAACAGAGGCAGGAAGAGGAGGACTTCCTTAGCTCTCAAGGCCCCCTTTATCCAGACAGTGTTCCTGCGTGCCCGCCGATCACACAGGAAGAGGACGAGGAGGAAGAGGAGGAGGAGGAAGATTGTGTCAGTATGGAGGTGGAGCCTGGCACTCAGCATCAGCAGCAGTCTTTAAGGGATCAGTCCCAAGAAACACATGGACTTGTACGTGGCTGGGAGGAGGTGGCTGCGGACCATGTCGTTCTTAGTGACCCAGAGGACTCCGGACCGAATGCCTCAGCAAACCTACGCTGCATGGCCTCCCTGATCCTGCAAAGCCTGCGTAAGGATCCTCGTATTCGTGGTATCAAGGAGAAGGACCAATACTGGCTGGCAACCCTCCTTGATCCACGTTACAAGGGTAAGGTTGCGGACCTTATCTTGCCATCGCAGAGGGAGCAGAGGATGAAACATCTTCAGGAGGCCTTGCAGAAAGGTCTGTGCAACGCGTTCCCAGAGACTGGGAGTTTACAAACTCCTGTTTCTGGACAACGTGTTGCTGAGGCTTCGGTCAGTCAAAGAAGGAGCGGTGGAGAAGGTGGCCGTCTGACCGATGCGTTCAGACAATTTTTTGGTCCGCAGCCCCAAGGTATGATCGGTTCCAGCAACCATCGCCAGCGTCTGTTTTACATGGTGCAGGAATACCTAGGGGCAAGATCAGACTTGGACACCTTTCCCACCGAAAATCCTCTGGGTTACTGGGTCTTGAGGATGGATCACTGGCCAGAGCTTGCACAGTATGCAATTGAGCTACTGGCCTGTCCTGCATCCAGCGTTCTTTCGGAACGCACATTCAGTGCTGCTGGAGGCGTGGTAACCGATCACAGGGTGCGTCTGTCCACCGACTCGGTCGATCGGCTGACCTTCATAAAAATGAATGAGTCTTGGATCACCACCAGCTACCAAGCACCTGATGCTGATGTAACCGAATAATTTTTTTTGAAATCTCAGATCCCTTCAAAGACTGCCTATGCTGATGCTGAGTGACTATCCCTGAGTAATTATCCTCTTCCTCCTCAATCATCACGCTGATAGCTTGTTGCAGTGTTGTGGCACCAGCACCAGTGCCTAAGGCCCAATTTTTCTGCCCCTGTCTAACAGGGGCGTGTAATTACAATTTTTGATGCAATACTTTGCAGCAGGGCTCGTTCCTGCGTTCCAACTAGAGTGTCTGTGAGGGGTTGCAGTGTTGTGGCACCAGCACCAGTGCCTAAGGCCCAATTTTTCTGCCCCTGTCTAACAGGGGCGTGTAATTACAATTTTTGAAGCAATAATTTGCAGCAGGGCTCGTTCCTGCGTTCCAACTAGAGTGTCTGTGAGGGGTTGCAGTGTTGTGGCACCAGCACCAGTGCCTAAGGCCCAATTTTTCTGCCCCTGTCTAACAGGGGCGTGTAATTACAATTTTTGAAGCAATAATTTGCAGCAGGGCTCGTTCCTGCGTTCCAACTAGAGTGTCTGTGAGGGGTTGCAGTGTTGTGGCACCAGCACCAGTGCCTAAGGCCTAATTTTTCAGCTCCTGTTCAACAGGGGCATGTAATTACAATTCTTGATCTAATATTTCACAGCAGGGCCCTGTGAGGGCTTACAGTGTTGTGGCCACAGCAACACCTAAGGCCCAAATTTCTGCTGAGTATATAGGGCAGGACCCTACTTTCAAACATCTAACTTACAAACGACTCCTACTTGCAAACGGAAGGAGACAACAGGAAGTGAGATGAAATCTACCCCTAGGAAGGGAAATTCTCTCCTGTAAGAGTTAATATGGGAAAACAAGTTCTCCTTTCCACTGATGCTTTCCAATCCTTGTTCCACAAAAAAACCCAAATTTTCAAAAAACATTTTTCATTGGGACAAAAAAGTGAGGTGAAATCTTCTGAAGAGGAGGAAAGACAGCAAAACAAATGTCACAGGGGTGATAACCCTTCCCTATGTTTTCCAAAAAGCTTAGAAAAGATTTTTTGGCTGGAGCTAAACACGTTAAAAATGTTCAAAATTACAAACAGATTCTACTTAACAACAAACCTACAGTCCCTGTCTTGTTTGCACCGCCTGTATACTGCTGTTCAGAGTATATAGGGCCTGGTGGCCCCACACCTTTCCTTATTTTAATTTGGGTGCGGGGTTCCCCTTAATATCCATACAAGACCCAAAGGGACTGGTAATGGACTGGGGGGTACCCATGCCGTTTGTCTCACTGATTTTCATCCATATTGCCATGACCCGACATGACATTAAACCCGCAAGCAGTTTTAAATGAGATTTTTTCCTTTAAAAATGACATTTGGTGCAGGGACTGTTCTAAACATGGGAAACACGCGTCACTTTACAGGCATACTATAGACACCCCCCAGGTACGATATTTAAAGGAATATTTCACTTTTTTTTTTTTACTTTAAGCATCATTAAAATCACTGCTCCCGAAAAAACGGCCGTTTTTAAAAGTTTTTTTTGCATTGATACATGTCCCCTGGGGTAGGACCCGGGTCCCCAAACCCTTTTTAGGACAATACCATGCAAATTAGTCTTTAAAATGAGCACTTTTGATTTCGAACGTTCGAGTCCCATAGACGTCAATGGGGTTCTAACGTTCGTGCGAACTTTCGGTCCGTTCGCGGGTTCTGGTGCGAACCGAACCGGGGGGTGTTCGGCTCATCCCTAGCAGTAACACACACAGAACTATATGGCGTTAAACTGGCAGTAACGCCCACAGAAGTTAATGGCATTAAACTTGCAGTAATGCACAAAACTATATGGTGTTAAACTGGCAATAACGCACACAAAACTATATGGCGTTAAACTAGCAGTAACACACACAGAACTATATGGTGTTAAACTGGCGTTAATGCACAAAAAACTATATGGCGTTAAGCTGGCAATAACGCACACAGAACTATATGGCATTAAACTGGCAGTAATGCACACAAAACTATATGGTGTTAAACTGGCAGTAACACACACAGAAATAAATAGCATTAAACTGTCAGTAACGCACAAACCGATATGGTGTTAAACTGTCAGTAACGCACACAGAATTATATGGCATTAAACTGGCACTAACGCACACAAAACTATACAGCGTTAAACTGGCAGTAACGCACACAGAACTATATGGCTTTAAATTGGCAGTAACGCACACAAAACTATATGGCGTTAAACTGGCAGCAATGCACACAGAAGTAAATGACGTTAAACTGGCAGTAACGCACACAGCAGTAAATGGCGTTAAACTGGCAGTGATGCAATCAAATAGACGGTGTTCAACCATCACTACACTGATGCTGTCTGAACTGTCCCTACTTTAGCTATACACTAATGTCAAGATTACTGACATGGTCTCACTACACTACACTAAAACTATCTAAGCTGTCCCTACTCTACACTAATGTATGTGTAAATGACAAGGTCTCACTACACTACAGTGAAACTATCTGAGCTGTCCCTAATCTAGCTGCACACTATGCCAAGCTGAATGATGGTCCTCCTCACTACACTCACACTATCCCTAGACTGACACTAAACTAATATTCTACACTAACATTAAAGCAAAATAGCACAGTATAGCACACTAAATAACTAATAGCACTGAACAGAGCCCTGTTTTATCTCTCTCAACGCCTAAATCACACTGAAAACGGCTGCCATTGAAAGAATACTTTTATATTGTGGGGCGGGAATGAGCCATGATTGGATAAAGTCATGATGACAGTGTCCAATCATGACTCTGACAGTGTTCTGTGCCCTGATTGGCTGAAGCTTTCACTGCTTCAGCCAATCAGGGCTTGCAATGCACTGTTCAGTGTTATGTGTCATCAAAGATCTCCCCCCCAAAATAATTGAGCACTAATCTGCATGCTAACCCCCTAAGCATAATTCCCCCTCCTCCCAGTACAGGTCCACCCCCCTGCTGAAATCCCTCCTCCCATCAGAAATCTTTGACCCCATCCCCCTCTCCCAATAATGTCTTCTAGCACAAGTTTCCTACCCTTCATATTTCCCCTCCAACCACAAATACTCCCTCCCCTGTTTCAAAGCATTCTCACAACACAAATCCCCCCAACCCCCCTAGCACAAATCCCGCCCAAATTTCCCCTCCTAGAACAAATACCCTAGAATCATCTCTACTAGCACAAGTTCCCCCTCCAAATCCCCCACATCCTTCTCTTCCCTCATCCCTCCTCCCAACACAAATGCCCCAACATCACTGCTCCTAGCACCCCCTCCCAAATTTCACAACTCTTACCCCCTGCTGTCCCCCAATTTCCCCCTTCAAACACAAATCTCCTCCCCCAATCTCCTTGCAATACCCCCCACCTCACATGATACCACAGTGCCCAGGGAGCCGCCCTTCTGCCCACCCCTTGTCCTGGCCCTGGGTTTAGTTAAATATATTGGAAGGAAAATGAGCTCGGAAGAAAGAAAAAGAGCTAACTGCAATATATGAAAACTGATTTTTGCACAGAACTAGGCTTGATTTTACTTGTTTAAAAAACTGGTGAAAAAACAACTTGCCTCCAGCAACCTGTGTTTTAATCCTGCCTAGGTCCCTGTTTGATGATAATCCAGCTGTGCCCATTAGACTTGTACGCAATGAAAAATTTTGTTTAGTTTTGGTTCATTGTCATTCGTAAAATACATAATTTCTTTCTTTTATATTCGTTATATTACATTAAGGGCTCTTTCACATGGGGCGGATCAGTGATGATCCGCCCCGTGAATATCCACTTGCTCAGCGGGGATCGCTCCGCCGATCCCCGCTGGGCAGGAAAATGACAGGTCCGTTGCTGCACAGTGTGCAGCGATGGACCTGTCAGAGCACCGCTCTCCCCTATGGGGGATCGGGTGATGACGGACCGTAGAGTCCATCGTCACCCGATCCGAAAACGGATGCAAAAGTAGGGTTTTCCTCCGTTACACTTTTTCGGAGCAGGTCGGATGTCAGCGGACATTTTACCGCTGACATCCGACGCTCCATAGACCTCCATGGAGTGTCCGTTCAGGTCCGCCTAAAAAATTGACAGTGTTGATATTCATTATACTGAATCTCGAATCATGTCGAATTCATTTTTTATATGCGCTAAAATTTTGTTTGTATTCGTTGAAATTCGATATTTATGTATGTACATATATATTCGTGATAATGATTCGTAGTTTGGAAAGTCATTTGTTTATTGAATCTTTTAACACACAAAATGACAATATCTCTTCTCCTCTGCTCAAATACAATACAACACCCTTCTCACTCAGTTCTCAGGAATGCAATTTGCCAGTAATTCAACCTCCACCACAAAATGAATCAGCTGATTGGACTGTAAGATTTACTGTGAGTTGACCTTTTGTTTCATTAGCTCTTTAACGAATTACCGAATCATGTCGAATTCATTTGTTATATCCGCTATAATTTCTTTCGGATTAGTTGAAATTCGTTATCTTTTTATTTGGACATTCGGATGCATCTGAATGTCCGAAAGATGCAAAATTCGGCCGAATTTTGATTAGTTATGAAACAAATTTCACAAGCCTAGTGCCCATTTACAGCTGCAGAACTACTGTAAGTGATATATCATTTAAAACTGATTTGTCTATCACTCTTTGAAGGATATGCTTTCTTAAGTCTCGTCCTGCTTTAATGTACAGTGTAATGCCCCGTACACAGGGTCGGACATTGATCGGACATTCCGACAACAAAATCCTAGGATTTTTTAAGACGGATGTTGGCTCAAACTTGTTTTGCATACACACGGTCGCACAAAGTTGTCGGAATTTCCAATCGCCAAGAACGCGGTGACGTAAACCACGTACGACGAGACTAGGAAAGGCCAGTTCAGAACAAAGCGCGGCACCCTTTGGGCTCCTTTTGCTAATCTCGTGTTAGTAAAAGTTTGGTGAGAGACGATTTGCGCTTTTTCAGACTCGTGGTTTTCAGATCGTTTTCTGCTGTTCAGTTTGTGCTTGTGGGTTTGTATCTGCTCTTCAGTGCGTGCAAGCAAGCTACGCGTGACTTATTTGAGTCATTGTGTTCTTGTTCGTTCGTTACTGCTTTTCAGGTCGTTCTTCACAGGCCTTGCTGTTCTTCAGTGCATTCTGTTACTTCGTTCTGAGCAGCCGACCGTTTTTTAGCCATGTTGCGTATACGTACTCCTCGTAGAGTTCGTGCTGTGCGGGGGCTTGGTGTTGGGGTCCTGACCTTGACACAAGTCCAGTCCATGAACAGGGTGGGGAGGAGTTAATGGACCAAGAATTGGTTGCTTCAGCGTGACCAGTTCTGTCATATGCCTTTGCTCCGTGAGATCCGTGAGAATAATCCTGATGATTTCAGGAACTTTCTCCGCATGACGGTCCCTGTATTTCACCGTTTGTTGGCTTTGCTGACCCCCTATATTAGCAGGCAGGATACCTGCATGAGGCAAGCCATCACTCCGGAGCAGAGGCTCGTCGCCACCCTGCGGTACTTGGCAACGGGGAGAAGCCTGCAGGACCTCAAGTTCTCAACAGGCATCTCCCCCAGGCTCTGGGTATCATTATCCCAGAGACCTGTTCTGCCATCATCCAGGTTCTGCAGAAGGAGTATATTAAGGTAAGATTTTTATCCTTTAATATCACATTTTAGTGTATTTAATGTTTGATAATATATTGTATTTCTTTCCTCATTCCCTAATTACCATGATTGGAATATGCTGTGAATGTCCCCTTTGTCCTCATGCATGCTGGATTTTTATGTAATTATTATTTTGCTCCTTCATACATATTTGCCTTCACTTACCTCCCCAGCATGGTCTACAGGCCCTATATTCACCTCATGTAGTCACTTAACAATGTATTTTGTCAGCTCCATAGTAGTGCTTTACCCCAAACACCCCCTAAAATGTTTTAAAATGTGATTGGTGCTTTAAATTCAGGCAGAGTGCCAGAGGCTTTTTTTTGGGGGGGTCCCCAAATAATTTTTAACCCTCCCTCCCCCAACTGCTAAGTCAGCTGATACCAATTCTCTATCTATCCTCAATCATCTATCTGCTGACTTTGGCAAACCCATACACACTATACCCATCTCTTTTGTGGTCATATTTATGGATGAATTCCCCAAAGCATGTAGGGCAAGGGCCTGCCTGTATACTTTCAAATGGTACTGTTTAAAGTGTTTTTATCCTATTATTATCTTGATAGGTAATAGCAGAATGTCCAAATGTGCTCAAATGTGTACAATGTGTATTTATATCTTTGTATTATGACGCTTCTTACCTGTCCAGTGGGCTGCCAATAGTGTAACTAAGGAGGGGCTGTTCAAAGTAATACCCATTATTTAGGCATTCATTTCTCAATGAAGTGGAGAGGGTTACCTGTCCAAGAGCTCCCCCCCTATAATGTTAGAAATGGCCCATGAGAGGGGGTGGGGGAGGGGGAATCTGATAGGTGTACCTTATACTTTGGTGTTTAAAAATTCCCATTACTAAATGTTATCTTAATGTTGGCCAAGAATGTTTGTGTCTAATCTGCTTTCCATGTTTTAATGTGCAAAAAGACAAATTTTTTTTTTCCTCCACAGTTTCCTTTCACGCCACAGGAATGGCAGACTGTGGCCTCCCACTTTGCCCAGCGGTGGGACTTTCCTAACTGCGAAGGGGCAATTGATGGGAAACACGTCCACATCGTCCCACCACCCAACTCGGGGTCATACTATTATAATTATAAAGGTTTCAATAGTATTGTGATGTTGGCGGTGGTGTCGGCTAATTATGAGTTACTGTATGTGGACGTGGGGAAGAATGGCCGGATGTCCGATGGTGGAGTCATCGGCCAGACAGAGTTTTACAGGCGTCTCCAGAATGGCAGCTTGGACTTGCCACCTCCAGAAGACAATGTGGAAGGACTCCCATTCGTCTTCGTTGCGGATGAAGCCTTTGCGCTGTGGGACCACCTTATGCGGCCATTCCCGTGAGGACCCTCACCCCGGACCAGAGGGTTTTTAATTACCGGCTGGCCAGAGCCAGAAGAGTGGTGGAGAACACATTTGGAATCATGGCCAGCCGGTTCCGCCTATTTCTTACACCTATCCATATGGCGTAGTATAAACTGAATCATATAATCCTTTTTACGGCAACATTCTGCCAACTATGCTGGCTCAGTTGGGCCTGAGGCCAGAATTATAAATGAAACAACCCTGACGGCGCTTGAAAGTGGCCGTCCTGGCTTGCCCTCCCTGAGTGCCCGTGATGTCTGGCTAAGTTGAGTTCTTTGTGGGTAGGGGGGCCATCAATATGCCAGACAATTTGTGAAACCTTGATCAAATAAAAAAAAAATTAAGCAAATCTTTGGTGACATTTACTGCTTGTGTTTGTTTTAGCTGACCCTGACCGAAATGTGGTGAGTCCTGAAAATGGCGTGATTGTGTAACCTTATACAAAGCACTGTTGGGTGTTATTTACTAAAGGCAAATACACTTTGCACTACAAGTGCACTTGAAAATGCACTGAAACTGCACTTGTAGTGCAAAGTGGATTTGTCCTTATGAAATAACACCCATTGTCACAGAAAGCAGCAATTACATCACCACAAAGTGTTGTAGCGTTGAGACAATAATCCACACATTCTTGATTAACAATCTTTTTAATACCTGCACAATCACATGTGCATTTAGAAAAGGTTTTTAAAACAAACCAACATATTTGTTGTATAACAATTTTTGTGGTGGCATTATCAAAAATAGAAATGTCCATTTAAGATAAAACAGGCATGTTTCAAAACAACAAGAAAGACACAAATCTTGAACTTACAAAGTTCACATTAGGTAAAACTTGAAGGCATTATCATACATGAGTATTTAGGAACTGTGTTTGATATCGCGTTCAGATGGGGTGAAGTCACCCCAGGAAAAGCCAAATTTTGAAGATGCACACCAATTTACGAATGTCAACATGTGCTAGCTGCCATCACGGGGGATCAAGGGACATGTTTTGGGGGAGCAACCCCTTCCTCTCAGCTACTTTATTATTGAGGAAGGGGTTGCACCCCAAAACATGTCCATTGATCTCCCGTGATGGCAGATAGCACATGTTGACACACTGTGTGCATCCTCAAAATTTGGCTTTTCTAAAAATCGCTAAAACATTTTTAACATTGTAGCACACAAAAAACAAAGGGATTTGGAGGGGTTTTAAATTCTCCCCAAAACATCAATGATGTTATTATTTTTTTGAATAACATCATTGATGTTTTTCTTGAGGTTTTCCAAAGCTAAATTACACCCCATGATCTCCCCAATAAGGATCTGTGCACTTTCCGAGATGAAATGCCCTGAATCCACAACATCACGATCACCTAAAAAGAGAGAAACCAAAAAAAAACAGGTATTATAAATATGCCGGCATCCATCTCTTACCTGAGCCTGTGGTCACAGACACTCACCTGTTGTGGTGCCAATTTCCACCATGACTTCTTCCTCCTCCTGCTCTGCTTGTGTTGGGGGTATTTCCCCTTCTTCCCGAGGTGGGGGGTCTGTGGTCTCCTCGGATGAGGGGTGTCCTCCGAGTCTTTTCTCCCCTATGTAAAACAAAAATGGTATACTTAGCACACAGATATTTAATGGCAGAACTATAAATATGAAACATTGCTTGGAAGTGGTGTACAATTGTCTATTTTTGCAGAGTTCCAAGATGTAGAATTTTTAGTGTCCTTTGTCAAGCTTCTATACTTTACCTGTTTTGTACAAGCTTCACAGATGGAGACCCCCCTATAGTATCCACTGGAGCACCTGTGTGGGCCCCCTAATAAAAAGGGTGTTCTTGTGTCCCACACTAGTGCTCCAGCGTCCAGATGTGAAAACAGCTGCTGAGTGTCCTCTCCTTACACAGAATCTAGTTTGCATTTCATTCTAGTAACAAACCCATCTACACAACCAAATATTTTTCATACAAGTAGGCCCTAAAAAATGTGGGCAAAGGCATATGGCCTAAACAATGGTGTTTTATAGACCGAAAGAAAAATGTTTGATACGAATGAATAATGTGCCCATGAACATGAAAGTTGCCATTTTAAACTGTACAACACTTAAGAAAAGCACATGGAGCAGCACGAACGTAATAAAGACAAAAAGAATAGGAACACAGCAGAACTACTTACTTTTTTGCAGCACTCTCCGGATCTTTCTGTACTGCTTGGGCTCTCTTAATTTCAGGTCCGACCACCGCTTCCGGAGCTGATCTTTCGATCGTCGTACCCCGAAATTCCGGTGCAGACTTTTGACCACTTTCACCATGATCTTGGCCTTTCTGATATTGGGGTTGGGGTAAGGTCCATACTTTCCATCATAGTCAGCCTTCTTCAGGATGTCGACCATCTCCAACATCTCACCAAAGGACATATTTGAGGCCTTAAATCGTCTCCTTCTGGATTGGGATGTTTCCGGATCCGGGCTTTCCTCCTCCTCCTCCTCCTCGTTGCTATAATTAGCACGCACCTGCTCTGACTCCACCATGTGCTCTTCACCCACTGCGCCGAAGGAAAAGGGGCGGGGAATAGACTAGAAAGAACGTCAGGGACGGGCGGAGTTACACGCATGAGCAGTGTGTATAAAGTGTAACACGCGTGCGTAGTACGTACGATCTGTGAGCGGAGGAAGGAGTATCGGAGGCGCTGATCGTGATAAGGAAGGTAAGAGCCAAACTTGGGCCTATACTGCTTCTAGACTGAGGCCTATATTGTAACTAGATTAGGAAAGTTTTGCCTGACATTAGGGTTTGTCTTGTGTTGTGTTTTGCAGTGAAAATGGATATCTTGAAAGATACCTACTTTATGGCAATCTTCATAGATATGTTTAGGGAGCTGCCTTGATAAACCACCCACATTATAAGAACCAAACAAAGAGGAAGGCAGCGCTGGATCAATTGCTGGAATTTGTGAAGACGGTGATCCCCACGGCAGACATGACCTATTTGAAGACCTAATTGGTGGCCTGAAGAGCACTTAGCTAAGGGAGCACAAGAAGGTCCAGGATTCCCAGAGATCCGGAGCAGCAGATGACATCTATGTCCCCAGGATGTGGTACTATGAATTTTCTGGCAGGTCAGACTGAACCCAGGCCAGCACTCTCCAGTCTTCCTTCCACGCTTCCTTCCCCCCCAGCTGAGGCTTCTGACGCCCAACCTGGGCCTTCCAGGCAGCAACATGTGGAGGAGCCCAGCTTGAGCCAGGTATAGCATTCCTCTAAATATTTCTGCTTGTCCAATCAATGATGTTAACTAGATGTTAGTTTGGAGTACTAATTTATGATTGTGATTGATGATGCAAAAAGTAAAACCATGCCCCTTTTTCATACACAGGGAAGTCTCAGCCAGGAGGTGGCGGGGCCAAGCAGGCTGCCTTATATCCAGGTCCCTCCCAGCCACCTGCAAAGAGAAAGTGGCAGCAAGAGGAGTACCCCGGAGCAGGCTGCCATAGGCCTCTTTTGGAAGGCTACAGAGGCCCTGACAGCCCCCCACACTGTGGAGGAGGACTTTGCTGGCATAATTGCCTGCAAAATGCAGCGGATGGAGGAGGGCCAATAACTCATGTGTGAGTCCTTAATGTTGGATGCTCTCAATAAGGGGTTGAGGGGCCAAATAACATCTGCTACCCACATTTGTGACCTCACACATGGTCCTCCTCCTCCTCCAGGTCCTACTACTCCTTCTCCAGGTCCTACTCCTCCTCCTGCCACATCTCCAACAGCAGAGCCACAGCCAGGAAGGAAGCGTGGAAAGAAGACTAGAAAGTGATGACCTTGGGTCCAGTCTGGTCTGGCAAAAGATGCAGGCTCTTGTAATACCACAGCCTGGGGACACAGATGTCATCTGCTTCTTTCTGGATCTCGGGAACTTCTGAACCAGACTGCACTCCCTTAGATATGGACTCCTCAGGCCACCAATTTTGATTTTAAAGAATTGATGTCTGCCCTGGGGGTCCAAGGCTTTGCCAATTTCTGCTGTTTCTCCAGCGTTGCCTCCCTCTTTGTTTGGTTCTGAGCCCTTAATAAAGGAATTTTTGTTTCAATTATACTCGCCTATGTGTGTTTTCCTTCAAAAAGGACAGTTTGTTTGTGAGGATTCAGGTACATTTCTAAAGTACAATGTGAAATTAACAAGAGACACCAACACCAAGCAATCTCCTTGAGATTAAATAATACAAGATATCAATGGTGTTGTGGTAACTTGACACACAAAACACACACAAAAATATTCTGGAGTAAAACTAAAAATAAAATAAAACAAAGATCAGCCTTAAAAAAATACAAACCTAAAAAAAAAAATAAAAAAAAAAAAAAAATTATGCCTTAAAATAAAAAAAATAAATAAAACAACACAAAAATAATTTTGTCAGATGTGACAAATCAAAATATATTGAGGGAATCCCGATAAATAATAAAGAAAGAAGTTTGTGAGAAGTCTGTGTGAATATGAGCAGCAAAACTACTTCATTCTTCTCACATTATAAAGAAGAAGAGAGTTCGCTGTATTAAACCATTTTTAACATTGCACCGTGACGAAAGTGTTGTATCCATTGCGAACGCTAATATAACCAGACCGAGCGGTTCCATCTCGGAATTTCTTCTGAGCATGCGTGGCACTTTGTGCATCGGAACTGGCCACACACACGGTCGGAATTGACGCGATCGGATTTTGTTGTCGGAAAATTTTATAGCCTGCTCTCAAACTTTGTGTGTTGGAAAATCCTATGGAAAATGTCTGATGGAGCCCACACACGGTCGGAATTTCCGACAACATGCTCCGATCGGACATTATCCATCGGAAAATCCAACCGTGTGTACGGGGCATAAGGCTATGTTGGTACTTTTAGAAATAAAAAAATAATTATTAATATAATACTAAAACTGTATCAAATCCTGCAAAATTTACGGTTTACCACCTGGGATGTAGGAAGTGTCAGAGATGTGGATATTCTGCAGTTTACTTTGGTTAATTAATTTAGACCCAGGGCACAAATAAAAGGACAATGAATTAAATGTTAGCTTTTATTAATATAATTCCATTTGATATTTTTGTATTAATTTATTCCCTATATTTATATAACACATGCACTTTACAGAGTATATAGAACCTCTCACGTCAGTCTCTGCCCCTAATGAAGGTGGCAGTGTAAGGTTTATTCTGCACTCAATGCAAGTACATATATATGTTTAAAGCACCTCTATGATGAACATGTGCTTACAGTATCATTACTTATTTTCTAAAATGAAGGCACACAATGATCTATAAATAGAAGTGGTATATAAAGGAGTTTTTTAAAAAATCAACTGGAAGGTCTTTAAAGCAATGTTCAGCTACATATTTGTTGTAAATGTGAGATACAAACAGGGAAGAATTGGTGTAACCATTTTGTGAACACTGAGCTTAAGAGAAAGGTATTATGGGCTGGACTCAGCTGTAAGATAGATAGCAATCATTCCATTCCATCAATCATTCAATCTCCATTGCAGAACATGTCATGTGATTCACAATAGATAACTAAGTATCAAACTCTGTATATAAGATTCTGTAAAGTGTTACAGTCAGTAAATTGAAATAGTTGGTCACAATTCAGGATCTTATATTTTCTACCTGATAAGTATACAACAAAACATTAATTTGCAGAGTGGGTGAGCAGCTCAACGCAATGGTTGTCAAGGTAAATCTATTTTTATTACTAGCATGCAATTATTTGGTTTATTCAGGTAAAAAGTAGAACATTTCAAAACTTAACAGAACTCATTGTGTTATATTTTGAGTTGTATTGAATTTTTCTTCACACTGAGAAAAAAAAAGCATTGAAAGGATAGACTTCATGTAATTTTTAAATTTTGATTAATAAGATTGGTACATTTCATTTTCAGATCAGGAAATATACCTGCCAAAATGTTATATTGTAGTAATGCTGGTTATCCTGTCCGACATACTGACAAGAATATGCTTGCTGATATGTCACTTCCATTATTATTATATAAAGTGACATGCTATTTGATTTGAAGTTTACCATGTGCATCTGTTCTCTCACGACTCAAAAAAAAAGAGATGACCACACTGAGACATGACATCTTATGCCACATACACACGATCGGAAATTCCGCCAGCAGAAGTCCGATGTGAGTTTTGGTCGGCAATTCTGACCGTGTGTGTGCTCCATTGGACTTTTACTGGCAGAATTTCTGCCAGCAAAAGATTGAGAGCAGGTTCTCTATTTTTCCGACGGAAAAAGTTCCTATCGGAAATTGCGATCGTCTGTAGCAATTCTGACGCGCAAAATTCCTATGCATGCTCGGAAACAATTCGACGCATGCTCGGGAGCATTGAACTTCATTTTCTCGGCTCGTCGTAGTGTTGTACGTCACCGCGTTCTTGACGGTTAAAAGTTCAGAGAACTTTTGTGTGACCGTGTGTATGCAAGGCAAGCTTGAGCGGATATCCGTAGGAAAAACCATCCAAGGTTTTTCCGACAAAAATTCCGATCATGTGTACACGGCATAAAACTCTTCTGAAGGAGTCTATTATCAAGGAGTCTACAAGGTACCTTTCCTACACAATTACTCCTTGACTAGTGGGTGAGCAGAAAAAATACAGTTATTTAGAAGAAAGGTAAAAATGTTGCCCTAAAAATTTGAAAAAAAAAAAAACCAAGCTGACCAAGTATTAACAAAGAAAAACACTCATTTTTTTCCTTTCAATAATTTTTATTGAATTTCAAACAATGCAGAAAAATACAAAGTGAAGCACAGAGATTTGGTTGCCATGAATGCTCATTACAGTATACGTATAATGCAATAACAGACTGTGGCGTCACTAGGGTTGGTGTCATCTGGTGTGGAAAAAATTGGTGTCACCCCCTCCACCAACCATAGTCCCCCTTCAGTACAGCCCCCCCTCCCTCAGTACAGACCCCCTCCACTAACTACAGACCCCCTCAATTAAGTACAGACTCCCCACTAGGTACAGACCCCCCTCACTCAGTACAGACCCCCCCATTCAGTACAGACCCCCTCACTTAGTATAGACCCCCTCACTCAATACAGACCCACTTTCCTCAGTATAACCCCCTGCAGTATAGACCCCTCTCCCTCAGTACAGACCCCCCTCCACTAACTACAGACCCCCTCCATTAAGTACAGACCCCCCCTAAGTACAGACCCTGTTTCCTCAGTATAAACCCCCCCGCAGTATAGACCCCTCTTCCTCATTACAGACCCCCCTCCTCTAACTACAGACCCCCTCCATTAAGTACAGACCCCCACTTAGTACAGACCCCCTCTCACTCAGTACAGACCCCCCTCACTCAGTACAGACCCCTTTTCTCAGTATAAACTCCCCTCCACAGTATAGACCCCCTCCCTCAGTATAGGCACCCCCCTTCCATCAGTATAGACCCCCTCAGTGCAGACTCCCTCCCTCCGCATAGACCCCCCTCCAGCAGCACAGACCCCACTCAGTGCAGTCCCCCTCCATCAGCATAGACCCCCCTCAGTGCAGACCGCCTCTCCATCAGCATAGATCCCCTCAGTGCAGACCCCCTCCCATCAGCATAGACCCCCTCAGTGCAGACCCCCTCCCATCAGCATAAACCCCCTCAGTGAAGACTGCCTCTCCATCAGCATAGACCCCGAAGGGCAGACCCCCCTCAGTGCAGACCCCTCTCCCTCAGTACAGACCCCCCCTCCATCAGTATAGACCCCCTCCCTCAGTATAGACACCCCCTTCCATCAGTATAGATCCCCCTCAGTGCAGACCCCCTCCCTCAGCATAGACCCCCTCCATCAGCATAGACCCCCTCAGTGCAGTCCCCCCTCAATCAGCATAGACCCCCCTCAGTGCAGTCCCTCCTCCATCAGCATAGACCCCACTCAGTGCAGACCTCCCATCAGCATAAACCCCCTCAGTCCAGACCGCCTCTCCATCAGCATAGACCCCCTCAGTGCAGACCCCCCTCAGTGCAGACCCCCTCCATCAGCAGAGACCCCTTTCAGTGCAGACCCCCTCAGTGCAGACCCCCTCCATCAGCATATACCACCCTCTCAACTTGCGCTGGTAGTCCACCCTCTCCCCTCCCATAACACCCCAGAACATGTCCATATACAAATACAATACACTGTTCAGACCTCAGAACAGCATGGGATAGCCACAGCAGTGTGTCCCTCCTCGGACATGTAAACAGAGAGGAGGCGGCTTTGGTCCACTCCGCTGAGGGAGACAGCCGGAGAGACACAGATCAGTGCAGGGGTGTGCGGACTGTGCAATGCTGCTGCCCACAGGTGTCACCCCAGTCACCCAGGTGCAGCCTGCACCCCCCACCCCCCCCTAGCGACACCACTAATAACAGAAACAGGTACTAAGGAACAGCGAGATTGCTCAATGAGAAGAACTTTACATGACATATGGAACACCAAGGACAGGGCCTTCATAGTAGAGCACTTATGGAGCACAGCAGATGTCAAGTTGGTACCACTCAAGCCACCATTAACCATAGTTTACTAGTGGATAAAAACCTACCCTCTGAGGATGTGAACATGCGTTCATAAGAGCCATAAGTATGCACTGAGGAGACCACCTCTTCTAATAGAATTGGGTCATCAGTCTTCCAATGATGAGTAATGGTCAGTCTTGCAGCTAAGAGAATGTGGACAGTCACCAATGCAGGTGAAGTGGGAAATTGTCAATTCCTATACTTAATAAGGAAAATTTGGGGGATGGGTCTACAGGGAATTTGGTGATTTTATAAATGAGTGTGAATACTTCTATCAGAACGGCTCCACTGGGCTGATTTGACAAAGGAGCTGACTCGCTTCGAAACATGTTACCGCCTCTTCTGTGACGTCACCATGCCCCAAAGTCATCACATGTCCACACCAGCACTGGCTTGCTTTCCAATCTGTTACGATTTCTCCCTTAGACTTCCCTGCTCATCAACCATGATGGATCTGCCTGCCATTCCTACCATCATGCAGCCACTGTTCCATCCTGTTGCAGTGAGTTATAAAGAGTATACCAAGATACCCCTGGACTATTAGCCCTCTGGAAAAGATGTACAGACTGTGAATGATGATATGCCCAATTTCTCTTTCATCCTGTGAGTGGAATCATAGTTGTTTTTAGTGTTCATTTAATAAATAGATAGGGCACCTTTATTTCATTTTCTTTTTACAGAGATTGATCTTATAAATAAATTCCCAAAGATTGGAGGAATGGGTCACTTTATAGCTAACGGTCAGAGCTGCCGCCCATTGAGAGAGGCATAAAAGAGCTACCTATGTCTCTCTCCCATTTCAACATCGGTGGTAATTTGCTAAATATAGTTTTTGCTTCTAGTAAGTTGTAAAATAGTGATATACCTTTGATACAGGTGTTATCACTTGATAAGTATTATCATACCCTATTGTGCACATAGAGATGGAGGTGAGGGCTGCGTAATATGCAGTAGGTTATCTGGATGTATTAAAAAGTATTCTGTAGGGGTGCATGAGCGGCGCTGAGATAAATGGACGTCTGAAGCTGTAGCTTCTCTCCACCCGGGACTCTAACGGCTTCCCAAGGGCTACAAACATCATTATTCTCAGCAATTCCAACACCCCTCAAGCTGCATAGACTTGGTGCATGCCGACGAGGAAGAAGAAATCCCGAGGCCCTGTTCAGAACACCCTGACACACTATCTCCTCCGCACGTGGGAACAGTACAGCATGTCCCAAGATGGCGCTGCAGGGAGAAGTAATTCTCCTGCTCCGACTCCACCATCACCGCCGACTCCTTCCCTTAAATTGGGCTCCAACAGTGAGTACTCAGCCGCTCTCTCTAAAGCACATCTTGAAGCAAGCCTAGAAGCTATGTATGCTAGGCTGGCTACTAAATTTCAGACAGAACTCCATAAGACTTCACACACACTGTCACAAGAGATTGCAGCCTTGGGCACAAGGACCGAGAGACTTGAAACAAAACATGATGAACTGGCCCTGGCATATAATGATCTCAGTAGGGAGCAGGAATCATTAGCATCAGCTTTCTCCATGATTCAAGCACAAGTCGAGGGTCTCGACAACAGAAACAGGCGCAATAATCTACGTTTAATAATCTAACGAGGGATCCCTGAGTCAGAGACTGAATTAATCCCCACAGTGATCCAGATATTCAAGTCCCTTCTCCTGGATTATGATTCTGCTGCTTTCAAATGCGACCGCATTCACAGGGTCCTCCGACTAAAACCACCTGATGACAAACCCCCCCCAGGTATGTGATCCTCTGTATGAAAGACTTCCTCACCAAGGAGGAGATTCTGAGGGCAGCCCGGAATAAGCAACGGATCATGCTGGATGATCATTCCATCCAGATCTATCCAGACGTCTCTCCAGCCACCCTGGATAGAAGAAGGGGATTGAAAGAGATTACCACAGCTCTCCAATCAGCCCACATTTGTTACAGATGGGGTTTCCCCTTTAAATTGCTGGTTCCCCACAACAGCACCACATACTCAGCCTCGTCCCTTCAGGAAAGCCAGGAGATCTTGGTGAAGCCGGGCCTCCTTGAAGCTGCAGCGATTCGCTGACCACCATCTACACCCAGACCAGCACCATCATCTGGCAGACTCCACCACCTAGGAGAGATAGAAGAAGGATCTGCTATGACATTGGAGACAGAAACGATGAACACCCTCGCTGATCAATTTGCTGCCCATGCAACTTAATAGTCTCACGACTGTTTGCACTCAATGCCTTTACCAGCCTACTCAGAAGTCTGTCCCTCTGAGCCACTGCATGTCCTTCCCACCTAGCAGACACTTTACTCACATACTTTAGGGCTGTGTTTCCCCCCCACTTTTTTTTTGTGTTTTTTTTTTACTTTTTTTCTTTTTTTTGCTAGCCCTACAGATTCCACTCCTTGCAACACCATAGAACGGTGTTTGCGAGTTGGCTCACTGGATAGTTTCTCCTTTTTATCAGGTCATTTTTTTTCTACCTGATCCAGTCCTAAAGTTAGTTTTCATGACTTTCTCAAGGTCACCAGACTTTTTTCTTTCTATCGTTAGGTCAGTCAGTTTACAGTTTGAATGATAATCTCTCCCACAGGTTTTTTTATGATATCTGTATGGTATATCCTTACGTCATGGCTTATAAATTATGTATGATTAGAAAAAAAAGAAACTCCCATGAATTGACGTGAGATTTGCCACCATCCCTAGGCAGTACAAAAAGAACCTCAGAAAATGGGATTTTAAGGGCAATAATAGAATTAAAAACCAATCTTCTAGATAAACAAACATATAAATGACACAAATACAATATATTACAGTGATGGCAAAAAAATCCCACTACATAGATGCTCCTCATCCATGAGTGTGAGTCCAATGCGTTTCAAAATAATTAAATATATATTCTTCCTCAGGGACAATTTGACATTTCTGAAAAGTACAAGATACAATGTAAATATATAAAATACAGAGATATATCTTATAGCATACATCTGAAAGGATATATAAAGCTTATATCAAGTTATACAAAAAACGTACATATCAAAAAGCAGTGATTCGAATAAAAGGTTCCTATACCCCATCAGACATCCACGGAGCTTGTATTGGCCTTTCAACATGCAAAAAAACCCCAGATGTTATAATCCAAAAGAGGCACCAAATTAGTAAGGCGGAATACCGCCTTAAAAACAACGGCTGAGGGCAGCAACAATAGGGGGGCCTATGAGAGAAATATACAGCATGTGGTAAGGCTCATATCTGAATAAACATATATATAGTTGTCATTAAGCAAATAAACCTACAGTCCAAACTTGGGCAGGATACAGGGTAAACCCCCCTCCCCAATGAATCCCTCAAAACTGAAGGGTCAGAGAGGTTAAATATCCACAATGCCAACAAGTGTAAAAAAACAAAAAACAAACAAACAAAAACAACCATAAGTACTTACAAAATATGATGTCCGAATCAAAATCTCTGATTGAAATTTGTTCCAAATGGGAAAATCCAGATCACCAGGAGGATGGAAATAAAAATTCCCAACCCTAAGGGGTAATGGGGGGAAAAATACAAGGACCATCTAAAAAATAAGACACAAGATAGCCATCAAAAAGGGGATTCCAAAGCCATAATTAACATAAAAAAATGGGAAAAAGGAAAATAAACGCCACATGGTTAAAAACATACAGTGGGCATAGTATCACTCCCCAAGAGGAGCCCAAAGAACTCCCCTCCACAAGTGAAGCCCAGAGCTTTAAACCACAGGAGTAGAGTAAATTGAAAGAATGTCTAAGAGAGCTAAACAAACCAACATTGGTGAAAATTCTCACAGATTCACCTAAAGCAGCCCAAAATCCGTAGTAACATCTAACTGAGGGAGAGGTTAATCCTCTCCTCTCAAAGACAAAAATGTTCAACCTCCAAATGGGATGTCGAGAGATAAGGATGGCAGCTCTGGGGTTCCCGGCGTCTTCCTTATATAGCCCGTGCCTTCCACTGTCAGAGCCCCGTGGAGCGTCAGGGGACGACGCTACACCAGGTGTCAGTGATGACGTCATCCCCCGAGCGCCGCTCGCACGGTGGACCCATCGGCAAAACAAACAATGTCCAAGGCATCAAGCTACGACAGAATGCAAGGGGAGTGCGGCTAGAACATGCAGCCCCACCCCCTACAATCCTGGACGTGAGAGTAGAGGCATTACTGCTGACAGTAAATTGTCGCTGCAAATCACATGATGCCCATTGAGGATATCTGGACAATCCAAATCAGAAACAGCTCCGTAATCCACACAGCGCAGCAGATGTAAACAAAACAAAGGGCCAAAAGAATATCAGGATTTCATAAGGCATAAGGAAAAAAGACCCCTAAGGGGAATCTTTCCATAAAGGAGGGACTAATAGCCCCCGACACAAGAATTATCCGCCCAGAACTGTTAGAACGGTGCTGAAAGCATCCATAACCACAGCTCGGGAGGAAAAGTGGCCCCCAACATCGTGGGGACCTACGTGTGCTGGATGCATGATGATGGCCACAAGTAGAAGTGGAAAATGCTGGATGGGGTACAGGAACATAATCTCATCACATGTATATAAAAGAAATATAAAGAAAACACAACACAAATCATATTGCATAATCTAACCACCATAAAGGTGGAGCACCAACAACAAAAAGTGTATGTCATTAACTAGTACATTTCCAATAAAATAATATAGTACAGCAATAGATAATGTCATTCTAACAGATCTACTGACAGAAAGACAGAATAAGAAGGACAAAAAGAGGAGAAAGAGGGAGTGGGACGTGATGGATTTTAGTTTTTCCTGAACTGAAGCCTTCTAAAAAAGGCCTGAAACTTTCAGCCTCATTGAGGCCCGGTGGGGTAGTAGCATCTAAGTATCTAATCCAGCGTATTTTGCACTGTAATAGAATTTTATTCCAGTCCCCACCTCTAATAGGGATATGGACTCAATCCAATACTGTAAAGTTCACAGATGGCATCCTATATTCATGTCCGCTGGCCACATGTCTTCCAAGGGGGAGGTACAGGTTGCCAATTCGCATACTTTGTAGATGTTTGCTAACACGCTGTCCAAATTCTTGTCAGGTTTTCCCGACATAAAAAGCCCCACATTGGCATTGTACCAAGTACACAACTCCCTGAGTCTTGCAGTTGGCAAAATGCTTCATGTGGGAACGTTCTCCATTGGGTAATTGGAAAGAGGTTCTCTTACCAATGACCCCACAAAAGGAACAGGAACCACAGGGGAAGGTCCCCCAGGTTTTACAAGGGTCCTGTCTTAGATTCCCCTTGTATTCACTCTGAGTAAGCATCTCCGCCAGGGATCCTGCCTTCCTGAAAGTGATCTGGGGTTTAGGGGTAAGAAGACCCCCCAAAATGGGGTCTTCGGTAAGAATCAACCAATGTTTTGTAAGGATCTTCCTCATAGTGTTGTGTTCATTGGAGTAGTGTAGGATGATTCTTGTTGTATCAACCTGTTTTTTGGTTTTAGTTTTAAAGATTAAAGCGTGTCTATCCTGGTCCTTGACCCGATTAAAGGCTTTTTTCAGGGAGATTTTGTGTATCCCCTTGCAAGTAGTCTCTCACTTAGTTTGTCTGCCTCACACTGAAAAGCTTCCAGTGTGCTGCAGTTCTGCTTTAGGTGTAGGAATTGGCTGAAAGGTATAGATTTTTTGAGGGGTTCAGGGTGGAAACTGTCGGCATGCAAAAGAGTGTTGCCGGCGTTTTCCTTCCTGTAAAGCCTGCTGGCAAGTTTCCCATCTTGGTCTTTATAAATGCTGATTTCCAAAAAATTGATCATGTGGTAATCGTAGGACATTGTAAAAAATACATTCAAAGCATTATGATTCATGACTTTAAGGCAACTCTTAAGGGTGTCTTCTGGATCATTCCATATCAAAAAGATATCATCTATGTATCTTTGCCAAAGAATGATATACTCAGTGTATGGAGTTACCTGGTCATCGGATAAAAAAGCTTTTTCCCACTCCCCCAGGTACAGGTTTGCATAGGAGGGGGCGCAACACGTCCCCATAGCAACCTGGAGGTAGTGGGAACCCTTAAAAAGAAAGATGTTACAGTATGTCTTAAAATGAAATCCAATTAAATCATAAAGGCTTCGTCAACCAGGCGATAAAATTCCTGGTTGAACCTATCAACTTAGTGAGGCTGAAATTTTCCGCTATCGCCTGGTTGACAAAGCCTTTATGATAGGGGCCATTACTCGTGAACTGTTGGAGTTTATACGCACTAGACACCCTTGTACTCCCACTATGTATGCACTTCCAAAAGTACACAAAGATCTTCATAACTCCCCAGGCCGTCCCATCATTTCAGGGAACAGGCTAGCATATCCAAAGATATTAGTCAAGTCATTGACCAACATCTAAGACCTCATGTCCTGGAGCTGGCATCTTATACCAAGGATACTATCCATCTATTGCAAATATTGAATGATTTGGTGATTCCTGATTCGGCCATTCTGGTCACTATAGAGGTCGAATCATTACATAACAGCATACCGCACGATCTAGGGGTGGCTGCTGTTAGTCGTGTTCTACAACAAAAAGCAACGACGGAGTCGAAATTCAACAAATTCATACTTGAGATGTTGGATTTAATTTTAAGACATAACGTCTTTCTTTTTAAGGGTTCCCACTACCTCCAGGTACAGGGTGTTGCTATGGGGATGTGTTGCGCCCCCTCCTATGCAAACCTGTACCTGGGGGAGTGGGAAAAAGCTTTTTTTATCAGATGACCAGTTAACTCCATACACTGAGTATATCATTCTTTGGCAAAGATACATAGATGATATCTTTTTGATATGGAATGGTCCAGAAGACACCCTTAAGAGTTGCCTTAAAGTCATGAATCATAATGCTTTGAATTATTTTTTTACAATGTCCTACGATCAATTTTTTGGACATCAGTATTTATAAAGACCAAGATGGGAAACTTGCCAGCAGGCTTTACAGGAAGGAAAACGCCGGCAACACTCTTTTGCATGCCGACAGTTTCCACCCTGAACCCTTCAAAAAATCTATACCTTTCAGCCAATTCCTATGTGGAACTGCAGCACACTGGAAGCTTTTCAGTGTGAGGCAGACAAACTAAGTGAGAGACTACTTGCAAGGGGATACACAAAATCTTCCCTGAAAAAAGCCTTTAATCGGGTCAAGGACCAGGATAGACACACTTTAATCTAAAACTAAAACCAAAAAACTGGATGGTACAACAAGAATCATCCTACGCTACTCTAATGAACACAACACTGAGAGGAAGACCCTTACAAAACATTGGGCGATCCTTACTGAAGACCCCATTTTGGGGGGGTCTTCTTACTCCCAAACCCCAGATTACTTTCAGGAAGGCAGGCACCCTGGCGGAGATGCTTACTCAGAGTGAATACAAAGGGAATCTAAGACAGGACCCTTGTAAAACCTGGGGGACCTTCCCCTGTGGTTCCTGTTCCTTTTGTGGGGTCATTGGTAAGAGAACCTCTTTCCAATTACCCAATGGAGAACATTTTCACATGAAGCATTTTGCCAACTGCAAGACTCAGGGAGTTGTGTACTTGCTTACAATGCCAATGTGGGGCTTTTTATGTCAGGAAAACCCGACAAGAATTTGGACAGCGTGTTAGCAAACATCTACAAAGTATGCGAATTGGCAACCTGTACCTCCCCCTTGGAAGACATGTGGCCAGGGGACATGGATATAGGATGCCATCTTTGAACTGTACAGTATTGGATCGAGTCCATATCCCAAATAGAGGTGGGGATTGGAATAAAATTCTATTACAGCACGAAATGCGCTGGATTGGATACTTAGATGCTACTACCCCACCGGGCCTCAATGAGGCTGTAAGTTTCAGGCTTTTTTAGAAGGCTTCAGTTCAGGAAAAACAGACTAAAATCCATCATGTCCCACTCCCTCTTTCTCCCCTTTTTGTCCTTGTTATTCTGTCTTTCTGTCATTAGATCTGTTAGAATGACATTATCTATTGGGGTACTATATTATTTTATTGGAAATGTACTAGTTAATGACATACACTTTTTGTCGTTGGTGCTCCACCTTTATGGTGGTTAGATTATGCAATATGATTTGTGTTGTGTTTTCTTTATATTTCTTTTATATACATGTGATGAGATTATGTTCCTGTACCCCATCCAGCATTTTCCACTTCTACTTGTGGCCATCATCATGCATCCGGCACACGTAGGCCCCCACGATGTTGGGGGCCACTTTTCCTCCCGAGCTGTGGTTATGGATGCTTTCAGCACTGTTCTAACAGTTCTGGGCGGATGATTCTTGTGTCAGGGGCTATTAGTCCCTCCTTTATGGAAAGATTCCCCTTAGGGGTCTTTTTTCCTTATGCCCCTGCTTCGGGCTGGGCTGTGATTTTCCATTCTTCCATTCAGCCCGACTACCATTTACATATATGGGGGACCCACTAAGATTACTTATTTAGTTGGATTACAATTTTTTAATACCCTGGACATATTGATGCTCGAATCTTGTTTGGGATATCCTGATATTCTGTTGGCCCTTTGTTTTGTTTACATCTGCTCCGCTGTGTGACTTACGGAGCTGTTTCTGATTTGGATTTTCCAGATATCCTCAATGGGCATCATGTGATTTGCAGCGACATTTACTGTCAGCAGTAATGTCTCTGCTCTCATGTCCTGGATTGTAGGGGGGCGGGGCTGCGTTTGCTAGCCACGCTTCCCTTGTATTCTGTCTTAGCTTGATGCCTTGGACATTGTTTGTTTTGCCGATAGGTCCACCGTGTAAGCGTCACTCGGAGGATGACGTCATCACTGACACATGTAGCGTTGTCCCCTGACGCTCTATGAGGCTCTGACAGTGGAAGGCACGGGCTATATAAGGAGGACGTCGGGAACCCCAGAGCTGCCATCCTTATCTCTCGACATCCCACTTGGAGGTTGAACATTTTTGTCTTTGAGAGGAGAGGATTATCCTTTCCCTCACTTAGATGTTACTACGGATTTTGGGCTGCTTTAGTTGGATCTGTGAGAATTTTCAGCAATGTTGGTAAATTTAGCTCTCTTGGACATTTTTTTAAATTTACTCTACTCCTGTGGTTTAAAGCTCTGGGCTTCACTTGAGTTCTTTGGGCTCCTCTTGGGGAGTGGTACTATGCCCACTGTATGTTTTTAACCCTGTGGAGTTTATTTTTATTTTTCCCCTTTTTTATGTTAATTATGGCTTTGGAATCCCCTTTTTGATGGCTATCTTGTGTCTTATTTTTTAGATGGTCCATGTATTTTCCCCTCCATTACCCCTTAGGGTTGGGAATTTTTATTTCCATCCTCCTGGTGATCTGGATTTTCCCATTTGGAACAAATTTCAATCAGAGATTTTGATTCGGACATCATATTTTGTAAGTACTTATGGTTGTTTTTGTTTGTTTGTATTTTTTTTCACACTTGTTGGCATTGGGGATATTTAACCTCTCTGACCCTTCAGTTTTGAGGGATTCATGGGGGGGTTTACCCTGTATCCTGCCCAAGTTTGGACTGTAGGTTTATTTGCCTAATGACAACTATATATATGTTTAATCAGATATGAGCCTTACCACATGCTGTATATTTCTCTCATAGGTCCCCTTATTGTTGCTCTCCTCAGCCGTTGTTTTTAAGGTGGTATTCCACCTTACTAATTTGGTGCCTCTTTTGGATTATAACATCCGGGGTTTTTTTGCAAGTTAAAAGGCCAATACAAGCTCTGTGGATGTCTGATGGGGTATAGGAACCTTTTATTCGAATCACTGCTTTTTGATATGTAAGTTTTTTGTATACCTTGATATAAGCTTTATATATCCTTTCAGATGTATGCTATAAGATATATCTCTGTATTTTATATATTTACATTGTATCTTGTACTTTTCAGAAATGGCAAATTGTCCCTGAGGAAGAATATATATTTAATTATTTTGAAACGCGTCAGTCTCTCACTCATGGATGAGGAGCATCTATGTAGTGGGAGTTTTTGCCATCACTGTAATATATTATATTTGTGTCATTTATATGTTTGTTTTTCTAGAAGATTGGTTTTTAAACTTTTTTGTACCAATAAAATCAATATAATTCTTTTATACAATTTCTCTACCTATCTATTTCTATTATTGACCTTAAAATCCCATTTTCTGAGGATCTTTTTATAAATTATGTATGCTTAGACTTATTACTACCGTCTGCAGGGCGGTGGTGGCTCCCCTGGTTGGATTGGAATTGATTGGATTACACCCCCTTGCTACCCCTCTCTAATTTCATACTTGATTACCTCCCAGCTGATAGTACAACATTGCACCACCCATGGCAATTACTTGTATCTCACATAATGTAAAGGGGTTTAACTCCCCCATTAAGAGACGCAAGCCCTTTCCATTTTATAAACAATTAGGAGCCAAGATTCTCCTGATTCAGGAGACTCATTTTTCCCAAACCTCACATCACAAATTCCTCAACAGAAATTTCCCCCAAGCTTTTTACTCTCCCCATTCTGCCAAGAGCAGGGGTGCCGCCATACTCCTGCATGCTTCCTTCCCTATGGAAGTAAAACAAGTATATAGAGACAAAGAAAGCAGATACGTCATTATTAAGGAGTTATACACAATAGAGAAATAACAATTGCCAGAATTTATGCCCCAAATGACACCCCTGCATCTTTCTTTAAATCTTTCTTTGATAGACTTGCTACTTTTCAATCACCCCATATGATCATAGGAGGAGACTTTAATTTGGTGGCTAACTCCACACTTGACAGATACTCCTTGGCAGCCACAGCTAAAGCCTTCCCCAGGTCTCTCACCTGCGGCTTACTTGAACACCAACTGGTGGATACCTGGAGAGAGATCAGGGAAATTACCTTTTACTCCCATCCCCATAATAGCTATGCTAGATTAGAGTATATATACACCTCCCCCATAATTTTAGCTAATTCCACCAAAGCAACAATCCACATCTGTGTATGGTCAGATCACCATGTAACCTCCTTCACAACGGAATTTATCAGACTAGCCCCCACCCCCACACCCACACGTGGAGGCTAAATGAAGCACTCCTCTCTGATTTAGCAGTTGACTCAGAGATAGCAAAGACCATGGAGGAGTATTTTATTCTAAATGCCCTTCCTGAAACCCTCTACAGTCTGGACTGCCCATAAAGCAGTTCTGAGGGGCACACTTATTGGTATAGCCTCGTTTCACAATAAGATTAACAGACAAAAAATATTAGACCTCACACAAGAGCTAGATCGCCTGTATAAAAATAGAGACTCATTGAATCTAGAGTCCACTAGACTATCTATTAACCAAAAACGCCTAGAATTAGACTCACTCTTATCCACTAAGGTTGAAAAAGCCCTTAGATGGTCCAAAGCCAAATTTTTACTTTACAGTAACACCTCCTCAACCCTATTTGCAAGGAAGTTGAATCAGTCTACTCGTCCCCCTCATATCTATAAGTTAGCCACTGGAGCAGGTCTGATCACCTCTCATCCAAAAGAGGTCCTTAAAATATTTGAACAATTCTATTCGACCTTGCTGGCACCAGGACGATCGAAACCAACACCGGATGATGAAACCTGGTTCCAGGCTATCCCCATACCCACTCTCTCACAAAACTGGACACACTTAACGCCCCATCACATTATCGTAGGTCCTGAATGTGATTAAAACCTTGAAGATGGGTTCAGCTCCGGGCCCTGATGGTTTTTCCTCTATATATTATAAGAAATTTTCCATTTCAGTTCAGCTCTTCAACTGGGTGTTACAGGGTGGTAGTTTTCCCGAAGAGATGTTATTGGCTAACATGTCCCTGATACCAAAACCTAACAAAAACAGTACACTTCCCCAAATTTATAGGCCAATTTCCATCATAAACAATGATTTAAAAATATTCAGCAGAATCTTAGCTGACAGATTGGCAGGAATAATCTCTTCCCTTATATCCCCCTATCAATCTGGCTTTATTACCCATAGATTCATCACAGATAACACACGTCTAGCTGCAGACATTATCCAGGATGCTAATTTATCCTCCTGGAAACTATTTATGCTCAGCCTAGATATACAAAAGACTTTTGACAGCGTCTCCGGGAGTTATATATCCACTCTCCTACAACGCATGGGTTTCCAAGGCAAATTTTTGCAAGCCTTTCAAGCCCTTTATCAAAACCCTAAAACACGTATTAAGATCCTAGACTGTAGTTCCAAATTTTTTAACCTAGGAAGGGGCACCAGGCAGGGGTGTCCACTTTCCCCTTTAATTTTCGCCCTCGCATTGGAACCGCAATACTAAATAACCCAGGCATATCCGGCTACACCAAAGGTCCTTCAACCTACAAATTTTGCATGTACGCGGACGACGTACTAATGTTCCTCACTAGCCCCCTAATTTCTTTGCCAAATCTACTACGGACCTTGTCAAACTTTGCAAGAATCTCCGGACTTTTGATAAATGTCTTGAAGTCCAGTGGGGTTTCCACCTGTGGCACTTCACCAGCTTAGACAAACTTATCCTTTCACATGGGCTGAGACCCATCTCCCATATCTAGGCATTAATCTAACAGGAGATTTTTGCAAACTTTTTGAAGCCAACTATCCCCCGATGATAGCCAAATTGAAGAGAACCCTCAGACTCTGGTCCCCTCTCCATATTGCTTTCCTAGGCAGCATTACGGCCCTCAAAATGACAATTCTACCCAGGTTACTTTACCTGTTCCATTCACTTCCAATTAGACTCTCTAAAACCTGCTTAACATTCAGGCCCATTTTAATAAATTTATTTGGCATGACAAACCCCTGAGATTTGCTAAAGATGTTTTATACTGCTCCTCAAAGAGAGGGGGCTTGGGAGTCCCTCAAATATGGTTCTACTACTTAGCCAGTAGATATACGCAACAGGCCCAATGGAACATTAGGAACTCCAGCGTCCCCTGGGTCAGATTCAAAAGTGATTCTATCACTCCCCTATATCTCCCTGGGCTGATGTGGTCCTCTAACCCTTCTAACCCTGAATTGGCTTTTAAAAACCAAATAGTCTCAATAGGACTGAAGCTATGGAACCAGTATAAGGCAAAATACAACCTTATATCGCAAACACCTCTAGGAGCCTCATATCTTAGAGACTCCAGATTCCCCCCCAGCATATGATCACCCGGAATCCTTCCTAGTCTGGACTGAACGAAATGTGACCACATTGGAAGACTTTCTAGTTGGGTTGAAATTTGCTACGTTTTCAGTTTTACAGACTTGTTATCATATACCGGATAGGAAATACTATAATTTGCTACAAATCCATAATTTCTTTCAACAGCACTATACCAACCCCCCTTCAGATTCTAAAACACTCTTTGAGGACTTATGCCACACTTCCCCACGTCAAAAAGGCCTTATCTCGGAAGTCTATAAGACACTAGAATCAGTGGATGAGAAACCCACATTAAAATACAGATCCCAATGGGAGCAAGAACTCGGTCTAGAGGAGGAGGACCTGGACTGGGAGAAAGGCTGGCAAAACATGCGAAAATGTATGAAATCGTTAACAATCAGGGAGACTGCTATTAAACTGATGACACGGTGGTATTACACCCCCGTGCGCCTGATTTATCCACAAGCTTTCCCTATGTGCTTTAGGGGCTGCACCCATTTGGGCACCTATCTGCACTTATTTTGGGACTGTGAAAAATTACAATCCACCTGGAAAGAGGTATTAAAAATGATTGACAAATTAGCAGGGGGATCCATAACCCTGACTCACCAGCACTGTCTCCTATTTCAAGTTCTCCCTGATACTCCCAAACCCTTGATGAGATTGATCCACTCAGTTTGTATTGCCATGCATTGGGCCACTGCATTACATTGGAAGACATCCTCGGTCCCATTCGCACAAGTTATGTCATGCATAGACCACATGATGATAGCCAAAAAAAATTTTCATGCCCTACATGATTCTATCCCCGTATTTGATACTAAATGGAACCCTTGGTTCCTGTTCAGACTTCAAGACTGACCGTAATTAGATTAGTTGTTTCGATTTCTTTTCATTGTTTTCTTTTTTAGTTAATAGGAATATCCTTCAGGATTGTTGCACACCATCAGAATAAGTTAGTTCTCTTATCATTTGTCGAGCCAGACGCTACTTTGACAGGTTATGATCTAGACTTTTGACATAATTGAATGCCACCTATCAATAGCTTGATGTAATACCTATTATATTGAAGGATGTCATTTTTTCATCTGCACGGTAATTTTGTTACTCTTAATAAAATCATTTGAAAAAAAAAAAAATTCTGTAGTTGGAATAGAGAACGAATAAGCCACGTACACACGAGCGGAATGTCCGACAGAAAAAGTCAGACGGAAGATTTTCATTGTCTATTCCAATCGTGTGTGTGCCTCATCGGACTTTTTCTTTGTAAATTCTGACGGACCTAGAAATAGAACATGTTCTAAATATTTCCCATGGAACCAATTCCTATCGGGAAAAACGCTCGTCTGCATGCTGTTCTGACGGACCAAAAACTACGCTTTCTCTGAAGCAAGTATGAGACGGAAGCTATTGGCTACTGGCTATTGAACTTCCTTTTTCTAATCCCGTCATACGTGCTGTATGTAACCGCGCTCTGGACGGTCGGACTTTGGTCGGACTTTGGTTTGACCGTGTGTAGGCAAGACCGATTGAATGGAATTCTGTCGGAGTTCCGTCGGAGAAACCTTCGGAGTTTATTCCGACGGCAAAACCGGTCGTGTGTACGTGGCATTAGATTATAAATCTAATAACTGCAGTATACCCAATCCTTGCCATGAACACATGCATATATTGGGAATTAGTAGGGGTAAAATAGAGGCATTGGCAATAAAATAAGTGAAGGCCGCCACTGTGGCAGCAATGGTAGGAAAGATGATTGTGTTGTTTTGTTTCATTTGGGGTTTCTGATAAGCCAAACACTTACTGTAGGTCCTGACCAGGAATTTGCAGATATTCAATGTCCTTCCAAGGACAAAAGGCAGTACTAGTAAACCAAGTTTTAAGTTGTGCCAAAATGAATGCAAAGTTGTAGTCTCTAAAATTTATATACCCTGCACCACCTACAGATCTATGTTTTGTTAGGTTTGACTAGAAACTTTTGACTTTTGCCATACAACTTGTAACCTGAGTGAGTGTGGGTGCGTGTCTACAATTGTCCCTATCCCTGTACATTGTGTCTCATTAAGATGCTCATCTATTATATTATTATTTTATTTAAGGTACCCATATAGTGCCGTCAATTGTTCGCAGAGCTCCACACATACATCACACACTCACATCGGTCCCTACCCTTCAAGGAGCCCACAATCCAAGATCCCCAACTCACATTCATGTACTAGGGCCAATTTTGGACAGAAGCCAATTAACCTACCAGCATTAGTGATGATTAATGCTTTTAATATATTCTTGGGGAAAGTGGCTGAGGAAGCAGCAGCATTGAACATGTGGGCAATGTGGGAGAGGTTTGAATTGTTTATAATACTCTCCTATAAAGCCATTGGGCCCAGGAGCTTTATTGTTTGGTAGAGAATCAATGGTATTTCCTATTTGCAGTGTCGTGAAGAGAACATTAAGGGCAGCTAGTTGGTCGTTAGATAGTCTTGGAAGGTGTACGGAGTCTAAGAATGCCTGAATAGAGGCATCATCATCCGGCTGATCTAGGGACTTTTTCAAGTTATAAAGGTTATCGTAGTAGGTACTAAAGACATTTGCGATAGCCTGCAGGTTAGATTTTGTTTAGTGATAGGGTGGTAGATGAAGGGAATACGAGTTTTGATATGAACCCCTTTAATTTGACTAGCAATTTACATGCCCTGTTGCCACAAGCACAGAATTGCATTTTAAAGCATTTCTGAGTTTTGTCAACATTTTCTAAAAGGAGGGACTGTAATTCAAGCCATGATCTAAGTGATTGGGTGCTGTTTATTAAGGGAGTCTGCAGTCTACATATAAGCTAAGAGATTGTCAATGTGCTCCTTCCTTAGCCTCTTGTCCCAGGCCCCCATTTGAGTGAAGAGTCTGTGTTGCGCTTGAAGAAGTCCTCCAGATGTGGCGTAGGGAGTTTAAATAAGGGTCAGATTGAAGAATCCTCCACAAGAAAGTGGGAGATGCTCTAGGAGTATGATAAGCAGCTTTAAAGCGGGACTACATCTTTTTAGAAGAGACGTAGAGTCAATGTGGGTGTCAGGCGTGATATTGAAATCTCCACACGCAACTACACCTTACTGAACAGTGAGAACTTTCCGGTGGAGTTTTCAAAAGAATCGTAGTTGATGGACATTCGGTGCATATACTGACACAATGGTGTAAAGAGCGTTATTGAGAGAGCATACCAGGATAAGGTAACGCTCATCTGAATATTTGATGCAGGATTGCAGTTAAAAGGAGAGGGACTTCTTGATAGCGGTAAGGACGCCTCTCTTTTTAGTTGAGACAATAGCCGTGTAGATGTTGGTATAGTTTTGGTTAGTGCAGGGGGGAGGATTGGAAGCGCAGACGTGGGTTTCTTGTACACAAAAAATGCCACAACTGGTTTTCATAGCCAGTTTCTATAGGGATGATCTCTTAGCTGGATGATTGAGACCGTTAATGTTGAGAGACCAGATCTTGATGGTCACGTGGGAGTAATTCTGGAAATGACTTGAAATGCGTTTGTGTTCTTACTACCAGAGCAATATAGCAAGCCCCTCTGGATGGGGTACTCTGGATGTTGATATAAAACCATATAGTAAACAGTAACCATTCGTAAGAAAAGAATCAAAATGCTATGTTCGGCAACCAGGTGTAAGTAGTACTGATAAGCTACAGAGACAAAAAAAAGAAAGCAAACAAGCAATAAACTAGGTCAATGCCCAGAAAATGTTTCCTGGTAACAGGCGTAACCAGTGCCATGAAAGGCAAAAGTGGGCTAAAAAGCTCTGAAGACCGAGTGTGGGTTTGCACAGCACAGGACTGCCTTGGATCAGACATTCCTGCTGCTATTTGGTAAAAGCGATGTCTATTGAGTCTTTGAGGTAATGGATGGGCTTGTTGGTTCTCCCCGCTGCCCTGATCCATAGGTGTGGCAGTAGATGGGTCGGGAATGATGTTCCATTCCTGCAGGAGGCCTTCTTGGATCGAAGATACCATGTGTTTAATACCATTGTAGGTGGGGGACATTTTGGCCGGTGCTATCCATTAGTATTGGATGTTGTGGTTGAGCAGCGCCTTGGTAATTGTATTGAGTTGCCTGCGACGACATAGGATGTGTTGGGAAAGGTCTGCAAATATTTGCAGCTGGCTGTAGGGATCTGGTAAGGTTCCCAGCTCTCTCATTTTTTGTATAAGCTGCTAATTTATGTGATATTCAGAGAATAACATCTCTGGGTACTGTTTCAGATAGGAATGATGGTTTGGGAAGCCTATAAATACGGTTTATGAACAGTTCAATGTTCTTAATTATGTCGCGAGCATAGAAGGATATATCAGAGGGCTGCATCCGTTCTGGTATTCTGCGGATCTTAATGTTGCGATGCGATCTATCTTCTATGTCCGCTAATTTATCATTTATCCACTTGACATTCTGCACATGATCCTCCTGAGCATCAATAATATTATTGAAGGTCGTAGCAATGTCTCCTATGTTAGCTTCAATATGAGAGACTCTGTCCTCAAGTACAGTTATACTGTGGCCAAATGTATGCATAAGAGAGATCATATCTGCTTGTAAAAAACTCCTCAGGGACATTAACATGTCCTTCAGTTTAGTGTCCATCACAGGTTGGTCCATGGTGGGGAAGGAAGCTATGGAGTTATCCTGGGAGCCCTGAGGTGTCAGTGTGGGAGACAGAGAAGAAATGTGGCTCACCTCATGGCTGGCTTCAGAGGAATCTAGTCACATTTTGTATTTGGTAAGGTTGCTGGAGATAGGGGAGCCTGGAGAGGATAGCGGGGTTCCCATCCTGGAGCATGAGGGAGCCTCAGGGCCATCCTGGTAGAATGCAGGCTGTCCAGGCAGCAGAGGAGGTTGAGATGCGGGAGCTGCATCCAGTGAGCCGGCTGCAGCACCATCTTGGCTGCACCTCGCATTCAGGCATTTGTAAGCACTGGTCTCATCCCCCTGGCACTTTCTATTAACTAAAACAAAAACGTCTTAAGCTTGAATACACATGTAAAATGCTTGAAATGCATTTCTAAAATGCTCATATTCAGGCAAAAATGCTAAAAAAAAACTTAAATAAAAACACCTGAAAAGTACTCTGCTCAGGTGTGAATGCAGCCCAAAGCTTAACTCCACATTAACTTTAAATAAATAATTTGGGCCAAGCTGGCCCAAACAAATGATTTCCTTTACTAATAGATGTGCCCGCTATCAGCATTGTATAAACTGTATAAACTGATTTTTTTTTATTCATTCATAAAAATGTAAGGCTTCCTATGAATGACTGAGCTGTGCTCAGCATGACATGATTTTGTTCCGGCAGCAGATATAAAGTCTATGTAACACTACTGAAACATAGAGCTGTATACTGTATGTAGTTAATGCTACATACAGTTTATGTACTGCAGTACTGGCAGTGGGTGCATCTATTAGTACAAGAAAAAGTTTATTTGGGCCAGCTTGTTCCAAAGAAACTATTTAAAATGAAATGTACATAGAGGCAACTAGGTTTCCCCACTGTTTCCTGCTTTGTGGCGCTACATCACTGCTCTGTTTCACAGTTTAATCTTATTTACTAAACTGAATGAAGTGAAGCAAACATTGTCTACTAGTAAATGCTTGAGGTGATGGTAGCTGTATTAGTGCACTTGCGACAGAGACAATTGAGTACTGTCCATGATACTTTTTTTATTTGCACTAACATACAGTTGCAAACGAGGATGAATTTGTACAGACATACCATCAAGGAACATAAAGAAGATTCTGCACATCTGTGGGACATCACTTCTCGCAACAGGACCACACTATATGAGACATCAATGTTTTAGTTCTTAAAGGGAATTTCAGAACTATCCAGGAAAATTATGCGAATTTTGATAAAAATGTATGCTTCACCAACTGCGCGCCTTGTCACCCCCGACTTTGTCTCTGACACAATCCCCTTAGCAAAGGGAATGAGGCAGGGATGCCCCCTATCCCCTTTGCTGTTCAACTTTGCAATTGAACCCCTATCAAGAATACTCAATTCCCCTAACGGGGTTAGTGGCATCACCTAGGGTAACCAAATTCTCCATTCCGCTCTGTTCGCGGACGACATACTGCTATTCTCTACCAACCCCCTATCCGACTTCGACAGACTCCAAGAACTTTCTGCAGCCTTCCGACTATGCTCTGGCTTTTGAATAAATTTGGACAAAAGCGAAATTATAGCACTCCACCCACGCTTATCTATTAAATGGAGACATCTATCACCGCTTGCCCTGGCAACCCAACATATCACATACCTGGGTATTCATATAGGACGTGAGCCCTCCTCTCTATATCTACTCAACTTTTCCCCCTTAATAACCAAAATTGTGAAGCTTGGGCAGCCCTCCCTCTCTCGCTCTTTGGGAGATGCCACCTTTTTAAAATGGTGTCATTTGCAGACCATACCTCTTTTACTGAGACACTCTGATGTACAAAAAATCCAGGGAGCGTTAACTGCCTTTCTATGGTCTTGCAAAAAAACACGCATTGCGCTACAAAAACGACGTCTCTCAAAGGGTGAAGGCAGGGCAGGACTACCCAATATACGTTTTTATAACCTCTCATGCCTACTTAGACAGGGTCTAGATTGGCTGGCTGGAAAGTCTAAATACTCCAATACTGTACTTGAAGGTGCTATGGCCTCCCCATATGCCCTTTCAGCTATCCTTCACTATAATCCTAATACTCTGCCACCTCACCTCAAGACAAGTGTACTCTTCAGGGATACAGTCATCACCTGGAGAGAGGTCAGGAAATTACTGGGACTACCTTCTAGTATCTCACGACACCTACCAATCCAAGGGAACCCTATGTTTCTCCCATCCACTCTGCACAAAGCTTTTAGTCAATGGCAAGCCAAGGGCCTCACGAGGATAACCTCCATGTACCATGACAACCATGAATTTAAACCTTTCCAAACCTTGCTGTGGGAATTCTCATTGCCACCGACACATGTCTTTTTTTACCATCAACTCACTGACCATCTAAGGTCTTGCTGTGGACCCAAGTCCGATCCCCTTCAAATGTCCCTCATCGACACTGTACTTCAGAGAGATGACTATTCCATCTCCAGTATCTACTCCTACCTCATCCAACACCAATCACAAAAATACCATCTCAAACCATTCCAATAATGGTCTAACATAATGGATGACAACGATCTGCTGGAAAAAATCTTTGAGAGATATAGACATATCCGCAAACTTACTGCCTCAGAAACATGGTGTGAAACACAATTTAAGATCATTCACAGGGCTTACTACCCGTTCTGCTTCAACAAGGCAGACCCAACTCAAGCACAATGCCCCTGGTGCTCCCTACCTCGCCCCACACTGCTCCACCATCTCTGGGAATGCACAGCTATCACTACCTACTGGAATTCTGTGATGGCCTTCATCAGCAAAATCAATAAAACGCAGATACCGAAAGACTGTCTTCTATGCCTGTTCGGTTACACGCCACCATCATCCTCTTCATCAGCAATAGGCCTACTAAATATTACACAATGGGCTCATTTATGTCTTTAGGTTGCCCGCAGGACTATTATGTATCACTGGATCACATCGACACCACCCAATCTGCCGGCGGTTAAAAAAGCTATGACATCACTCTTTTACTTGGAGAGATTGGACGCCATTACACTAAACTTTTGTTCTACTTCACGCTTCTTCAAGAGATGGCATAAATATTCAATGTTTCTGACCCCTCTACTTTTCTACCGTCATTGGACAACCGCAATTCCACAATGCTCTTTGACGTCCATGACTCTCTTCTATCTAAAATCAGTATCATCAACTAGACCAATTTATGAGATCACTAGTTAATTATATCCAAACGTTGCTTCCACTCCTGAAGGTACTAAGGTGTAAGGTACAGCCTTTATAGGCACTACATTGTTATAATGTGAAAAGTGAAACTCAAAAAAACTACGCCCTCCTTGAGTCCCCACCACTGCGCTCAAAGCCAAAGAGGTGTTTTTACCCCTGTGTGAAAAGTAAGTGTGATTTTGAATGTGACTCTGTAAAATTTATCTAAAGCAGCCACTTTAAATATAAAAACTGAAAAACCTCTATTAACTTACAAAAACCCCAAAAATTATTGCAAATCAATATAAGTGGCGCTAGTATCAGTGATGACACCACCTGGTGTTCAAAATATTAAACCCTTTGTGCGATAATGTTCTAGTGATATTGCGTGATAATAAAGTATACCATACACAGAACAATCTATGCCAAAAACTGTATCAAAAGTGAAAACATATAAAAAAAACTATAAGCATTTCATCCAAGAAGAGTCCATAGAGAGAACACCGTGAAAAAAGTGTGCGATTTTCTGAAATGTCCACCAGTTCACTCAGTGCCAGTGATTCCTCTCCCTTTGAATTCAACACTCACTGACTCAATATGCCTCACATTCTCGTGTTTTGGCAATCAAGCATAATCAACTAGATGGTCAGATGAAGGTAACAGCTCCAAGTTCCATCCGTTCCAGCATCATCTCATTCCATATAAAAATAAAGATGCACAGATAGTGTGATACCGTAAAACATAAAATTTATTTAAACTTGTGAACAACTTCAATCATTGCACTCACATGATAACCTCTTTAAATAAAGCCAAAACAACACAGCAATCCAAATATCAATCCTCCTCTGTGAAACGCCCAGCACCACTGTGAATGAAGGTCACGGCGGACCCAAGGTAAGCGATAACAGGCTCTCACCCCCGCTCACTGAAGCTCCTCAAATCAAGCACGGCTCTCCCGCTGATACACGGAGATGAGAAGCAGCATCCCGTCCGTCACTCTCTGCTACTGATTGATGCCGTACAGCCACGCCCCGACATGTTTCGTCATACCTGACTTAATCATGGGAGGGGTATAAGAGTAGGAGGTGCCGTACCGTACAGCCAATCCCATGATTAAGTCAGGTATGACGAAACATGTCGGGGCTTGGCTGTACGGCATCAATCAGTTGCAGAGAGTGACGGATGGGACGCTGCTTCTCATCTCCGTGTATCAGCGGGAGAGCCGTGCTTGATTTGAGGAGCTTCAGTGAGCGGGGGTGAGAGCCTGTTATCGCTTACCTTGGGCCTGCCGCGACCTTCATTCACAGTGGTGCTGGGCGTTTCACAGAGGAGGATTGATATTTGGATTGCTGTGTTGTTTTGGCTTTATTTAAAGAGGTTATCATGTGAGTGTAATGATTGAAGTTGTTCACAAGTTTAAATAAATTTTATGTTTTACGGTATCACACTATCTGTGCATCTTTATTTTTATATGGAATGAGATGATGCTGGAACGGATGGAACTTGGAGCTGTTACCTTCATCTGACCATCTAGTTGATTATGCTTGATTGCCAAAACACGAGAGTGTGAGGCATATTGAGTCGGTGAGTGTTGAATTCAAAGGGAGAGGAATCACTGGCACTGAGTGAACTGGTGGACATTTCAGAAAATCGCACACTTTTTTCACGGTGTTCTCTCTATGGAATCTTCTTGGATGAAATGCTTATAGTTTTTTTATATGTTTTCACTTTTGATACAATTTTTGGCATAGATTGTTCTGTGTATGGTATACTTTATTATCACGCAATATCACTAGAACATTATAGCACAAAGGGTTTAATATTTTGAACACCAGGTGGTGTCATCACTGATACTAGCGCCACTTATATTGATTTGCAATAATTTTTTGGGTTTTTGTAAGTTAATAGAGGTTTTTCACTACATTGTTATACCATTGTCATGATGGTAAATGTGAATTACTGATTCTTCAACGATCTGCTAGGCAGACCCCCTGAGACCCCCATTGAATGCGAGCGTCTACACAGAGCTCTCAAACCCAGAGGCAGAGACACGGATCCCCCCCCAGGGATGTGATATGCTGCCTAGTGAATTTCAGATTAAAGGAAGATATCCTGAGAAGAGCTAGGGAGTGCCGCAGTTTGCTACGCCAGGGAGCAGAGATCAAGATATTCCAGGACCTGTCTCCTATAACCTTCCAAAACAGACGAGACCTGTGCCTGCTACTTGATCTAAAGGATCCAGTACCGCTGGAAATTCCCCTTTTGCCTATCTGCATCAGCAGCGGGACGCACTGCTTATCTGAAAGTTCCAGAAGACCTCAGGGGGTTCTGCAACACACTACAAATACCGCTCATCGAGCTTCCAGATTGGTACAGAGCCTTCCATACCCCCCATCTCCAGAGAACCAGCTCTTTGGATGCCATACCAGTAAGAGATGATTTTCACATCAGAAGGCGCTGATCATCATCCCCGAGACCACTTCCTCAAAGGGATCAGAGGGATAAAGACCACCACAGCCCAACAGCTTCCCCCGCTCACAGGCGGGCCAGGCCAGACAGGTCTCAATGACATCCCTATAAACCCACAACGATGGCATATTTCCTATTCAGAACCGCCGTCCCTTCCAGGCATGCTTCGTTCTTCCAGGGCAGTTCAACAAGCTTGCCCTCATCTCAAACCTGACCTGAAATGGCCTACCCAGAGAGCCGCACAGACTTACCCGCCCATACCTGGATAGAAATTGTTCCTTTCCTAAAATTGTAATACTTTCTGAGGACCACATACACTCTCCCAACATAAAGGGTCATCAACGAAATCACCCTTCTGGATAACTGATCCTCCTCCACAGACTCCCACAGAACCTAACGTATCCTACCCCTAATATGCGCCAACTAGCTGAGTCAAACACGAATGAAACAGCAAGTGAATAAGTAACTGGCTCCACCACAATACAGTTATGCCCTTTTCCCATCCCGGCTTTTGGATGACAACCTGGGACAGATTTCCTCCAACCCTAGCTTGACTCTCCTCTATTGCAATCAACACCTCCTGGGTCCCCTTACTCGCCACCCCCCCTTTTTTTATCCTCTCCCCCCTCCCTCCCACTCCCGACCCACTTCCCCCTCTTCTCCCCTTCCCACACCCAGGTTTTTAATCAGGTCTAAAAGGAAGTGTACCACCAGTATGGAACGAATGCATGATAAGGGTACACACAAGGTTTACAACCACTGCATTACACTTTGTTTCTTTTTGCACTTGCTGTTTTTTTTTTTTTAATTATTGCAACTCCCTTCTCTCAAGATATTCTTACATACTGCATATGCCTATAAAGGGGGGGCATCCCCCATGGAGACTACCCCTCTCTCTGGGCACCACCCCAACATACAATGTACCCACATTAAAAGTCTCCATGTGGGACGACCCTCCAAATGGTGGATATATACTATTATTCTAATAATCCTTGGGCTAACTCTACCGAGGTAAACCTTAACCATTGTTTACTTGCAGGTCACTGCACAGGTACTTAATTACTAAATTACTGATGAGTTACAGTTTACGCAGCTCATGGCCGCCATTAGAAAGCACGAATATATGAGGGGAGATATCGTTTTAACCCCCCCAATTGTACAATCTCTGAATAATTCATAGACACATATTTCACTGACTCCTCATTACCCCTCCCCAAAACCGGATCTCTCCAGATCGCTGTGAGCATGCCTTTAAGAACATGCTCCCCCTCACATTCCTAGTGCCTTCATAAATCCTTAGAGCACAATACTAGCCTCACCTATTAAAGATAAGATATACTACGGCAATGTGTCCGCCGATTAAGATATGTTTACCTGTTGCATAGTTATACAGTTCTCCTTATTCCAAACTACTTGCTCTTGTGACTGTTATCTCCCCAAGCACTTCATCGTTATTTCCTCTGTACATAGCCTAAAGCGTACAGTTTATGCTGTTTATATGGTTGACTGTTTGTTATAATACGACACTGGTCGGAAATCCTGAATTACCTTTGCCTAATATTTCTCTCTTTTACCAAAAGCAGGCTCCCACTCCACAAAGTAAAATGACCTTTGATGACCTACTATGGACTAGACGCTATATAGACCTATACTCGGACACTTTCCACTCCCTCACACAACGGGATCGTGACTGCCACCGTTGACCCATACCGGACCTCACAACCTCCTCCAGGGTAAGGTTCCTAGACTACACATACCTCCGGTTACTACACCTTCTTCCTCACAAACAACCCCCACCCTATCCACCCCCTTCTTTCTCTCTCTCAGTCCCATCCCCTTTCCCTACTCCTTTCCTCATCACCCTCCCCCTTTTTCTTTCTCCCTGGGTCTCGCCTCCTCTGGTCTCCGCCGCAGTGTTCCTCACCCTAACATATAAGAAATTCTCAAGGGCTCCCAATCCCCCACAGGTTCCACCCTCACACACCAGCCACATTTTTAAAAAAAAAAAGAAGGCAGACCTACCACGTGCCTAATCCATTAACCCTTTAAAGCCGAAACACAATAGCCACCCCAAACTCTAATGTGCAACATACCAAGTGGTTTCTCAAAACGTTAAAGCATCCCCGAGAAGCGAAGTCAAATTTTAAACATGATGTCTAAATTAAAGGTGGACGTGGTGTTTCTACAAGAAACCCACTTTCGCATGAACAACATCCCTAAACTCGCAAACCATACGTACCTATCATGCTTCCTTGCTACCAACTCGTTAGCCAAAATGAAGGGAGTCTCAATTTTGCTCTCAAAACCTTCATTGGCAACTGACAAACTCCCTCATAGACCCAGAGGGCAGCTACCTATTCTTAAAGGGCAACATACACAATTGGACGGTCACTTTAGCTAATATATATAGCCCTAACACTACTCAGGTCACCTTCTTTAGATCTATCGCAACCATCCTTGCTGGCTTCCAATCAGGGATTACAATCCTTGGGGGCAATTTTAATGTGACATTACAACCCCTCCTAGACTCATCATCCAGATCCACAACCCTGCCTTATAGAGCACTAAGACAAATTAAAACACAGATACAGGATCTCCTCATACACGATACATGGCGCACCTTACACCCAAATGAGAAAGACTACACCTTCTTCTCTGCTCCCCATAATAAATACTCAAGATTGGATTACCTCTTTCTCTCCCAAAAAGACCTCCCCTTTTTAAAATCCACCACCATTGAGCCTTTACTCTTCTCAGATCACCACCCAATCACCCTCTCCCTAACACTCCCAGAAAGAAATATGGTCACAAAAATCTGGTGACTGGATTCTTCACTCCCCACATCAGAAAGTGATATTAACCTCATCCGCAACTGCTTATCTAACTACTTACAGGAGAATGACAACTCGAGACAGCACATCTTACCCTCTGGGAGGCACACAAGTGTGTCATCCGAGGGCAATTTTTGTCACTTAAAGCTAACCGGAAAAAAGCACAACAGACAGCAGTACTATAACTAACCAACAAAATAAGGAGACTAGAACTAGCCCATAAACAGTCGCAAGCACAAGACACCTACATCAAACTTACGCAAACTAGGAAGCTACTTCTAGAAACACTCGATTGCAAAACCTGACGCAAATTTACACTAAATCAAAAACTCTTTTATGAACAGGGGAACAAGTGCGGGAGATTACTCGCCAGAGATATCCAAACTAAGAGAGCTAACACCAACGTCCACATTATTAAAGACTCCCTAGGCAAGTCATATTTGCCTTCTGCTGACATAGCGTCTCAGTTTGAGCGCTTTTATAAGGAACTCTACAACCTACCCCACCAACCCTAAGCTCTTATAGGCCAAAATCCAAGGAAAGCCCTTATTATGGATTTTTTAAAGAAGTTCAGTCCCAAACCAATACCCAGGGAAGACGCCCTCGAGCTAGACAACCCCATGTCTGAGGAGGAACTCAAGAGAGCGATTAAACAACTAAAAGCGGGCAAGAGTCCTGGCCCAGATGGCCTTCCGGCACCCTATTTCAAAACATTTGTAGATACCCTTTCAGCCCCGTTCCTAAAAGCTTTCAACTCCCTCACCTCAACGACCATACCTTTCCACGGACTACTAGAGGCGCATATCACGGTCATACCAAAAGAGGCGAAAGACGCCACATCAGTTACCAGCTACAAACCAGTTTCCCTACTTAATGTAGATCTTAAATTATTTGCAAAAATTTTAGCGAACCCCTCCTACCCCTCCTACCTTCAATTATAGAGAAAGACCAAGTAGGATTTGTCCCTGGCAGGAAATCCAGGGACAACGCCATTAAAGCAATCAATCTACACCATTGGCTTTCCACCCAGAAACAAAAGGGCTTCTTTCTGTCACTGGATGTGGAGAAGGCGTTTGACAGGTTGGCCTGGGAATACCTGGGGGGCGGTCTTACACCACCTAGGACTACAAAATCGAATGTTCAACTTTATCATGTCTCTATACACTACACCAATGGCATGGGTCAGAGTCAACGGCCACCTGTTGGACGACTTCTCCATCCGGAACGGAACGAGGCAAGGATGCCCATTATCCCCAATCCTTTTTGTTCTAATTTTAGAACCCCTCCTCCGTTGCTTGCGATCAAATGAAAACATAAAGGGCATACCCATAGCAGGACACACTTACAAGCTAGCGGCTTTCACCAATGATATCTTGCTATTCTTAAGTGACCCACTAACCTCGATTCCCAATCTGCTAAAAGATTTTAACTTATTCCAACGCATATCCAACTTAAAGTGGAGTTCCACCCACTTTTACAACTCTTCAGCATCCCTCACTAAACTGTGCACTGTAAACGAATTGGACATTTTTCTATTTTTTTTCTCAGCACCTACTGTATATCTGCTGTATTCATTTTTCACTTCCTCCTCCCTGGCCGCGGCCCATCGCATCATTTCCTGTTTGCAATGCCTTCTGGGAACTTCCTCTGACACTGCCGTTGCTATGGAAACCTGACCTGAAACCTCTTACACTGCTTGTGCTGCATTGAGCATGTGCGAGATCTGCAAGGATGAGATCCAGGAAGAAATACAGTCTGGCTTCAGATGCCCACACTTAAGATGGCCACGGCCTGCTGTAAGTTTATAAAATAACAAACTACTGCTATAAACTAACAAAACAGACCTTAGTTTACAGACTAACTTTACTAGAATACATTAAGCTTGTGTATTATAGGGGTATTTTTATTTAAAAAGTATAATTTCGGCCGGAACACCACTTTAAACATTCATTTTTCTAAATCCCATGCTCTCAACATATCCCTCCCGAAAGACCTAGTCACGCTATGCCAAAGCAACTTCCCTTTCGTGTGGAAACAAGATGCCATTACATATCTGGGAATCCAATTAACCATGCTTCTATCGGACCTCTACACAAGAAACTTCACACCACTGATTTGCACCATCTCAGACGATCTGTGCAAATTATTTCTCTTGGTTTGGACACGCGGCCATTCTGAAGATGAACATCCTTCCTCTGTATCCTGTATTTACTGCAAACAATTCCTATCAGGCTTCCCTCAGCGTTTTTCCAGATAGTTAAATGGCTGTCTCTAAACTTTTTATGGAAACACAAATGCCCAAGGATAAGTTTTGTCCAACTCTCCAAGCCCAAAACTAAAGGGGGTATTGGTCTCCCAGACCTTCAAAATTACTCCCGGGCTTGCCACCTGGAAGAATAGTTGACTGGACAGTACACGAGGCGATCAAAGACTGGGTGAGTCTAGAGAACTCCTTTTCGCATCTACCAATTAAAACTACCCCTTGGATCCTCCCTTGCCACATCCCTGGAATCTTAAAAGATCATGACATTATAGAAGCCACCTTGAGTAGCTTTAGAGAGGTATGCAAGAAATTCCAACTTTCCTCTAATCCGGGGCCCCTCACACCTATTAGACTTAATCTGGCCTTTGCCCCTGGGATGTCCAACAACTTCCAGCTAGGTATATGGCCACACAAAGACATACTAGCCCAGTGATGGCGAACGCGTGGCACGCGTGCCGCTGCCGACATGCCGAGCCATCTCTGTGGGTACGCCGTGACAGTTGAGAAATTATACATTGAATCATCCACACCGCGAACTACATCTCTCACAGTTCTCTGGGGCTAGCTTGAGCTAGCTGTGACCTGTCCGAGTGGGCGTGATGCATGCTCTGAACGCGAGCGCTGAAGCCATGCCCCCCCTGTTCTCGAGCATCCGACGTTCCCTGCCGACGCACCTGCTGACGTGTCTGCTGTGGGAAATCCCTTCCTCGGAGCTACGGACACCATTGGAGCAACCGGGGACTGTCCCCACACCGCAGTCCAGCTGGAAACCAGAGGACAACCAACTCAACTACTCAAATGTGAGTTTAATAACCACTTGCTGACCGGGCCATAATGCAGTCGGCTTATTCTGGGAGGACGTCCATGGACGTCCTCCCAGAATCTTGCTCCCGCGCACCCTACAGTGTGAGGGGGAGGGGAGAGATCATTTGCAGAGTATGGGTACAGAGCAGCGCTGTGGGCACTACAGATCCAACCCACAGCACTGCTCAGTACCCAAACTCTGCAATACTCTGCAGTACTCTGCCCATACTCTGCAGTACTCTGACCATACTCTGCAGTACTCTGACCATACTCTGCAGTACTCTGACCATACTCTGCAGTACTCTGACCATACTCTGCAGTACTCTGACCATACTCTGCAGTACTCTGCAGTACTCTGCCCATACTCTGCAATACTCTGCCCATACTCTGCAATACTCTGCCCATACTCTGCAGTACTCTGCCCATACTCTGCAGTACTCTGCCCATACTCTGCAGTACTCTGCCCATACTCTGCAGTACTCTGCCCATACTCTGCAATACTCTGCCCATACTCTGCAGTACTCTGAGCATACTCTGCAATACTCTGCAGTACTCTGCCCATACTTTGCAATACTCTGCCCATACTCTGCAATACTCTGCAGTACTCTGCCCATACTCTGCAGTACTCTGCCCATACTCTGCCCATACTCTGCAGTACTCTGCCCATATTCTGCAGTACTCTGCCTATACTCTGCAGTACTCTGCCCATACTCTGCAGTGCTCTGCAATACGCTGCCCATATTCTGCAATACTCTGCCCATATTCTGCAATACTCTGCTAATATTCTGCAATACTCTGCAGTGGTCTGCCCAAAAAAAATGTTTAATGGAAAGCTCTGTTATTGTGTTTTTCTTTTTAAATAAATGCTGTTAATTAGTTGACAACTGTACGAGTTGTTTTTTCTAAACTAAAACCTCAGTATTCAGGTGTAATTGCAGTGTTGGCACTTTTTAGGCAAAAAATAAGTCGTTTTGTGTTGCAGTTTGGGCACTCGGGCTCAAAAAGGTTCACCATCACTGTACTAGCCCAACACTTCTTTCGGGATGGTAATTTTCTAGACCGTAATTCACTCCTAATAAACACGGATAACGACCCCCTCCTGGACTTATTTCCAGATCCGCCACTTCCTTAAAACAATGAACCGAGGCTCATCCGTATCTCGAGACCTAACCGCATTCGAAATCCTCTGCTTTCAATCTACACCACAGCAACACATGATCTCCAATAATTATTCCATGCTCTTTGCATCTGTCTCAATTAAGGATGGGAAAGCTTCCCAGGCATGGGAAAGAGAATTACAAATATACCTATCGGAGGAGAACTGGGAACGTATTTTTACAATAGCACATAAAGGCTCACTTAATGTCATGACACAAGAGAATAACTACAAAACCCTCTCACACTGGTACCGAACAACTGAAATTTAATTCCAGATACATCAAACAAATGTTGGAGATTCTCAACTGAAACAGGTACACTCTTACATGTTTGATGGTCTTGCCCACTACTTCAGACTTTCTGGACACAGGTACACAGCATCACCTCTCAGGTTACCACATACCCTCTGGAGTACACTCCAGCTAGGCTTATTCTTCACCACTCCTCCACATCAGCCCATTCATACAGGAAATCTTTGGGGATACATATGATCAATGCAGCTAAACTTTGCATCTCAGTTCACTGGGGCTCACCCAACGCCCCAACTATATCCGAATGGCTTACCCACGTGGGAAAAATAGCTGAAATGGAGGAGCTAATCCACATTGCACGAGATTACCCATCGAAATTTTCTCAGATTTGGGCCTGCTGGACCCACTTCTGTACCACAGAGAGAAATACCTCCATTATGGGTCTAAACCATCCCGAACCCTCCAACAGCTGACTGAAGTACCCCAGCTAGCTATTGCTTGAAGATCACCCTGTCAACCTGACACACAGAATATTCCACTCTCACCCTAAAGCAGATCCCGTGGGGGGACTCCCCTAGACGGGGGTCCCCTCACGGGATCATTCATATCCTCAGCGCACAGTGGGGACTGGGGACGCAACATCCTCAGAACCCCCTCTCCGCCCCTCCTTCTCTTTTCTTGCTCTTCACCTCTGTCCCCCTCCCCTTGATACCCACCTTCCTGCCTCTACCCCACCCGCCCAGGTGACGACAATCCACTTAATTATCCTCATGATTATTTTAGCCCAGGTGACTGACCATTCCCCTTATCCCCACACCAACTAGATGGCCCCCACACAGCTTTATTCCATTTTAATTTTAAACTTCCCTATCTGCTCAAATACGAACAGACAGATATATATATATATATACATATACGTGTATATATACATATGTGCCACTTCTACCATTAGCCCCATATTCAATGAGCTATGACCAGAGTGGCCATCATCCTTTTGTCCAGTTACAGATTCCAGATGATGGAGGGGACCTCTAGCTATTTTGATTAGCATATTTGCTCCGCTTTTTTTCGCGAGTAAGGTCATTCCAAGTATGTATATGTACATGTTGTTCAATCACCTTCTGTTTGTATAAAAACTATGTATCAACACCTTGTTTGCAATAATAACTTTTATGGGAAAAAAAATGCTAAGAACTGGTTAACTCACTGCTAATCGATTCCATGTGCCTGATATCTTATCTTAATAGTTGTTTAGAGAGACAAAGTTACTGCACTGAGTCACTAACTTCCTGTGTATGCTAATTGAAAAATCTCTATATAAAAAGTGACACAAATATGGCAGAAAAAGCCGGTTAAAATGTCAAGGTAGTACGAAAAGGTAAAAATTTAAATATTTATTTAAAACATGTACTCATTAAGAATATCCTATTGTTTCCTTTCAATGCTTAGCAGCTGAACTTAACTGCAACTGGATGTATGTTTTAAAAGATAAAAGCTAATTCCATCAAAAACACATATTTAAAGTCTTCACAACATGTAGTGTTTTACTAGATCATTTTGGAAATTCATAAGATCAAAAAAAAGAAAAAAAAGAAAAAAAAAAAAACAATTAAATTAACTGATAGATTGAAACCATGTTTTTAATGAAAAATAAATAAAAACAAACAAAAAAACCCACAGCTAATTGTTTATGATATATGCTTCATTCTTTATACACTTCATTCTTTATACACTTCATAATTGGCAGTAGCAATTATTCTCTTCTGGCTTGCAAAAGTAAGCTATAAAGGTCATATTCTTTGATTAAATGACTGATACATAAACTCAGTAGAATTTCAGGCCACATTACAATCAAAACATGATAAGATGAAAATATTCTGATAACATTTTAACAGAAAAATACATTGAACTACTATGTAAAGAAAACTAAATCTAAAAAAGTAACAGTACTTTCCATATAGATTGGAAGCCTACAGTATTTCAATCTGCCCCTGGTATTTGTAACAGCACCGAGACAAAGATTTAGAAATTTGGTGGACTAAAAAGAATTTATAAAGTGAACTTCTGTTCACCCACAAGTAAAGTAATCCAGAAAAAGTAGAAGCTCATGTCCATCATCTGCCAAATCTAGCAATTTAATGACCATTTAAAAATGTATATGGTTGGATTTGGAGTACTTGTAATAGCAGGTGCATACCAAAGCTACCTTTGCAATGTTATGTTCAAAACAATCAATTAGCTATAGGAACACACATTCCTTAGCAATCAAATGGTTCTGCTGTGCAATTTACTATTTTAATACACAATAATACATAATATACAATGCACTATTGCAAAGTAATACATGAAACAATCTTTCTTCTATACTTGTACAAAAACCTAGGAGCTGTGGAAAAATAAAATCTAGTTTTATATAATTGGATACTATTTAACTTGGGTAACCTCTAACTCATAAAAATCAGAAAAGCTCAGCCAGTAATGCAATTTATTTACAGCAGTTTCAGTCTTGGCAGTAGAGTGAGGATTGAAGAGTGCTTAAACAGACCTTCTGGTTACCACAAGTTTATGGGGATTTTAAACTTTTGAATACCAAGGCTTATGAAACTTAAAATGTTACTTCATAATGTGCATAAGAGAAAATACCATCTCTCAAACTAACTTTTTCCTAACAATAATGACATTTGTATTAAGCACTAAGGGATACCGTAGCATCACATCATTTGCAAGTGTATGCTTAATTAACTACAAGTTGACTATTCTCAAATCCATATATAAAATAATGGTAGTAACATTACTGCTGATGGTCAAGTTATAACAACAATGACAATAACCAATCTTAGTACATTATGGGGCTGATTTAAAATGGAGAGTCAGCATCTGTATTCACAATTTATTATACTCCACAGTATTGCTCAATACTGTCCCTCATCCATAAAATACAAGTGTAATTTTTGCCTAATGCAAAAAAAAAAAAATAAAAAAAAAAAAAAAAAAACAATGTGAAGAAACCAATCAGGTAACTTTGGCAGATCATATGACTGGGCTCTCTCTTTTTTTTTTTTTTCATTTTACAACTTCTTTATTTTATAGCACTCTGGCAGTTTTTGGACTTCCATGCCAATGGAGTACAATGCACATTTATGTTGTGCATTTTTATGGCAATATCATCTTGCAAAAAATATTTAATTATTTTATCTATAGACAAATGATATAAAGAATGACCAAAGAGAAAAATAGTCATAAGAACATTTGACTATCGGACTTAACATTTACCAATAGAGAAAATAATCTAGCACTTTAACCACTTCAGCCCAGGAAGATTTGGCTGCTCAATGACGAGGCCACTTTTTGCGATACGGCACTGCGTCGCTTTAAGTGCGTGGTCGTGCGACGCTGTACCCAAACAAAATTGACGTCCTTTTTTTCCCACAAATAGAGCTTTCTTTTGGTGGTATTTGATCATCTCTTTTTTATTTTTTGTGCTGTAAACAAAAAAAAGCGACAATTTTGAAAAAAATACAATATTTTTGTACTTTTTGCTATATTAAATATCTTCAATTTTTTTTTAAAAAGCAAATTTTTTCCTCAATTTAGGCCGATATGTATTCTTCTACATATTTTTGGTAATAATAATCACAATAAGCGTATATTAATTGGTTTGTGCAAAAGGTATAGCGTCTACAAAATAGGAGAAAGATTTATGGCAGTGCAGCTAGCGCGTGTGCACCTGCTATCCCCACTTAAAGGGCTGACGTACAGCTACGATGGTTTGCGAGAACGTGTCGACCTGCAGCAATATAATGATGTTGACTGGTCGGCAAGCGATTAAGCTAATAATATTCAACCGCCAGGCAAAATAATATGACAGCGACCTCAGAACTTTGTACACTCTATGGAGGTTTCTGTGCAAATGGCTGAACAAATGGGTGTTCAGCCTAGTACACTTCCAGCTGCATTGTGAAGTGAAGCATTAAGAATTGGTATTATCACCACTGCTAAATGTAAAAGCTTCCTCCTGGTTGGTAGGTAGCCTGCACCCATCAACGTTCTAAAAACCAGTGACTCATCCCTGTCTGGCACGTTCAGCTTTCAAGCAGTGATTTTATACTGACATCTTTATACTGACATCTTTATATCCCTTTATATTGGAAACAAACAGTGGGGATTGTGTAAAAAAATGGTGTGGAGTCCCCTCTAAAATTTATACCAAGCCTCTTAGGCCTGGTATAGATTTTAAGAGGTATCCCACAAACAAAACAACAAGAAAATGGGAATGAGGTCCCCTCAAATTACACAGTAGACCCTTACCCAAGCATGCAGCCTGGGTGAACCATACCAGACCACATGCTTTCAACATGCAGACACTCAGCATCTTTCCAAATAACTGTTCTGCTTTATTATGACGCAATTGAAGGTTTTTTACACATGATTAAGTAGGTATCACATTAATATTACAATTGTATGTTTATGGTAACAAGGAGCGTAACATAGGCAGACTAATTCAAATCAGGACTCGAAAGAATGCAAACATTTAATGAAAACATTATTAGTGCCATATGCACAGTGAGGGCAGTGTGCAATACATACAAAATAGAATACAATTATATACAGAACTTACAAATTTCCTTTACAATCTCCTCTCTTTTGATCAATATTTTGATCACTAACCATACCTGCTATTACCTGTAACCTGGAACCACCACACGTTTAGGTGGAGGTAGTGCTGGCCAAAGAGGAAAAACTCCATTGTGGAGAATATAAAAGCTGAGCAGCTTTTTCATCACAAAATGACTTTTAATTGTGAAAAACAAATGATTGATAAGACATATTTACAGAGTACTGGCTGTACACTCCTGTGGCCAGAATGGCCTTGTAGCTTAATTGTTGGCATGCTGACAATTCTACATAAAATAGAAGATGTACAAAAGACAAATATGACTTTAACATGGCTAAACTACTTTTCAAATCACATTTTATATATATATCTATGTCTATATATAGATAGATCTATATCTATATATATAGATCTATCTATATATATATCCCTTACAATTAATAAGCTGTATATTTGCTGCACAGAATGTGGGACCATTCAAAATGAAATATTTGACCAAAATAATGTCTGTAACTTTGTCTAATAGCACCATTGCAAAAAGCTACAGCTCTAATTTATCGCGTGAACCTTCATTACTGGGTCCAGCTTGCATAAATATATTACAATGGCTTGTTTTCTATCATGCTGTTTGTGTAAGAATTTCAGTTTTATGTTTCAAAAAGACAACTTTTTCCTGGCAATATTATAATTTTTCATTGTTAGCTCTGTTGTTGGTTTTAGCTAGATAACACAAGTCCTTAGTTTCCATCTGACATTATTTTCCTGATGTCATAACATAATAAGTATGCTTCTGTTTATAGCACAACACTTACAAGGAAAAGGGGCACATCATTTCACAATCCACACATTCTGCTTTGGATTTCAAAAAATAAAAATAAATAAAAACAAAAGGACCAACAATCTGTATATGACAGAACAGAAAGCTCTCAGCCAGATTAAAAACTATAAAATAACTGGCTGGAGGTGGCATCTATCCTAACATGGTGTGTGGACTTGATGTGATGGGTCTGTTATATTTAAATTTTATTTATTATTGCTAGGGATGGGCGAACGGTTCAGCTCGAGCATAAGTTCAGGCCAAACTTTGGTTGTTCGGACGTTCAGCAAGCAATGAACATTATGCAGTGTTCACGGCGAATTCAAAAGCCACTGAACACTTTTAAAGTCTATGGGACACTAACATGAAAAACCAAAAGTGCTCATTTTAAAGGCTTATATGCAAGGTATATCATAAAAAGTGTTTGGGGACCCGGATCCTGCCCCAGGGGACATGTATCAATGCAAAAAAAAGTTTTAAAAATGGCTGTTTTTTTCAGGAGCAGTGATTTTAATAATGCATAAAGTGAAATGATAAAAATTAAATATTCCTTTAAATATCATGCCTGGGGGGTGTCTATAGTATGCCTGTAAAGTGGCGCAGTTTTCCCGTGTTTAGAACAGTACCACAGCAAAATGACATTTCTAAATGAAAAAAATCATTCAAAACTGATTGTGGCTGTAATGAATTGTTGGGTCTCGGCAATATAGATAAAACTCATTGAAAAAAATGACATGGGTCCCCCCCAGTCCATTAGCAGGACCTTTGGGTCTGGTATGAATATTAAGGGGAACCCTAAACCAAAAAAAAATTGCATGAGGGTCCCCCCAAAATCCATACCAGGCCCTTCAGGTCTAGTATGGAAGTTAAAGCAGGGGTCCACCTATCATTTTTTTTTTTTGGAGTTCATTCACAAACTTTTCTTCTCATGATTATCTACTCACATGTTCTGTGTAATAAGTCCGCCTGTGTCCGATTTCGTTGTAAAGAATAACTTATAAAATTCACTGAAGGCGGTTTCCATCTTCATTGTGGGCATTTGAAGCCCACACGCATGTATTTCCTGGATATGGTGAATGCTGTGCTCCCAGCATTCACTGAGATGTTGTGATGACGCTGTTGCACAATGCATGCTGGGAAGCCTGAGACTAGCTCCCAGGGGACTGTGGGAGGTCTGGGAGAGGCTAGAAACACGCCTACTCCCATGGGAGGAAAACCAGGAAGTGCTAAGAAGATTAGAAAAAAAAGGTAATTACGGCGATTTAAATTTTTTTACACAGCATGTCAGCATCTAGGCAAGGAAGAGAATGCATAGAGATAATGTTCAAAATTTGGGTGGAACCCCGCTTTAAGGGGAACCCTGCGCCAAATTTTAAAAAATGGTGTAGGGGTCCCCCCAAAATCCATACCAGACCCTTATCCAAGCACGCAACCTGGCAGGCCACAGGAAAAGAGGGGGCATGAGAGAGCGCCCCCCTCCTGAACCGTACCAGGCCACATGTCCTCAACATGGGGAGGGTGCTTTGGAATAGTAATGTCCAATCTGTCCACCGCAATGTCGCAGTCATGATAAAAATCACAGATCACCACCATTACTAATAAAAAAAATTATTAATAAAAATGTCATAAATTTATCCCCCATTTTGTAGACGTGATAACTTTTGCATAAACCAATCAATATACGCTTATTGCAATTTTTTTTACCAAAAATATGTAGAAGAATACATATTGGCCTAAACTGTGGAAGAAATTTGTTTTTTATATATTATTTGGGGATATTTATTTAGCAAAAAGTAAAAAATAATGCTTTTTTATCAAAATTGTCGCTTTTTTTATTTATAGCGCAAAAAATAAAAACTGCAGAGGTGATCAAATACCACCAAAAGAAAACTATATTTGTGGGAAAAAAAGGAGGTAAATTTTGTTTGGGTAAAATGTTGCACGACTGCGCAATTGTCAGTTAAAGAGACACAGTGCCGTATCGCAAAAAAGGGCTAGGTCAGGAAGCCGGGAAATCCTTACGGGGCTGAAGTGGTTAACATAGTAAAAATGGATATATTACCAAAATTATTATACATAATCCAAACAGTTCCAATATTTTTTCCAACAACCTTACCAGATCAATTGCGTAGAGCTGTAGGGAGATTTATATGGGCGCATAGATCTCCCCGATATATTAATTAGAACAAAGCTGGATGGGGGTTTGGCACTTCCAGATTTTTCAATATACTTACACTCAGCATTTATGACTAGGATAGTGGATTGGTTTCATAATGCAAATTGTAAGCAATGGGTGAAATTGGAAGAAGATATCACTGCCATAAAAACTGAAATCACTACCATGGGTCGATTTTAATTCCCGACCTATGATGAGGGACTTGCCGTTTTTAGTTTCTTCGACATCGAAGGTATGGGACTCACTGTTCCATCCCATAAACTTTTATCTACTCAGATCGGGCCTATGACACCTTTATTTTCTAATCCTGTATTCCCACTGGCGGAAAAGGCATCGGTCTTCCTAAAATGGCACAGTGGTGAGGATGTAAGACTTGTCCAGACCCTGGTAGATGGCAAACTCCCCCCATTGAACTCTTGGGATATGGAGTTTAGGATTAAAAGGATGCAATATCAGCAACATTCAAACATATATTCACTCTTTGACACAAAACTCTCCATTAGATAGACCATTAACAGAATTCGAATGACTAATATTACAAGAACAAAGACCAACTCATGTGCTATCTACCATCTATAAATATTTGCTTCCGAAACATTCTGGTGAGGAATTAACATATTTACCTAAATGGGAAGAATAATTAGAAATGACAATCCCCGTTTTTGACTGAGAAAAGTTGTTTCTTCTAACACATAAATTATTCCTGTTAGCCAGACATCAAGAAAGAAACTATAACAGTTTAGCAAGGTGGTACCGATGCCCAGTGGATGCATAAAATTAAGGTTGATAATCAAGAGACATGTTGGAGATGTCTTAATGCAAGGGGTGCAATGTCACACATAAGGTATTATTGCCAGCTTGTTATTCATTTTGGTCAAAGATTTTTAGTATATACCGGAAAATTACAGGATCTACTATGCAACCAGATATATGTATTTCTGTGTTGTCAAATATTCCTGGATCAATAAAATCTATTAAAAAAGATATTCTATGACATATGCTTACTGCAGCATGTACGGTCATAGCCCGTAACTGACGGAAAGCGATAGTTCCCTCAATGGTAGAATGGGTGTGTGAGATGAGCAAGATGCAGTCTTTGGAACAGACGATAATAGGTTTAGAAGAATGAATCACAAAGAACTGGCAACAATTGGAGGAATTCCGAACCTCTGCAATGTTATCAAAATACTTACTGTATAGTGTAACCTGACCCTTTTTTTTCAATGATTTTGTAGCGTAGTGTCTTGTTCTTTGTTGGTTTTGAATGTTTATTTTTAATGTAATAATTTGTAAGTCTTGGTCTATAAAATGTGTATGAAGAAAATTTGATATTAATTTTAGGATGTGGACAATATTTAGGTTAGGGTAAAGATAAATCCAATAATTATTTGTTGGAATATAGGTATTAATTATTGACATATGGTATGGGTTAGATATACCTTATTTAGGTTTGTAGAGAGACATAAGCTTTATGGTTATATATTTAGATTGAGAAATAGAGTTTCCTAATTTTGGATTTCTCTGAAGCTTAGGCACAATTTTAAATCCATTGTCAATGAGAATTTGTTTCACTGTAAGATTTCAATATGGTAATGTAAATGGAGAATGAAAAAAGATATCTCCAATAAACACACACATTTTGACAAGTCATTTAACCACTTGCCACCCGTAATACTTACATGGATGTCCTCGGGTTTCAGTGGTTTTACCGGGATGATGCCTGCACCTACAAGCATCATCTCAGTATCATTCCTTTTAGCCAGCAAGTCTCTTTCATGCAGAAGTAATCCGAGTGGCTAATTAGCCACTCTATCCCTTCTGCGGGTGGCAGAAGTGGGTCCCACCCCCTCCCACTGCTGCCTCTCCCGGACTCTACTGTCCCATTGCGGTGCTCGGGAGCGATGTGCTTGGCCATGATGGCTGCCCTGCACAGAGAGAGAGGAACAGACATCGTTCCCCTTTCTCTGTAACCCCGGAAACCGTGAGCGATGAGTAGTTTGTCACTTCCAGTTCCGCCCCTTTTTAAATCGCCCTGTCCCATCATGCTTATGTGCAAATGTGAACTCATATGTTACTCCCGCACGCATATGTAAACAGTGATCGCACCACACATGTGAGATATTGTGGCGAACGTCAGAGTGAGAGCAATTATTCTAGCACCAGACCTCCTGTGCAACTCTAAACTGGTAACCTGTAAAGGTGTTTAAAACGTCACCTATGGAGAATTTTAAGCATCGCAGTTTGCCGCCATTCCACGGGTAGACGCAATTTTAAAAACCGAATACCAAATAAGTGCAGCATTCAGTGAACATGAATAATCAATAAATGTAATATGTGACCCTCCTATTACAGATGGTCAGTAGTGTACAGTGCTCAGTACAATCTCCAGATCCTCAGTAAAGTGCAAGTGCTCAAAAGTCCACATAAATTCCCAATCATAAAACAGCAAATAAATCCCACGAACATGAATAATCAAAAGTGCTAATTTTAAAGGCTTATATGCAAGTTATTGTCATAAAAAGTGTTTGGGGACCTGGGTCCTGCCCCAGGGGACATGTATCAATGCAAACAAAGTTTTAAAAATGGCCGTTTTTTCAGGAGCAGTGATTTTAATAATGCTTAAAGTGAAACAATAAAAGTGTAATATTCCTTTAAATTTCATACCTGGGGGGTGTCTATAGTATGCCTGTAAAGGGGCGCATGTTTCCCATGCTTAGAACAGTCTGACAGCAAAATGACATTTCAAAGGAAAAAAGTCATTTAAAACTACTTGCGGCTATTAATGAATTGCCGGTCCGACAATACACATAAAAGTTAATTGATAAAAACGGCATGGGAATTCCCCACAGGGGAACCCTGAACCAAAATTTTAAAAAATAAATGACATGGCCCTTCAGGACTGGTATGGATTTTAAGGGGAACCCCGCGCCAAATTTTTTTTTAAAAATAGCGTGGGGTCCCCCCAAAAATCCATACCAGACCCTTATCTGAGCACGCAACCTGGCAAGCCACAGGAAAAGAGGTGGGACGAGAGAACGCCCCCCCCTCCTGAACTGTACCAGGCCACATGCCCTCAACATTGGGAGGGTGCTTTGGGGTAGCCCCTCAAAACACCTTGTCCCCATGTTGATGGGGACAAGGGTCTCATCCCCACAACCCTTGCCTGGTGGTTGTGGGGGTCTGCGGGCTGGGGGCTTATCAGAATCTGGAAGCCCCCTTTAACAAAAGTACCCCTACCATTTCACAAAAAAGTGTCAAAAATGTTAAAAATGACAAGAGACAGTTTTTGACTTTTTGACCTCACGTAACCCCGTGACTCCGCCCCCTCTGACATCACGGGGAATGCCACAGGGAAGTCCCCATCAAGTCCCCGTGCGTCAGAGGGGGACGGGGTCACCGGGTGGCCCCGCCCTCCGTTATTTAAGAACCATCAGAAGAGGAGAAGCGTCACACAGTGGGAGCCTCCCATAATGCCATCATGTATGTGGAGCAACCCAAGGAGAAGAAGGGAAGAAGATGCCGCGGAGGAAGATGCCGGACGAGAACAGGAAGAACCAGAAGAACCAGAAGAACCAGAAGAAGAAGAAGATGGAGGAAGAAACCGAAGGAAGATAGAAGATAGAAGAAAGAAGATAGAAGAAAGATGAAGCATTTAAATAAAGGAATTGTCAAAAACTGTCTCTTGTCATTTTTAACATTTTTGACACTTTTTTTGTGAAATGGTAGGCCCTTACCATTTCACACAGGGGGCGGGATCTGGGGGTCTCCTTGTTAAAGGGGGCTTCCAGATTCTGATAAGCCCCCCGCCCGCAGACCCCCACAACCACCGGGCAAGGGTGGTGGGGATGAGGCCCTTGTCCCCATCAACATGGGGACAAGGTGTTTTGGGGGGCTACCCCAAAGCACCCTCCCAATGTTGAGGGCATTTGGCCTGGTACGGTTCAAGAGGGGGGCCACTCTCTCGTCCCCCCTCTTTTCCTGCAGTCTGCCAGGTTGCGTGCTCAGGTAAGGGTCTTGTATGGGGACCCCAGGCCATTTTTTTTTAAATTTTGGAGCGGGGTTCCCCTTAAAATCCATACCAGACCTGAAGGGTCTGGTATAGATTTTGAGGGGGACCCCACGCCATTTTTAAAAAAAATTTTGGCGGGGTTCCCCTAATATCCATACCAGACCTGAAAGGCCTGGTATGGAATTTAGGGGGACACCCACGTCATTTTTTAAAAAATTTTGGCTCGGGGTTCCCCTGTGAGGAATTCCCATGCCGTTTTTATCAATGAACTTTTATGTGTATTGTCGGACCGGCAATTCATTAATAGCCGTGAGTAGTATTAAATTACTTTTTTTCCTTTGAAATGTAATTTTGCTGTCAGACTGTTCTAAACACGGTAAACATGCGCCCCTTTACAGGCATACTATAAACACCCCCCAGGTACGAAATTTAAAGGAATATTACACTTTTATTGTTTCACTTTAAGCATTATTAAAATCACTGCTCCTGAAAAAATGGCCGTTTTTAAAACTTTTTTTTGCATTGATTCATGTCCCCTGGGGCAGGACCCAGGTCCCCAAACACTTTTTATGACAATAACTTGCATATAAGCCTTTAAAATTAGCACTTTTGATTTCTCCCATAGACTTTTAAAGGGTGTTCCGGCAGCTTTCGAATTTGCCGCGAACACCCCAAATTGTTCGCTGTTCGGCAAACTAGCGAACAGCCGATGTTCGAGTCGAACTTGAGTTTGACTTGAACTCGAAGCTCATCCCTACTCACGGGATATCTATTCGATTCTCTAATCACAGTGGTATCCTACTATGCTCCTAACAAAACTCCATCATCATTCCTCTCCCATTTATTACAGGTAATTGATACTCATAAAACGGGCACACTTTTAATCTTTGGAGATTGGAATCAAGTTCTTTATCCTTTTTTAGATAAATCCCCAACACCTATTGCCTCTAGTTCTCAATCTCGAAAGTTGAAACAACTTCTTCAACAACACTCTTTATTAGATTTTTGGCATGAAATCAATCCTGCTAGGCACCAATTTACTTTTTTTTCTCATCCACATAAATCATTTTCCCGTATTGATCACATTTTCATCTCAATAGGCATGACCCCTGAACTCCTTTCTTCATCTATTATCCCTTTTACATGGACTGACCACTGTGCTGTACTTTCAACTTTCACTTCTCTAATACCCAAAACACAAGATTCTACATGGCATATTAATGACTCAATCCTATCTCATCCATCACACTCCTCTGATCTAGAAATAGCCATAAAAGATTACCTGGCCAATAATGAGACCCCTGATATATCCCCACTGACCCTATGGGAAGCTCATAAACCTGTTCTCCGTGGGGTTTGTATCCTCCAAGCCTCATTTCTTAAAAGAGAAAAACAGCAACTAAAACAAAAATCAGAAGCAGAATATAATACATGCCACACAATCTTTCACTCCAATCCTACCCCTATGACTAAATTACAGCTTGATAAAGCACATTTAAACCTTGACCTTTTTTTATCATAATCTGTGGATAAAATGTTATGTAAGTTTAAACATAAATTTTATCTTAAAGCGAATAAACCACACACTCTTTTACCCCGAGCAATTAAAAAACGAAATCACCCCTTTAAATCAATTCGACTGAAATTATCTCATGATACATTTACTAATAATCCAGTAAAGATCCTCCACACCTTTCAAAAACATCTTACCTTCTTATATAAAAAGGAAGGATCTTTTGGTCAAACTTTAGCAGAATCATTTTTTTCACAAATCAAACTTCCTACTATTCCCTTATCCCAACACGATTTTCTTGAAAGCCCCATTATAGCTATCAAAATTAAATTAGCAATTAACTCTCTTAAACCAAATAAACGTCCAGGCCCAAATGGCTTCTCTGCCCTATACTATAGAAATTCTTTCATATCCTTGCTCCAATGTTAACAGACGCATTTAATTATCTCCTTAGAGATCAATGCTTTCGCACCGAAACATTAACGGCTATAATTTCAATGATCCCCAAACCTCAGACTATTATAGACTCATATCATTACTAAACCTTGCATTAGGTTACTAGCGAAAATCTTAGCGACTGCTTAAATAGTGTAATAGGTTCTTTAATAAATAAAGACCAGTTTTATCCCATAGCGCCAAGCGGCAGATAATGCACACAGGACTACTTTACTAATTCAAGCAGCTAAATCAGGACAAATACCCAGCTATCTCTTATCTTTAGATATCAAAAAAGCATTTGATACAGCTTTGTGGCATTACCTACATTTCGTCCTGCAGCATTGGGGATTTGGTCCATATTTTCTTAGCTGGGTCTCCTCATTATACAAAAATCCCAAAGCTTATGTAAATATGCTGAATATAAATCAAACCTATTTGACATCTGTAGGGGTACGCGTCAGGGATGTCCACTTTCTCCACTCTTATTTGCCCTACTTATTGAACCCCTTGCTCAATCAATCCATACTGACCCCTTTATTAAAGGTCTAGATTTAGCTGGTCACCAACATAAACTTTGACTTTGCTGACGGTATCTTAATCTTTATATCATCACCTCATATTTCTGCTCCTAATCTTATAAGTAAACTTGATCACTTTGCCTACGTATCTGGTATAATTATTAACTCTCAAAAATCTATAGCCTTAAAAATAATTTTACCGCCTCATATTTTACAACAAGTGCAAACATCCATCCCTTTCTCATGGTCCACTTCACGCGTTCTTTACCTAGGGATAACTCTCACACCCAATCTTTCTGACATTTTCACTGCCAATTATCCTCCAATTTAGCTTCAAATATCTAATCTTCTGACACAATGGTCCTCTCTACCATAATATTGGATAGGTAAAATTAACGTAATAAACATGGCTATACTTCCCAAAATTCTTTATCTTTTTCGAGTTTTACCTATCCTTGTTCTAGCATACTTTCTCAGAATACTACAATGTAAGACATTAACTTTTGTTAATGGGGCTCCTTGAAACCCCGTCTGCCCAAACACACTCTTTACCTTCCAAAGCCCAAAGGGAGACTAGGGTTTCCCAATTTTACCACCTATTACCATGCAGCTCAATTAGCCCATATCCCTAAATATCATGCAAAATTTTAAATTCTGCTTTGGGTTTCGCTGGATTCAATAGATTGCAACCCACTTTCAATAACCAACTCGTATGGTCTAATGTAAAAAACGCAATAATCCTATAACTAAACATACACTAGCCATTTGGGATAAATTTTAATTAGTAAATGGACTACAATCTCCCCATATACCTCTTTTATCATTTCTTAAAAATCCACTTTTCTATCCTGCTTGGTCTTCCCCTAAATCTTTTAAAGCATGGACCTCCACTAATCTAACTCAACTCTGTGAACTATCATCCTCTACTTCTTTCAAAACTTTCCCTGACTTATGTGAAAGTCACAAACTTCCTAATTCAGAGCTCTTTCAATATCTTCAGATTAAAACATTTTTTATGCCCTATATACAAGGAGGAATTCATTTTGATAAATTAACGTGCTTTGAAAATATATGTAAACGTGACCCACAAACGAAGTGACTTATTTCAACTCTTCACACTCATCTTATTACTAAACCCAACTCAGACCCACCGTCCTATATGGCTAAGTGGGAGATGGATCTTGGGTTTTCATTGGAAGTAGCCGATTGGGATAAGATTTGGATCCAAGTCATCCTCACAAAATATAGCTGCCTTAGAGAAAAATTACAAAGTACTCACACGGTGGTATTCGGTCCCTGTCAGAATTGCGAAATATGCTCCAAATTATTCCCCATCTTGTTTTCGTGGCTGTGGTGATCTTGGATCACATCTCCATACTTGGTGGGATTACCCGGTAGCAAAACATTTCTGGAAAGATGTATTTCTTATGATTTCAACACTGTTTGAAATCCCTATCAATCCTGATCCTACAATAGCACTTTTAAACCTTAAACCGGCCACTCTCTCCCACCGCCAATTCAAACTCCTATTACAGATCATTACAGCTGTGAAACAAACAATTGCCAAAGCTTGGAAGAAATCCCAGTCCTTAATAATTGCTGAAACTAAAAATAGAGTCAATTAAGCAATGATCCATGCCAAAACAGAGGCTATAACTCAAGATAAAATATCCAACTTTGAGAATATATGGAATCCCTTCTAATTTTGATGCTTCTCTACTAAGACCTTGGTAATCTCAGTTTATACTTCCATGCTCTGCATTCATGGTATGTGTTTATTACCATGTACTACCCGAGGACTCCTACTACCTCTCATTTCTTTCTTCCCCATCTATTTTTTCTCCTACCTAAGATTACTTTTTCTTTTATATTCTTTCTCTCTCCTACTTTTTCCCCCTATTCTCTCTCTCCTCTTTCAATTTACTCTTTATATAGTTCTGGTAGCAGAACTTTTATTTCCTTGGTTATCATTATACCAATTGTACATAGTTCCAATATGTAGTATAAGATTTTAGATTCTATGATAAATGATTTCTTATTTTTTTTTAATTTAAAAACTATACTCTTGATAATAGTTAAGACTTTTTTTTTATCTGAGGTCATCTTATATTATCCTAGTCTAAGTTGATTTTATCCTTTCTTATACAATGTATGATGTAATCTTTTGAGTAGTTAGATCCATGCTAAAATTGTTTTAGTTAAACTACTTTTAGTTTATGTTGGAACTACAACTCAATATTATTACCATATATGTGATCTTTTCTTTTGCTGCCACCATATGTACTTATGTATGCTAATTGTATGTATGCTAATTGTTAAAATTCAATAAACAAATTTGACAAGAAAACAGCAAATTAATAAACGAAGTGATAAGATATGAATAATCGATGCAGTAATTCAACAAGGTTCTTATAAACAATTAATAAATGACGAATAGTCCAATTTATAGGGAATATGAATAATATAATAGTCCAATATATGTGAATTAAGGTGAGATGCTATAGACCGAAGCTCTTCACTTTGATTTACCTTTGTGCTGCATGTGACAAATCACTCCTTGTGTGACCCTTCATCGGATGTGCCCTAACTTTAAGGCTTAAAAAAAACATGTGACAGTGGTTAATCCTCTGGGGTGCTCCTCTTATTTGTTCCACCATCCTTTGGTGTATATCATAGGCAACCAATTCCACCATGTAAAACTCCTTCCTGATAGACACCAGAGCCCTCCTCTCACATCACCCACATGCAAAGAAAAAACTGGCAATAGTGCTTTATCCTTTTAAAAATGTATTAAACAATCATGCGCCATATATATATCAACTCACATTTTCCATATTAAAACCAGCCTATGTGCAAACCTGTGTTTGGAGACGGTGGTTTCACCTGAGATCCGGATCTGCAGCTCCGGTCGGCAGTGTTCCCTCCGTCCATCACACTAATGCCCCGTAAACACGGTCGGACTTTGTTCAGACATTCCGACAACAAAATCCATGGATTTTTTCCGACGGATGTTGGCTCAAACTTGTCTTGCATACACACGTTCTAAACGCGGTGACGTAAAACACGTACGTCGGGACTATAAACGGGGCAGTGGCCAATAGCTTTCATCTCTTTATTTATTCTGAGAATGCGTGGCACTTTGTCAGTCGGATTTGTGTACACACAATCGGAATTTCCGACAACGGATTTTGTTGTCAGAAAATTTTATATCCTGCTCTCAAACTTTGTGTGTCGGAAAATCCGATGGAAAATGTGTGATGGAGCCTACACATGGTCGGAATTTCCGACAACAAGGTCCTATCACACATTTTCCGTCGGAAAATCCAACCGTGTGTACGGGGCATTAGACAAACTTTCGAAATACTTCCTGATATGTCAGCCATCCAAGCCCCTCCTACTAGTTTTGTCACAGCCTCGTTACTTCCTCTGGGAGATATATCTAAGGATCCTTGCTGAACTGGAGGATTTTTGATCCATCTATGGCCAGCTTGAGTAACACAAGAGAATCACCCCTACTTGTTTTCATGTATACCTTGATGAAGGAGATCAGCTTGTCTTTGAAACATCACTCTGTGTGATGAACGTATTCAATACAAAAGGTCATTTCGACGTATTCAATTCATTTTTTGAACAATGCCAATCAAGAATTATGTGATCACTTACAAAAAAAAAAAATATATATATATATATATATATATATATATATATATATATATATATATATATATATATATATATATATATATATATATATTTTTTTTTTGACTGAAATCAGACCTGAAACGGTGAACAGGGACACACCGGACCCCTGCTGTGAGCCACTCCATGCTGCAGTGTTAACTGAGCCTGAAAATGTAAAACAACTTATTCAGTTAAAAATAAAGAAATGAAAGATATATATATATATATATATATATATATATATATATATATATATATATATATATATATATATATATATATATATATATATCTTTCATTTCTTTATTTTTAACTGAATAAGTTGTTTTACATTTTCAGGCTCAGTTAACACTGCAGCATGGAGTGGCTCACAGCAGGGGTCCGGTGTGTCCCTGTTCACCGTTTCAGGTCTGATTTCAGTCTGAATTTTTGGCTGAATTCAGACCTAAAACGAACCAGCAGATGCACAGGACTCCTGTGCAATTCGCATCAGAGTCACTTCGGAGATGTGTAAACCAGCTACTTAGAGAGCTGGTCACAATATCCTGACATGCGAATTGGATGCGGTGACACCCACATCCAATTCACAATTCACAATAATATAAGGGTTCACAAATGCTTTACAGAATGTTGCTTTTAGGTAGCCCATTCAAAATGAGTGGGCTGTCATACATCTCAACGCATGAAAATAGGTCCTGCTGCATTAAATTGGCAGCATGGTGACCCACAATGTAAATCATGTTTTGTGATGCACTGCAGTTGACTACTTTCTCATTGAATAGCACTGTGACACACTAACCTGTGCATGGTGCAGTACTGCAGCATAGTGTGAAGAGGCTCCTAGTTTTAGAAGTGTTTTAGAATTACATCTGTTCTACAAAGATTACAACCTAATCTTGCATGTCTGCAGTTCTCCAGTCATTTTGTAGCGTGCTACTGGATTTTTATTTTTTAAAAATGGTGGTCTCCACCCCCCCAGGCTTGTCACACCAGTATGTGTTTTTAAACGAATCCTCCTAAATCTTAAAAAAAATATTACTATGAGAACTGGATCAAAATGTATATTCAGAAAACCTTTTTAAATTAAAATCAGCAATCTTTTTTCATAGATGATGTGATAAATTGTTTCCAGTGTCACAGTACAATTAGTTTAGCAGCTGTTATGAGGTTGTTAATTAAGCTATTTTTTAATAGCTTACAGTCTTATTATCCAGATGAACAATTTCCGGAGAAAGGTTTAGGTTCAATCCTGCTATGATTTTAAAACACAATTAAACTTTATTTCAAAGGTCACATATAATGTTACAGAAAAGGACCTCTACAACACAGAGGACACGTTTATGTTTAATGGCTGAGGTCTAACACCAGCACAAGATAATTGTAATTTTTGCAATCTTACTGTGTATAGCTTTCCTTAAAGGTAACATGTCGAGGTTTTCACTTATTGAAGCAAACGTATTGAAGTCAGGCAAATTTAAAATATAACCAGCAAGTGGAGCTCCCTTTTCAAGTTTTCACCTTTTCACAGCCTGTTAAAAAAAAATGTCAGTTGTTTGCACATGATGTAGAAAATAAGGAAAGAACATAACCAAGAAGGAATTCTAAAAGCAGAAAATTTCAACCGCGCTAGGAGAGAGATGAAATACTATATAAGTATCTCACGGAGTTGCTGTTAAAGCGGAGTTCCACCCAAAAATGGAACTTCCACTTTAAGGGAAGGTGACCCCCTGACATGCCACATTTGGTATGTCATTTTTTTGGGGGGGAGTGGATAATCTCTTTTTAGAGAGCCCCAGCTCCTACTTCCTCCCGGCGCACTGCGGCACCAGAAGGGAGATCACCTCTCCCCCTCCCTCTCGGCAATCATCTGGGACACATCACAGGTCCCAGATGGTTGCCCAGCCAGTCAGGGCATTGCATGCCTGGCTGTGAAGCCATTGGCTCCCACTGATGTCAATCAAAGGCAGTGAACGAATGAGCAGAGAGAGAGGGTGGGGCCTAACAGCAGCTCTGTGTGTGAATGGACACACAGTGCTTCAGCTCGGGAAAGAGCCTGCTTAGGTGACGCCATTGCAAGTTGCTTTCTCTGGGGCACTCGGAATAAGGGAGGGACCCAAGAAGAGGAGGAGTATGGGAGGAGTATGGCATGTTTGTTTTTTGTTTTTTAAAGAAAGCCTATAATATCATTTTAAGTTGAAACTTAAAGTGTTACTAAACCCAAAAAAGTAAAATCAGTCTGCATATGCAGTAGAGCATGCTTGTTATACTCACTGTGGAACCTAAGGGGTTAATCCTCCACTGATTGCGTAAAATGGCTGTTTAATCCTGTTTTCTCTGATATTCCCCTTCTTCTACTGACCCCAATCCTTCTCCTGATAGTAGCCTTTGGAGTCACTCTGCACATGCTCATTTTGATGTGTATTGCTAGAGAGTTTTTTTTTTTTTGGGAGGGTGCATGTGATTGACACAGGGCCTATCAGCACAGTTAAGACAGAGGGTCAGGGGCCCCTGTAGCCTCATAGGACAGTCAAAGTAGACTAAAAACTCTTCCTACATTCTTTAACTATACACTGATAGAAGTCACAAGACTGTTATGAGAAGTATTAAGTTGAACCAGTTCCGAAGGGACCGGCTGAATTTGAATCCATGTATGAGCAGGAAGGTTGTACATATGTTTATTTACAAAGGAAATATTAAGAATTGGGTCACAGAGAATACAGTATCTCACAAAAGTGAGTACACCCCTCACATTTTTGTAAATATTTTATTATATCTTTTCACGTGACAACACTGAAGAAATTACACTTTGCTACAATGTAAAGTAGTGAGTGTACAGCTTGTATAACAGTGTAAATTTGCTGTCACCTCAAAATTACTCAACACACAGTCATTAATGTCTAAACCGCTGGCAACCAAAGTGAGTATACCCCTAAGTGAAAATGTCTAAATTGGGTCCAATTAGCCATTTTCCCTCCCCAGTGTCTTGTGACTCATTAGTGTTACAAGATCTCAGGTGTGAATGGGGGGCAGGTGTGTTAAATTTGGTGTTATCACTCTCACTCACTCATACTGGTCACTGGAAGTTCAATATGACACCTCATGGCAAAGAACTCTCTGCGGATTTGAATTGTTGTTCTACATAAAGATGGCCTAGGCTATAAGAAGATTGCCAAGACCCTGAAACTGAGCTGCAGCATGGTGGCCAAGATCATACAGTGGTTTAACAGGACAGGTTCCACTCAGAACAGGCCTCGCCATGGTCGACCAAAGAAGTTGAGTGCACGTGCTCAGCGTCATATCCAGAGGTTGTCTTTGGTAAATATGTGAGGGGTGTACTCACTTTTGGGAGATACTGTATGTAGATGGTATCAATATACTCTAGGTGTAGCAGCTACAGTATCTGTATGATGTATAAACAATCAGCTAAGATGTTTTCGTGGGGACAGCGATATCACCAATTGTCCAAAATGTATATATTATGTACACAACATAACACAGAAATAAAGGGCTTGAAAAGGAACTATACAACAAGTGTCCCATGCTCATCTATATCATAGATATAAAAATCAAAAAACAATCCATATACATGTAGCGGTACCCCCATAGGGGCTGCTAAGTTATGTAGTCCACCTGTCACCCTGCCCAGCCCGGTATTCAATCCTCAGTCAGTCCAAGGCAATGAACAGTCCATGTGCTTGTTTTTTTTTTTAATTTTATTAAGGGGAATTTAACTTGGATGGGGTAAGGGAATTATGAGATGCCCAGCAAACTGTATATCAATCAATAGGTGGATTGTACATCAATTAATTGGTGGATTGTATATCAATCAATTGGGACAACTATGTACACTTCTCTGTACAAGTTACTACGTCAGTTTCCTCCAGAAATTTCCTTGCTTGCAGACTATTCCTCTTCCTTTCCCCTGCACAACTCTTAATCCTCAGGACCAGCTAGCAAATGTAAGGTTAGGCCTGACACTGGCTCAGCCAGGCCTCAGCAATTGCCCTTTGCAGGCAGAGACCGCGGGCTCCTATAGTGTAGCATAGCATAAGTAATAAGTAGTGTAGCATAAGTAGAAAGTCTTTAGTGCTAGCTGTCCTACTGATGGACTACTGCTCCCAGTCAGCCCTGTTCAGGCCCTCCCAGCCATCATGGCTGCAGCTGCCCGACTACACTGCCCATGACATTGCAGCACTCAGTACTGGCTCTGCACCCACTTTTATCAAGTGTTTTGTAAAGTACAAACAAGTAATCTTCAAACCTCCACAACTATAATAAAAAATAGTTCCAGTGTGCAAACCACCATCAAAATCTACTAAATAACTCACCAGAAGTAGTGGCTGGCAATATTAAAACCAGCAGATGCGCACATGAATAGAAATATGCCTCTTACAGGGGCACAGGGGATATTTTCCCCAGAACTGTTTCAAGTGATCATCTTACAGTGATTGATCAGTCATCCAACCCGGGTTAGATAGAGAGGAAGAAGGGTACTTATAGCCCCTGAAGGACATGAGTTGTTGAAACGTGTCGGCCGGGCTTGGATGTGACAACATCATGCACGCCAGGTCCAAGCTCGCAGTTATGGGATGCAGCCAAAGATGGGCTGGTGAATAATAGCAGAGTGTGTGGATGGGGGTATCAAGCCAGTTTTTCTCATTGAACCCGGTGTTAAACAAATAAAAAAGGCTAATCTATGAATTGCCTTACTCATCTCAGAGACTCATGTCTTATCCCATGGCTCAGGCTGAAGTTTTAGTCAGATTAAAATATTGAGTTTAAAAATAATCTTAAATAAATAGTTTTACATTTTTCATCAGTTTTTTTAAGTACTCATCATGCACATAACTGAGCTATTATTACACAGTGGGGTTGATTTACTTATACAATTGAATGTTCACTTTGTAAATGTACACTGAACCTAGGAGATAAGATGAAGCTGTTTTCACTTCAATCAACTAATCAATAGTTGCTCTAGATCTGAGGGGAAGCTCTGAAATGAGGGGAGGCACTGCTGATTTATATCATCCTATCATGTGCAAGCAAAAATTTTTCCTTGCATGTTTTTCTCAGAACTCAGAACTAGAGAAACTGCACTTGCAGTGCACTTGAAGTACACTTGTGGATGCACTTGCGGGCGCACTTTCAGTGCACAGACTATTTATCTTTAGTAAATCAACCCCATTGAGGAATGTTTACTAAAACTGGTGCACTCAAGGAGTGGAGTTCCCGAGATGGACACCTAGCTCAGAGCTCCATCCTGCTCCAGCCAGCCCAATACCACTACAGCCACCAGACGGATCCCCGATCCTCTCCCCCAGGATACAAAAGCAGCAGACTTGCCAGAGGAGGCCCCCACACCCGAGGGGAGTACATAGAACAGATGGGAGGGCCCCCGTATAGAACCAGCCTATACAGCCTCGAGGCTCCCAGTAAGGCCTACACAGACCAGCGGAAGTGGGTGGGCAGACTCCCGGTCCTTTGCTGGTGGAACAGCGGACATATCAGGGACCGCATCCCTGAAACCGGGGGATGAGCGTGATAGATGGGGCGAGCTCCACTGGACCCCGGCCTATCCAGCCTCCCCTCAGTGCCAGCCTGCTAAGCCCAGCCCCACACCCACAGACAGCAGTTTTTCTCCTATCCCATCTGGGGACAGGAATCAATGAGATTAGCAGGGCACAGTGCCCATGCGCTCAGGGGCTGTTAGGAGAAATTTGTCCCGCCACCCAGGATTCCTCATCTCTACCACAGAAGCCGACAAGATGGCTTTGGGAACTCCATTTGAGGAGGGGGACAGGGGAGAGGAAATGGAGGCAGGCACTAATGAAGGCCCACAGCCCACTTCCCAGTCAGAGCAGGATGCTGTAAGTGCTATGCTCCCTAACTACTATCACCAGCTTCTACTGTGTCCCTCCTTGAGAGAATGCTGGAGGAATTAATCACTTCCCCCATGAGAGACCCTAAAGCTAGCTCTGCCAATTCAGAGGTTTCAGACACATGCTCCCCATCACACCAAATGGAATTCCAACCTATGATGAACACTTTTTCCAAAATGCTCTCCAAGGGTCTTGCCCAAACCGCTTCTCAAATTACTTCCACTATTTAAGCAGACCTCCAAAACCTGGGATCCAGGATTGAAGCCATTGAAATAAGATGGACCAGACAATAGCCAGGACCAATCAGAATGCTTCCCGTATTCAAGACCTACAGGACCAACTAGAAACAGCCCTATCAAAAATTGGTGATTTGGAAAATCATTCTAGGCGTTACAATTTCCGAATTTCCGAGGGCTCCTGGAATCCATCACGGATGTCCAGGAGGTGGTTCGTACCTTTATAAAAGACATCATTCCCAACATCCCGAAGCACCGCTTAGAGCTGGACATAGCTCACAGAGCCCTGCATCCCCCTCGCTCAGACAGCCTACCCAGGGACATACTGGTTAAGCCTCACTATTATGGCATAAAGGAAGAAGTTATGCGCATCTCTAGAAATGCGTCTCAGCTGTCTATCCAAGGTCACCCAATCCAAGTCTTTGCAGATCTATCCCCTTCTACTATTCAATGAAGGAGAACCTCGAAACCGCTTCTTGAAGTCTTAAACCAAAAGTCTATCAAATATCGGTGGTCGTTCCCATTTCGCCTCTCCTTGGTATACAAAGGCAAGACACATGGCTTCTCCACCTTCCAAGATGACAGGCGACTATTAGATCATCTTGGCCTCATCTCCCGGGATCCACCCTCATCCTCAGGTCACAAGAATACTGGATTGGCAAAGCGCCCATCACCACAAAGTCCAATCGCTCAGATGTGGCAGAAACAACAGCCCAAAAGTTCCAAGGACTCTCATCCACCTTGAACTTCCAATATTATTCCTTCCCTACTTCATAGTTACAGGCGTCAGCTTGTGATTTCACTTCTTAGGGACCTTTTCATTTGGTAGTCTATCTGTTCACCTTTGAATTCACAGTTTCTCTAACAGGTTATTAGTTCACTGGTCAGTATGTTACTAGTTTCACTGACAGCTATAGGTCGTGTTTAACATTTGATAGTATGTTTGGCCTGTCTCTCATTAGCCTTATGTTAACCAGGCCTACTTGATGTTCGGGGGACTCGGGAATTGAGATCACGGTGAGGATCTCTCTCCCACCATCCCCCCGGGTCACCCTGGGAGCACGGATAGCTATATACTTCCTCTTAGAATGACAACTTAGTGGGGTCTTTGTTCCCTTAACAGTATTACCTGTATATACTAGAATGGGCCCTGGTTGTTGCCGGATCCCTTGTCCATGGAGTTGGAGGAGGGAGACTTCGCACTCTGATTGGAGGTGCCTGGCTCTCCCCAAAGGTCTACGGACAGGGGATTGCCTCAGGAGGGGGGAGAGAGCCTCCCAGGCTCATTATTGCCATAGCTAAGTTATGCTACAGGGATTTCATTTTTATAACCTGGTGTTGGGTTCTCATTTTGGCCGGAGCTGTAGTTATGTTCCTCCCTCTGCCTTTGGGAGTCAAATGTTGACACTCCTGACAGCAGATGTTGTTCTGTGACCCAGGCAGACTCTTGTGTGGTTATGCCTTAGAGTGGGGGTAAGCGCGCCTGTCCCCATCTCATTGTTACTGGGGAGCCCAGTGGGAAGTTATTCCCATGACCTCCCCGGCCCCTTTCTTTTTGCTACTCTCCTTCTACTCCTCATTTTCTGTCTCACCTTGTCTTTTCTTTCTCCTTTCAGGCACTATGGAAGCAATATAATTACGTTGATATTGTGGGATCGTCTCCTCGTCTCCCTTACAAGGTTTCCGTCCAGTTTCTCATGGAGGAAGGTAGGTCTCCAAACAGTGCTGCATTTCATTTCCCTTCTGATCCATGGCTTCACCCAATGACACACCAACTCCCTTTAAGGTAGCCTCTCACAACGTCCAAGGACTGAACTCACCACTGAAGCGCCAGAAATATTTTCAGCTCTCCCACTCCCAACATATTGAGGTACTACTCTTACAGGAAACAAACTTCCCCAAACAATAACCCAAAATAAATACATGCCAAATTTCCCCAATTCTACTTAGCTAACGCGGCAGACAAGACTAAAGGGGTGGAAATATTTTTTGCTAAAAACACCACCTTCTCCCCCCATAATGAAATCAGAGACCCTGAGGGTAGATATATTCCCCTGGCAGGCTCTCTGAAAGGGGCCACATACACACTTGTGTCATATTACGCTCCAAACCACGGACAAGCCCAGTTTTTTTCACTCCATGATAAACACCCTCTCTCCTCATTTTGTGGGCACTAGATAACATGTTAGACAAATCAGGAAATGGTCGCTCCCACTTCCTGCGTCCTCCCAATCATAGTCTCAAAATCGCTAAACTTCTCCAGTCCCAGGGGATAGTAGATATTTGGAGGGAATTTAAGCAGTCTACGAAGGACTATACTCATTATTCTGCTCTCCATTCAACACTAGCGAGAATAGACCCTATTTTTACAGCGAATCCAACAATCCCATTTATCACCAAGTCGATCATCAGGGATTCCCCTCTGTCAGACCACTCGATGGTAATATGCTTGCTAATGAATCCACAGGGCCCCGAAGGACCATATCGATGGTACTTAAACAAATCTAACCTAAGTAACCCAGTCCACTGCATTATGCTAAAGACTTGGGGGAATACTTCCAAGTTAACGATAATGGGGAAGTCACCCCTTCAACTCTTTGGGCGGCTCATAAAGTAGTGATTAGGGGTAAGATTATTCAACTCTCCACAAAGCTTAAGCGTGAAAGACAGGCAGATATAGTAAACCTAGAACGTGACTTTCTTACACTATCCAAAAACCATAAAAAGAACCCAACTTCCAAGTCCAGGGCTTTGCTAGAATCCTGGAGAGTCGCCCTTAATCTTACCTTGACCACCCAGGCGAAAAAACATTTACAGTGGAAGAACGCCCATTTCTATCTACAAAAGGACAGAATCGGCCCCAAAGTGGCTGCCAAGTTGTCCCCCAGGCCTCGCTCATTTTCCTTTCCCAAAATACGTGACAAAGTGGGAACTCTTACACAAAATCCCCAGTGGATTATGACCGCGTTTCATGAATTATATGACAAACTATATAAGGGGGAGGAGGGATCCCAACCTTCAGGTCTTTCTGCTTTTTTAGATGAGATTCTGCTCCCTAAGCTGGAAAACAGACAAGGAACAGCCCTAGATCAACCAATTGTGGAAGCGGAGGTTTTGGAAGTGATCAAAAACTTGAAGAAGGACTCGGCCCCAGGACCAGATGGGTTCTCTACCGAGTACTATAACGTTTTTGCTCCCGCTATTACTCCATTATTAACAAGATTCTTCATGAGGGGTCCCTCTTTGACAACGAGGCCAATCTTGCTTATGTTTCAGTTATCCCCAAACCGCTTAAGGACCACTCTGATGTCGGCGATTACAGGCCTATATCTCTAATCAACAATGATCTAAAGATACACATCTGAAGATACTGGAAAATAGATTATTTAAATTTATAGGAAGCTATGTTCACAAATATCAGGTGGGATTCATCCCGGGGGCCCAGATCAGATCTATAGAGCAGTAGATATAGTATCCTTTTTACAGTCAAAATGGGACGGGGTCCACGTCAGGAGGGGTTCCTGCTATCAGTAGACCTAGAAAGCTTTCAACACTGTTGACTGGTCATACCTATTTGAGGTCCTTAATAGATGGGGATTTGGCCCAAGATTTGTGAAAATTATACACGCTCTATAAGATCAACCAGGAGCCCAGGTCAAGCTTCAAAGCTGTTACTCAGACCCTTTCCCAATCTCAAAAGATGACTACATTGCCGAGGCTATGAGACTATTGGGGGATACAGGCACGAACATCAAATTGAAAGGAGATCCTGTTATAGAATATACGAAAGATCTGAAATCACTTTTAGATCAAGCTTTATTGGATATGGTCCTCACCAAAAATGAGTATCACTTTCTCTATAACAGACACGCCCTGACCCCACATTTTTACCACATTCCTAAGGTGCACAAAAGCGAGGTTGATCCCCCAGGTAGACCCATTATTGCAGGCATTGATAGCATCACTAGCAATGTGGGATGCTACATTGATCATTTTCTACAGGGTATAGTCACGAATCTTCCATCTTTCGTTAGGGATTTAAGCCATATGCTGGAAATTTTATCACATTATGTATGGAAGCCTAGATACAGATGGCTTTCCTTAGATGTGGCCTCGCTTTACACATCGATTGACCACATCTATGGTTTAAGAGCAGTAAATTACTATCTGTCCAAAGAAGGTGTACTCAACTCTGTGCAGGCGAAGTTTGTGCTTGATTGCGTTAAATTCTCTCTTACACACAACCACTTCTCTTTTCTTGGAGAGCATTATTTGCAGATCAAAGGTACTGCGATGGTGGCCAGGTTCACTCCTAGCTATGCTAACATTTTTATGGGTTATTGGGAGGAGTTGTTCATTTGGAACAATAACCCCTTTGGGGCGAACCTGGTCCTCTTTTCCAGATATATCGATGACATCCTTATAATTTGGGATGGATCCGATCAGGAGCTATGTCTATTCCTTGAGCATTGTAGAGAAAATCCTTTTGGGATTGAGTTCACTCATATCATCAGTAGTGACAGTCTTGTCTTCTTAGATCTTGAGCTCAGGAATGGCCCTGATGGCAATATCGTCTCCAAAACACACTTTAACCACCTCAATACAGGGCACTTACACCCCCTTCCTGCCCAAGCCATTTTTCAGTTTTCAGCGCTGTCGCACTTTGAATGACAATTGCGCGGTCATGTTACACTGCACCTTAATTAAATTTTTATCATTTTTTTCCCCACAAATAGAGCTTTCTTTTGGTGGTATTTGATCACCTCTGCGGTTTTTATTTATTGCGCTATAAACAAAAGAAGAGCGACAATTTTGAAAAAACACAATATTTTTTACTTTTTGCTATAATAAATATCCAATTTTTTTTTTTTTTTAACAAATTTTTTCCTCAGTTTAGGCCGATACGTATTCTTCTACATATTTTTGGTAAAAAAAAATTGCGATAAGCGTATATTGATTGGTTTGCGCAAAAGTTATAGCGTCTACAAAATAGGGGATAGATTTATAGCATTTTTATTATTTATTTATTTTTTACTAGTAATGGCGGCGATCTGCAATTTTTATTGTGACTGTGATATTGCGGCGGACACATCGGACACTTTTGACACATTTTTGGGACCATTCACATTTATACAGCGATCCGTGCTATAAAAATGCATTGATTACTGTGTAAATGTGACTGGCAGGGAAGGGGTTAACACTAGGGGGCGCTCGAGGGGTTAATGTATGACCTAAGGAGGTGATTCTAACTGTGGGGGGAGGGGACTGACTGGGGGAGGTGACCGATCGCTGTCCCTATGTACAAGGGACACGCCATCGGTCTCCTCTCCTCTCTGACAGGACGTGGATCTGTGTTTACATGCACAGATCCACGCTCCTGCTCTGTTACCCGGCAATCGCGGGTGCCCGGCGGACATCGCGGCCGCCGGGCACGCGCACCGGGTCCCGAGTGACGCAGCGGGCACGCGCGCGCGCCCCCTAGTGGCTCGGGAGGGCGAGGACGTCATATGACTTCCTCCCAGAACAACAGAAGCCTCGTCCAGCCGTCATATGACGGTGGGCGGTGGCTTAGCAGTTAAACCCAGCAGTGGCAACTCCTTTTTACATGCTGAGAGCAACCATCATCCTAGATGGATAAGGAACGTCCCATATGGACAGTTCTGCCGTCTAAAGCACACCTGCACAATGAAAAGTGACTATTTAGAACAGAGCAAGACCCTCCAGAACAAATTCATTGACAAGGGTTATGATTCCACCTTAATTGATACCGCCTGTAATAAATATGCCCGTCTATATGATGAGCCCCTTGTACATGATCCACGGTCTACCTCTGCCAGTGATTAGGATACTATACAAACCCGGTTCTCCACTCAATATACTAACAAAGCCTTTGAGATACAAAGCATTTTACGGAAGAATTGGAGTATCCTCAAACACAATCCGATTTTAAGTAAGCACCTTCCTGATAGACCTAACATAGGCGTGCACACAGGGTGTGCCAGGTGTGCCCAGGCACACCCTAATTACCCCATGCGCATTAGTGTTATCGCTCTGTGTAGCAGCAGGAACATGGTAAAGATCTCCCTCTTACCTGCTCTGCCATAAGAAAAAGTGTTTATGCTCTTTTCTTTCACTGTGCCGGCAGGGAGATCAATGTGCCGGTTCATATATATGTAGACACATACACATGAATGTGTGTTTGAGCTTAAGGGTGCACACCCTAATGCAATAGACTGCACACACCTATGAGACCTAATATAGTCTATAGAAAACCATGAGATCTTAGAAGCTTGATATCTCCCAGCATGGGGAAGAATCCCCCGAGTCCATTAATGCCTGGTCGATTATCTTTGGTCAGAAAGGTAGCTACAAGTGTAGTGTTAGGAACTGTGGCACTTGTCAATACATGTGGCACAGAAAAATGTCTGTCACTGGCAGTGATGGTAGAGTTCACCACCTGAAGCAGTTTATTAACTGTGGGACGGACCACGTGGTTTATGGCATCATTTGTCCGTGTGGGCACCTTTATGTTGGCCGCACCTCTCGTCCTATGAGAGTGCACATTGGCGAACACAAATGTGATATTACCAACACACGAGTCAAATACCCTGTCCCTCAGCACTTTCATGGTGCACACCACAGAGATCCGTCTGGTATGAAAGTGTTTGGGATTGAGTCCATCAGGGGTGACCTGGATAGAGGTAGAAGACACCAAAGGCTCTGCAAACGCGAGGCCTATTGGATCTTCACCTTAGGTAGCATGACCCCCGGGGGGTTGAATGAGGATCCTGAGGTTCACAAAATAGTCTGACTGTGTAGAGCCCGCTGGTACCCTCCTGCCTTCCCTACCCCCATTTTTCCTCTTTTCTGTCCATCCTTGCTCCCCTCTTCATGTGGACAGGCTGTGTGTTAATGTACAATTTCTAGTATACAGCAAGAGTTTTAGTGCAATAATTTTTTCAATCTTATCAGATAATAATCAATAATTAATAATTACTGTCCATCATTGTTTATTAACATTGTAGTTGTGACACCATTTATGACATTCTTGCATTTGTGAAATATATGTATTGTTTTGTTATTGATTTTGTAGTCATCCCCACAACCACATGTCGCACACAGCGACTGGAGAGAGATTACCCTTTTAATATTAATATTATATATCATATATTATTTATTTCATTTTACTAATAATTATTAGTTGTTCTACTACAATGGGATCTATGTATGCTCAGTACCTCGTAATTACTAATTTTTAGACATTACTTCTCCAGTCGCAGTATGATGCTGCATGTGTTTATCTCCTTCAGCATGATCTTTATTTTAGTGCAATTTTAATTGGGTTGGTTTCCGCTTTATATAGCTCCCATAATCGCTGACCTGTGGTTGAGTTGTGGCATGCTAGTCTGTGGGCACATACATGTACGCATGCAGAGTTGTAGGTGTGGTGCATATTTTATGCACTGATAGTTTTTTATGCTGGCGGTCAGATGATGAACACCACATCATTAATATTATTATTTTTTTCATCTTTTTAATAGTATCATTACCTTCATTATTATTCATCATTATTATTATCATCATCAACACTACTATTATTATGAATTTTATAATTCTATTTCATTATTTAATATGTATCTAGTACTGTTTCAGTATCTATTTAATTTTATACATCTAATGGTATTTATACTACTATTACCATTATTACTCTAATACTTGGTATATTCATTCATTATTCTCAAGGGGCTCTTTGGTCTCCTACTAGGGGCTTCATGACCTTTAAATCCGTGTGAGCCACTGCAGCTGCTAGTTCTGACTGACATCAGGATGGCTCGAGTGAGCGACCGGCTTCTGACATTCAGGTCCCACCCCCAGTTGTATGCCACTGGGCTGTCTTTCGCCGCTCACGTCACCAACAGGCTTTGTGGGATGCAGAGGAAGCGATGTGGATCCTGCCCCCCTCCTCCAGCTTGGAACACAAACACATCGGCGTGCATTCTACTTCTACATCGCCACGCTGTAGCTACCGGCCCACAGTACACCCAATGCTGAGGCGCTTTACACACACGGACCCCCTGAGATTATATTCTAGGTATTTATATTCTATTCTTTGATATGACTGATGGTAATTGGAATGGGGGGTTTCCTACCTACTATGTTTATTGCCGTTTAATACAGTTCACATCTAGCATGCTCAATATATCTCATGCCTTTGTTATCTCTGCACTTTGTGTGCGCAGCATGCCACGATTCACTACCAATGGTTTAACTTGCCTCTATTATATTTGTTTTCTCACACATATATATATACACACAATTTTCTGTATATTCGTTTGCTTTTTTGCCCATATGATTGGAGGGCATTAGAGGGAGGGACGCTTTGAGGGGGAGGAGCCTCATATCCCATCCTTGTTTCATTGATACTCAGGCACTTATAAATAGGGACTGCTGAAGGAGAGTTCACTGCATAGCTCTGATGAAGAGGGGATGATCCCTTCGAAACGCGTTAGCTGTTAGTGATGCCTGTGCGTTCCTCTACGATCTTTGGAAGGTATCGCTCATCCTAGGTCGCATGCTGTTAGTTGGTGCACTTTCACGTTTTGCCTTCCTCTACCAATCGCTTGTGAGTTGTTTCTTTTTATCATTTTTATTCAATAAATATTTTAAAAGATAATGCACAAGGCTGGTTCACCCCCTTTCTCTTTTCTCCCTTTCCCAATCTCTAAGGGGACTATACCCTCTTTCCACTATCATTTTTGCCATTACAATCGAAACCTTGGCAATTGCAATGAGGGAGCACCCCAACATGGGATTAGATGTGGCCAAAGCTTGCATAAATGTGCCTTATTTGCAGGCGACCTGCTACTGTTCCTCACCTCCTCCCTAATTTCTACTCCTAATATTATTAAACTCTTACAGGACTTTGGGAGGGTCTCTGGACTTAAAGTAAACATGTCCAAATCGGCAGCGTTAAACATTTCCACCTCGGCGTCGTTGGTTGAACGGCTAAAAGACCACTTTCATTTTGTCTCGCATTCGTCACACATTCCTTACCTGGGTATCAACTTGGCAGCCAACATAGACCAAATATATAATAGCAATTACCCTCCTATGTTTAAAAAATTGGGTGCGGACATGTCCAACTGGGGACAGGGTAACCTTTCATGGCTGAGTAGGGTGAACTCGATCAAAATGACCTTCTTTCTCTTCCAGTTCTGGTAAAGAAGCCTAAATTAGAGAAGCTTCAATCTCAGATTACGTCATTTTTTTTGGGAGACAAAGGCTACCAATGCCCTAAAAGCGTTCTATATAGAAGAAGCACACGTGGAAGTCTGGGGTTACCAAACCTCTGGAGATACAGCCAGGCGGCTCAATTGGCACAATTCTCTACTGTCTACGCTTCTGGCAATAAACTAGGTTGGGTCAACATGAAGAGACAGGCAGTTCCATTACACACCATTGCCTTTTTGATATGGGCTCCCCCCAAACAGAGGCCCCCAACGCTAGCCCCTACCCTTTCACATTCGATGGCTTTATGTTACATTTTATACAAATCTACTCACTTGATATCAGGTATCTGCCCGTTAACCCATCTGTTTAACAACCCACAGTTTCCACCTGGTATGGACATTAGGGCATATAAATGGTGGACGGACAAGGGCTTATACAGAATAGCCCACTTCATGTCCTCTGTCGGACCTCTGATGCTAAATCATTGTGTTAGTAAGCTGGATATGCCTCATTATGAAAGGTTTAGTCTACACCAAATTCGCATTTCTTATCATCCATTTGGGACTCAAAACCCGATCCACCGAGAATTACTATGGATGAAAGATGGTGTTCTGAAGCCATGAATCAGAGGGGGAGGAATATCATTAATCTTTGCAGCATTGGTGGAGAACCTAGAAAAACCATATGCCCTGAACTGGGAACGTGATGTGGAGGTCAGGTGGGAAGCAGAAACCTGGTTCTCTATATATATCAACAAGCTTTTAAAGGCATGGTAAATACTTCCTTGATGGAAGCCAATCTAAAGATTATTACACTCTGGGGGGTGTGGCCTGACCTCAGGAGAAGATGGCAGCTTGAATCCTTTGCTCTCGCTGACAGAGAGGATAATCTGACTACAATGGAGGTTTCTTACCCGCCTGAGCACCTGAAAAACATGGGGACTTCTTCCCGCAGCTCCTCCGCATCCTGCTCCAGGTCCCCCCGAGACCTGACTGGCAGGATTAGCCAGAATATTCCAGAAATGTTCCGGTCTCATTCTGGCAACATGGCGCCCACACGAGGCTCTCAGACAGCAGGCCTGGCGGCAGAGACCATCTCATCCCCAGATAATGGAGCGGTAATTCTCACACCGCATTCACAACCCAGCCTTCAAGATCTCCATTCCGTGGCAATGGATATAAAAAACACCCTCACGGCAGCACTCACAGCCGCAATCACGGATCTCAGGATTGACATACAAGCGATTGCAGGCAGGGTTCAAGAAGTAGAAAAGACGACCACATGGGCGTGGCCAAGATGGCGATCTGAGAGGACGCAGATCTCAGAGCTCTGCTGAAGATCCGATCTCCTGGTGATTCTCTACACCTAAAAACAGATAAAACAGCTCCGGATGCCATACAGAACGAGATACAGAGGGAAGAAACTTCGTTTTCCATCAGAGACGGAGATATCAACTTCCAAAGTTTCTTCCCGCGTGCAAACCTCCCCTGGCTGTGCAAGAAACATGGCGTCTCAGACGGACATGGAGGAACAGTCAGAAGTGCAGCAACTCGGCTTTCAAGAGGTAATGACTGCGATAGCCTCATGCCAAACTGCCCTGACCAATAAAATTGAAGCGGTACAACTAGACGTCAGTCTTATTAGACAGGACTTTGATAAGCTCCGAACGCGAGTGTCTGAAGCAGAGAAACGTGTGGGACTAGCAGAAGATACACTCACGGACCATACTGCGTCGCTCCGTACCCTACAAACGAGGGTCAGGGCGCTGGAATACAAAGTCGACGACGCCGAGAATAGGAACAGGAGGAACAACCTCCGCCTCGTAGGTATGCCGGAGGGAGCGGAGGGAAAGAACCCCACTGTTTTCATGGAAGAGGTTCTGAGGGAGCTACTGCCGGCCGCGCAGTTTTCGCCGTACTTTACAGTGGAGCGCGCTCATAGAATTCCTCCTGTTCCGGGACCACCAGGATCTAACCCCCGCACCCTAATCTTTCGGGTACTCAACTTTCGAGATCGGGACGAAATACTCCGTGCAGCACGTAGAGCGGGTGAGCTGAAATACCAGAACACCACCCTAATGTTTTTCCCTGACTTTTCACTGGAAACGCAAAAATTGCGTAGATCATTCGACCAGATCAAAGTGGGGCTACGAGCACGCAACATCAAATACAGTATTTTGTTCCCTGCCAAATTAAGGGTCCAGGATGGTGACGCAGTTAAATTCTTTACCGCGCCTCGGGATGCTGCCGCGTGGCTGGAATCCTTGCCTCTGCACCGCTAACTACAATATTCAAGATCATCTACCGCACACTCATGTGAGTTCTGAAGCACCCATGAAGAATTTTCTGTTTTTATTTTCTATGTTCTCCCTTTCTGTTTTTCTTTTGGGCAAAACTTTATGTCTACTCTACTGAGGAATCGTGCTAAGGGCTTTTCAGCCCTATATTTGTAAAAGGCGCGTGCCCATGTACCTGCAGGAGGTTGCATAGGGGGAGGTGCTGGTGACATTTTGCACTGGACCCATACTAGAGGAGCTACAAATGCAGCTTAGAGATCCTGTACGTGCACAGACATGTGAGCAACAGGAAATGTCTGCTGCTGATCTTTCGTCGCACTTGTGGGACTGCTGCGGGCTGGATGTCTCTGCCCCCACTCTGAAAGGCGCTTCATAACACCATTATCCTATGCTCTCTATAGTTTGGAGATTGACACTCAGTTTAAGCTGGCTGTGCACGATTCCATAGTCACGGTACTGTCAATAACTCTGTAGCTGCAATCCAGCACTTTATCCTTGAACACGAGACAGAACACATAAACCAGTTTGCTGGCAATGACATGCTCGGATGGTTTAGGGGTGGCATAACTGATATGTGCTCTCTAAAGGAGGTGTATGGGCCACACTGGGATAGCTGCTGTTATGCCGTGGCGGTTCCAGAACTGTGATAACATTCTCGAGAGGGGGAACTGCCTCCTGCAACAGCCTGCAGGACATTGCTTTATGGTTGATTTGGCATTGAGGTGCATGGCTTTTTGGAGCCGAGGGTTGGGTAGATGGGGAGAACTGGAACTCTGTAACAACCGACCAGAGCCTTCTGAGTTAGTTACCAAGGAATAAAGCATACTCTGAGGCTCTGGAAAAACGCCTGAGATGGCTCATGGGTTGGCTGGTCGGGACTGTGTGATGTGTGGGTTCTGGCTAATCCATAAAGATGTTAACCGTTAGTTCTTAATACTGTTTAAATGACTGTTTAGTAACCAAGATAAGTGCCCCTGGTTCACCAGGAGAAAATATATGTGACATGAACCAGCAACTCTGTCGCCTTGAGAGGAAACACTCCACGCTACAGGTGCTCGCCCTCCTTTAAGTATAGTTGTTGGGGGTTCAGGGTATGAGGCATCCTCGGTTTCAGAGGGGGATGTGGGGAGGGGGGAGGGGACATCTGCTGTTGCAGAAGTTTAAGGCCTTTGAGCCTTTAGGTTTTCAAAAGGAGTTGCTCATTTGTAGTTGGAGTGTTACCGACTTAAGCAAACAATATATAGACGTAAACGAATTACACCATGTTTTTCCTAGACCCAAGTGGAACAATAAGATATGGCTGGGTGGGGACTGGCTGGGGGGAGGAGGTGATGTGCGGATCCTGCATACACGATTTCATATGAGAGGGAATGACTGATCTGTCCATTGTTTCGTGGAATGTCCGGGGCCTAAATTCAGCCACAAAAAGGACACTTGTTTTCAAATACCTACAAAAGCACAACCCACACATCTGTGTACTCCAAGAGACCCATTTGATAGGTAAACGTGTCTTGGGCCTCCGGAGGGCTTGGGTGGGAATTCACCACCACTCTACATACTCAAACTATGCGAGAGGTGTGAGCATTTTGATCCGCAGATCGCTTCCAATGCAGATCCTAGATGTAAAAACCGACCCGGGGGGCAGATTTGTCATTATTAATGCTACACTCTACGACAGAGAAATGGTACTGGTGGGCCTATACCTTCCTCCTCCTGCCGAGGTACAACTGTTAAAGGATATAATGCAAATAGTTATGGGGTTCAATGTACCGGAAGTTTTTATTTTTGGTGACTTTAATCTGGTCCCATCACAGGAGCTGGACAGGTTGCGTGGGACGACCCGTGCCTCATCAGTATTGGGGGGATGGGCTGACGCGTGTGCTCTTACGGACGTATGGCGCCATTTTCACCCGGGCAAAAGAGAGTACACGTGTCACTCCACCTCTTACAGAGCGCTCTCACGCATAGATCTTGCATATGCGTCACCTGGGGCGTTGCAGTGGGTAGGAGCAATAGAGCATTTGCCTCGTGGCATCTCGGACCATGCACCTGTCTGCCTCAAAATCTCTTTAATGAGACCCCCAGGGTTGAGATTGTGGCGGCTGTCCGCTTTCTGGGCCAAGGATGAGAAAGTCCAAGAGTCAATGACGGAAAATATTTGTAATTATTGGAATGAAAATGGGGAATCTGCAAATGCCAATGTGTTATGGGACGCCTTCAAATCTAAGATGAGGGGGGAATACATTGCCCGCATATCTCTCCTGCAGAAGGAGGCTTCCAAGACAAGAGAGACACTGGAAAGAGAGACTGTTAGAAGGGAGGCAGAATATATTCAATCCCCCAGCGACACTAACTACCATAACTGGCAAACTACCTTACGGGAACTTTCCCTACATAATGTCGAGCAGACTAAAAAATCCATGCTATTCGCGAAGCAAAAAATATTTGAGTATGGAAATAAAAATGGGCGACTCTTGGCCTGGCTGGCAAAGAACCAGATAGCTTTCACCCACATAGCTAGTATCCGTAATACTAGTGGACAGCTACTTTCCTCCCCAGAGGCAATAAATGCCGAATTCTTTAAGTTTTTCAGAGAAGTGTACACCTCTAGGGCCCAATTCACGCCATTAGAACTGCAGGAATACCTGGACGCAATACCATTCCCATCCCTATCGGAAGAGCATAGAAACATGTTGGAGGGGGAGTTCTCTCTGGAGGAGGTCCAGGCTGCCATTAGCGAGTTACAAAGCGGTAAAACTCCGGGTGCAGATGGACTTCCAACAGAGTTTTACTCACAAAACGCTGAACTGCTTGCCCCCAGACTGAGATCCCTTTTCTCTGGCCTGCTGGAGACAGGGGCTCTCCCGGAGTCTATGGAAAAGGCTATTATAGTTTTAATACCTAAACCTGGGAAGGACCCTCAGGAGTGTACTTCCTTCAGACCAATATCTCTACTTAACGTCGACGCGAAAATCCTAGCCAAAATCCTGGCCAATCGGCTATCGCTGGTAATTACCACAGTGATTCACATCGATCAAACAGGGTTTATGCCGGGAAAGGGCACCGACATAAACCTTAGACGCCTTTTCGTGAATTTGTCGCTTAGTCAAGATGCAGTGGGGTCTCGGGTGATTGCCTCCCTCGACGCCGAAAAGGCGTTCGACTCTGTAGAGTGGTCCTATCTATGGGGGGTGCTACAACACTTTGGGTTTGGCCCCAAATTTGTCCAGTGGATACGGCTACTCTACAGAGCCCCAAAGGCTAGGGTGCGTACTAACGGCCAATTGTCGGATTTGTTTTCTCTGCACAGGGGCACCCGTCAAGGATGCCCCCTGTCCCCTGGATTATTTGCCCTGGCCCTAGAACCTTTGGCTATAATGATTCGCGAATCTCCAGAGATAAAGGGAATATGGGTTGGCACATTAGAGGAGACGGACGACGCTTTACTTTACCTGAATGACTCTGGTCCATCACTATCCACCGCCCTGGTGTTATTTGATCGGTTCGGCACGCTAGCGGGTATCCGTATCAATTGGAATAAATCGATCTTGTTCCCTCTGGATAGGTTGTCACAGGGCCCACACAATCATACGCCACTCCAATGGGTCGATGAATTCAAATACCTTGGGGTTAAAATTTCTAGGGACGTCGGTCAATACTACAATCTGAATATGCTCCCCCTGCTTCGACTCCTGCGGGAGAAATGCCAGTCTTGGTCCGGACTTCCATTGAATCTAATAGGCCGAATAAATATTATTAAAATGATCATTTTACCTAAATTTAATTATTTTTTCCGCAACAGCCCAATCTGGATACCGCAGATCTTTTTTCAAGAAATTGATAAATGTATCACCTCCTTTATATGGGGTGGATCCGTGCCAAGACTGGCAAAGACCACTCTGCGTGCACCTACAAATCTGGGGGGGCTAGCCCTCCCGGATTTCAGGGTTTACTATTGGGCGGCCATGTTGGTTACTGTACACTGGTGGTTTAAGGCGAGCAGATCAAATGCTGCGGTTTGTGTGGAGGCGGCATGGCTGGGCTCACTACAGGACCTACAAAACTTAGCATATAGAGGTGTGAAAGCCTACGAGGATCTCCCTTTACTGACTAAGGCGACGATAAGGATTTGGATTGCGGCTAGACGTAGGTTCTCCCAGGTGGATAGATGGTCACCGGTTCAACCTCTCTGGGGAAACCCCAATCTGCCACACTTTAGGACAATACCGGATCCCCAGGCCTGGGCAGGGTTCGGCATCAAGACACTAAGGGATATCATGCCCTCGGGCGCACTAATGTCATTCTCACAATTAGCTAGGAAATATGAGTTGCCTGGATGGATGTTTTTCCGTTATATTCAACTAAGACACGCAGTTAGAGCTCAGTTTCCTAACCAACCTGTTCTACAATTAGACCCAGTAGAGAACCTAATGTCACATGAAGACCTTACAAAGCCACTTTCGGCTCTGTATGGTGTCCTACTCCCAATAGACAATGCTAAGATGGATAGACTCTGGGAACAATGGAAGGCTGATGTTCCATCTTTAGAGAGGGAAGATTGGGAGGACAGTCTTGAGAGGGGCCCCAAACTAGCAATAGCGGCAGGGGATAAACTTATACAGACCAAATTCCTTCACAGGGCTTACTTTACCCCGGTACGTATGTCTAGAATATATCCTGGTAGGGACCCACAATGTCCCAGGTGCTTGGCACATCCGGGCACCTACCTGCACATGTTCTGGGGGTGCCCTATGCTGTCGACCTTCTGGACAGAAATATTTGATCAATTAAATGTCCGACTTGAGTTGAATGTTCCTATGACACCAGAACTAGCCCTACTGGGTATACATGAAGATGATCAGCGATCACATCATAGCAAACTACTAATCTCATATTTGCTCTTCTACGCTAAGAAAGAAATATTGTGTAAATGGTCCTCTTCTGCCCCTCCAGAAGTTGCTACATGGGAAAACAAAGTGAATGCTGCCCTTCCTTTATATAAGTTAACGTATATTAACCGTGGTTGCCCATGGAAGTTTGACAAGGTGTGGTCATCTTGGGCATCAATCTAGTGGTGAAAGAATGCTAGGCCCCCCCTTGTCTTTTCCTTCCCTGTCCCCCCCCCCTCTCTCCATCAGGGTGAAGCTTCGTGCGTCTGTTTCCCCTTTTATGATCTCGCTCTGGTGTCCCCCCCCCCGTCACTCAGGAATTATACCCCTGAACAGGAAATCTCAGAAGTTTGTGCCATTAAGAATGTAGTATGCGGCATATTTCATGGTGTATGTCTTATGTGAACTGCTGATACGTATGTAACAAGCGACTCTGTAACAACTGACTGTGAACTTGAATTATTGTACATGTTATCTCTACAATAAAGCACTCCTGGTTTAAAAAAAAAAAAAAAAGAAAAGACGACCACAACCCACTCTACTGTGCTACAACGTACTTGTCAGGTCCTAGATACCCACACCCTACAGCTACGGGACCTCAACCGCCACATGGAAGATTTGGACAATCGCGGCAGGCGCCATAATCTACGTGTACGCGGCCTACCGGAATCAATCGAGGCAGACCGGCTACAAGCAGAAGTGTCCTGCTTATTTAACAGCCTCCTGGAAAAGCCCCCCACTACTCCAATAGGAATGGAACGCATTCACCGTGCCCTGCGTCCACGGGGGAGAGATTCAGACCCCCCTAGAGATGTGATTTGCCATATTATTGACTACCAACTAAAAGAAGAGCTCCTGCGTAAGGCCCGCACCACTACACAGATATCACATAATGGTGCGGACATTCGCCTATTCCAAGATCTCTCTACAATAACACTGAAACGCAGCAAGAGAATTGCGCCCCCTTTTGGAAGTGCTGCGTGCCAAGGGAATTCCATACAGGTGGAAGTTCCCCTTCTGCCTGTCAGCCTCCTCACAGGGACGCTCCGCGCTCCTCAGAGTGCCAGAGGATCTACGCTACTTCTGTGACACCCTGGACACAGAGGCGGCTCTCTAATTAGGCGAAATAGGCGGTGGCCTCAGGCCTCGCAGTCATAGGGGCCTCGCACAGCTGGCTAGTTTACCTAATTAGAGAGCCGCCCCTTCCAGCAGCAGAGATCTCCGCCATCTCACAGTCCTGTAGCCCCTCACTCTGCTATAGGGAGAGATACAGGCTGCGAGTGAGACGTGTGATCGGAGCTCCGGATCACACACAGGGAGAGCCGCTCAGTAGAGCTCTGACAGATCTCCCCCCTCCCCCTTCTGCCCGCACAGCCAGACAGAAGAGGAGAGAGAGCTTCTGCTCCTCCTCCTCCCGCCCTCTCCTCCTGTGTCTGCCCCGCCCACTCTCCTCGGCAGTGTTCTCTGCTCTGCCTCAGAGAAGGGGATGTGTGGGTGGGAAGATTCAAGCTGAAGCCCAGCAAAGAGAAAAGGACAAGAGGAGTCTGATCCATCCATCCATTCATCCATCCATCCATCCATCCTGCCTCCCAGTGAGTACACTGATGTAGGGGATGCTCTTCCTTCCCTTCCCTCTCCACCCCCTTCTCTTTCTTTCTTCCCTTCCTTCCATCTATTTTTCTTTCTTTCTTTCTATCTATCTATCTTTCCTTCCTTCCATCTTTCTTTCCTTCCATCTTTCTTTCCTTCCATCTTTCTTTCCTTCCATCTTTCTTTCCATCTTTCTTTCCTTCCATCTTTTTTTCTCTTTCTCCTTCCTTCCATCTTTCTTTCCTTCCATCTTTTTTTCTCTTTCTCCTTCCTTCCATCTTTCTTTCCTTCCATCTTTCCTTCCATCTTTCTTTCCTTCCTTCTTTCTTTCCTTCTTTCCTTCCATCTTTTTTTCTCTTTCTCCTTCCTTCCATCTTTCTTTCTTTCCTTCTTTCCTTCCATCTTTTTTTCTCTTTCTCCTTCCTTCCATCTTTCTTTCCTTCCTTCTTTCTTTCCTTCCATCTTTCTTTCCTTCCATCTTTCTTTCCTTCTTTCTTTCTTTCCTTCTTTCCTTCCATCTTTCTTTCCTTCTTTCTTTCTTTCCTTCTTTCCTTCCATCTTTCTTTCCTTCTTTCTTTCTTTCCTTCTTTCCTTCCATCTTTCTTTCCTTCTTTCCTTCCTTCTTTCCTTCTTTCCTTCCTTCTTTCCTTCTTTCCTTCCATCATTCCTTCTTTCCTTCTTTCCTTCCATCTTTCCTTCTTTCCTTCTATCTATTTATCCTTCCTTCCTTCCTTCCTTCCTTCCTTCCTTCCTTCCTTCCTTCCTTCCTTCCTTCTCCACCCATCCCCCTTTATTTCTCTCTTTGTGACAGCCTACCAGAATAGGTAGGATCTGTGAGAGCAGCTTCCCTGTGCAGCTCTGCTTGAGGAAAATATATCTTTATTATGCCCACTCACCTACCCCCTGTACTGTCCACTCCCCTATACTGTACCCTCCTAATACAGTTCATTTTCATCCCTTGAATTTTTTTTCCCATTATGGGAGTGAGTGGGGCCTCATGTCTAAGTTTTGCCTAAGGCCTCACAAAGTCCGGAGCCGCCTCTGCCTGGACATACCTTTCACAGAAGTCCCCGAGTGGTACGCGGAATTCCGTCCTCCGGCTTCCAGAAAGATCCCGCCTGACAACGAACCCATGGAAACTCAACCACACCGCTACAGGAGGTAGGGTTCCCCGTCCGAATCCAGACTTCGTCAACAAGCTCCAAGTATGGACCGCGGCCCCAGCCCGCTGAACACCCCGCAACCCAGGAGAGCGCATCGAGACCGCTGAGCTGCAATAACAGATCTTGCAATACTCGGAGAACTTAACTCTTCAGTACCCTTCGTTCCCCTGGTTCCCTCTACTTTTTTCAGAGTTGTTCCTGGTTTATGATATGCTTCATTTATCCCATACATCATCAGCAAGTCACCCCTACGCCCTAGGATTTTAAACCTGCCTATTATCTTCTACACCGGATACCACAACACGGACGGTAAGCCCCCCCCCCCCCCGTGCAGAGCGATGCAGAACTAAACGCAAGAGGAGAAGATACAGTTCAACGCTCTCTACCCCACAGGAGGTACTGAACACGATGATAAGATCTGACTTATCCACTTACAATGCACAGGTCAGGTACAATGGACATGAGCAAGCTAAACACGTATCCTTCCTTGTCCTAACACCCTACTCCCCCTCGCATTAGATTGGGGGTAGGGGAGGCAGTTGTATACTCTTATCTATATACCCTGTTGTTGCTTTTTCGATGTCTTAAAACTTTTATTTACTTTTTTTTCTTTACTTTTTATTATCAATGCTCTAAACTTGAATGTACAGTGACGATGGGGGTGATGATCCGTGGGACTATATAAAAATACATTACACAACGCATTGACACACATATGCGGACTATAACTGACGTCTCGATCAGACATGTCCATTTATGGCACTACAGGTACTGACTAATTGTCCATGGTTGATGCCTTACACACAGCTCTCGATCTGCGAGACTATACACCCCAATGATTCTACCGTTTCAATTTCCTAAGTCAATCTCCCCTCCTCCTCCTCCGACGAGTACTCATAGTACTACACAAACCACCTATCTTTCTTTGCCAGCACCTCCAAACCTAAACCATCCCCTCAATATGCCGCAAATGTCACGCACTAAAAACAAAACAATCAAAGTAATATCCCTAAACGTACGGGGCCTTAACATTCCCGAAAGACGTTCTCAATTACTACTTTCCTTACAAAAAAATAAAGCGGACATTGTCTTTCTTCAAGAGACCCATTTTAGAACAGGCTCCACCCCAAAACTCTCCAACTATCGCTTTCCAACCTTCATTCAAGCAACTAATAACTCTACAAAATCCAAAGGAGTCTCTATCCTATTCGCTAAAAATTGCCCGTTTCACATTAAAGACACTTGCATAGACAAAGAAGCACGCTACCTTTTTGTCAAAGGTACACTACATGGAAAACGAATCACCCTCGCCAACATATACGCGCCTAACACGAAACAGGTCCCCTTTTTCAGGTCCACCCTACAAAAACTCACTATGTTCCAAGAAGGCCTTCTTGTCCTAGGAGGAGACTTCAACGTTCCTCTGAATCCCTTACATGATACCTCGACTGGTACCTCAACCCTGCCATATAGCGCGTTATGTGCAATTAAATCACAACTAAAGGAGCTGTCACTACATGATTCCTGGCGTACACGTCACCCGAACGAGAAGGATTTCACATTTTATTCGACTCCTCATAATCGATACTCTAGACTAGATTATTTATTCCTAACACAAAAGGGACCTACCGATGTTAATCACAGCCACCATTGACCTCATGTATCTTTCGGATCACCACCCTATATCCATGACATTAGTATTCACAGACACCAATCCCCGACCCCAAATTTGACGTCTGGACCCCTCACTTCTCACAGATACCGCCACAATGACTGCCATACACGAATGCCTCTTGCTTTACTTCAAGGAAAATGACTCCCCTGATGTCTCACCTATGATGCGATGGGAAGCCCATAAAAGCACCATACGGGGAGAACTAATAGCACTCTCGGCTAAACGAAGGAAGGACAGACAGGAACACATAACTACACTGACTTCCCAGATGGACAACACTCAAAGAACAAAAGCCATCCACGACTTCCTCACGAAATACAGTCCCAAACCCATATCTACTGAAGCAGCTAATGATCTGGAAAAACCCATATCACCAGCTGAAATAGATATGGTTCTCAAACAATTGAAAACTGGCAAAAGCCCCGGACCTGACGGTCTGACGACAGGATATTACAAAACATTTATTGACACCCTCAAACCACATTTCCTGAATGCATTCAACTCCCTAACCTCTGACAACCCCCCACCTAGAGACCTACTGACAGCACACATAGCTGTAATACCTAATCCCAATAAAGACACATCTATGGTGTCGAACTATCGCCCAATCTCATTATTGAATGTCGACCTCAAAATTTACACCAAGATCTTAGCTAATCATCTTTTGCCCCTTCTGCCTAAACTCATCTCGTTAGACCAGGTGGGCTTTATACCTGGCAGAGAGGCAAGAGACAATACAATCAAGGCGATCAATATTCATAAATGGCTAACTTCCACCCAACAGCAAGGATTTTTTTTGTCTCTGGATGCGGAGAAGGCATTCGACAGGGTGGCGTGGGACTATATGTCTGAAGTACTCAAAATGATCGGTATACGAGACCGCATGTTGCAATTTATAATGGCCCTCTATGCCTCACCTACCGCACAGGTCCGTGTCAATGGCCACCTGTCGAATGCCTTCTCCATGTCAAACGGGACACGCCAGGGATGTCCGCTTTCACCTTTAATATTTGTCCTTACATTAGAACCACTCCTCCAAGGCATACGATCTAATCCAGACACCAAAGGAGTCTCCGTCTCAAATACTACATATAAGCTGTTTGCCTTCGCAGACGACATCCTCTTGTTCCTGACAGATCCACACATTACATTGCCCAATTTACTTAAAGATTTTGCCACATTTAACTCCCTGACCAACCTGAGTTTGAAACTCTGGATGCCGCACACCGGATAAAGTTGAAAACATCTTCTTTATTATAAAACTTGGATCATAAAAAACAGGACAATCAGGCGGGTAGTACAGACACAGCTGACGTGTTTCGCACTCTAGTTCGAGCGCTTACTCATACTCTTACTCTTACTTTGATAGACTATCTTTACCCAAATTAAAAGGAGGCATAGCTCTCCCAGACATTGCCAAATACCACAGGGCATGCCAATTGTCAAGAATCATTGACTTGAATGTCCATTCCCACACTAAAGCCTGGACACAAATTGAAAATTAATTTTCATCGATCCCAATTCGACAATTACCTTGGATATCCTCGAAACAGATCCCTCTGGCTTGCACACAACATCCCTTGATCTCCTCTACACTTAACTCATTTAAGACAACGTGCCAAAAACATCACATTTCTTCTACCCCAGGCCCAATGACACCAATCCGAAATAACCCAGATTTTCCACCGGGTCTATCCACTACATTCCTTGAGGACTACTGGCCCCACACTGATTTACGCGCAGAACATTTCTTCTCCGGAAACACCTTCCTAACCATTACTAATTTACCCACACATATGTCCGGAAGACCCTTTCTGCTATGGACATACATTCAAATACGTCACTTTCTTAACCACCCCCACAAGAACCCTGAATACTCCAGACAACTCACACCTTTTGAAGTACTGTGTTCGAAGACGGAACCACAGAGACATGTGATCTCAGAAATATACGCTCTCCTTTTCTCTGAACACAACCCCAAATCCAATATAGCCACTCGTGGATGGGAAAGAGAATTATCACTAGACCTATCAGAACAAGAATGGGAAAATATATACTCCTATATCCACAAAGGTTCAATTAACGTGTCAACACAAGAAAATGGCTTCAAGATCTTCTCTAAATGGTACAAAACTCCACCTGTTGGAGATGCTTAGAGGGAGAAGGCTCCCTTGTTCATATATGGTGGTCCTGTCCACTCATCCAACCCTTCTGGAAAGAAGTCCAACGTATTACCACTAACATTACCACCTACCAGATTGAATTCACCCCTGCCCAAATGCTGCTACATCACTCCTCCATCCCAAAAAAAGACTACCATCGCTCTCTTGCCTTACACATGATAAACGCGGCAAAAATGTGCATCCCGACTCTCTGGAAGTCCTCCAAGCCCCCTACTATAGCTGACTGGCTCAAACGAATAACTAAAGTAGCAGAAATGGAGGAACTGATTCACCAAGCTAAAGATACGCCCTCCATATTCAAGACTATTTGGTCTTGCTGGCAACATTTCCAAACGACAGACGAATATGCTGGTCTATTGTCCTAAGGTCTTACACTGGCGTTTGAGGCCTAGTCGGAGGAGGACTCGTTAAAGTCTATTCTGCTCATCTAACTCATGTATTCTTGCCTCCCCTTAGGTCCTACCCTTCTTTACTATCCTCCCCCTCCTAAAAGGGACAATACATGATGATAAAGAAGACATAACCATTCTCACACACCCACTCTACACCTTCTCCTTAGACCTATTATTTCCAAATCTGTGATCCCCATGCCCCTCGATACAGAACTTCCAACCTTCCTGACCAACTAATCGTAGGATTGCTAGTGGTCCGGTGACCGCAATCCTAACACACATTAACCCATCCAGAGGCAACATACAATAACCAGTAATATTACGTACACAGATAACTCTAGGATCCCAAACAAATAAATATCAGTTGAGCTCACGATTGATCGAGCCTACACATATCCTTAAAGGGGTTGTAAAGTTGTTTTTTTTTTTTTTTTTTTAAATAACAAACATGTTATACTTACCTTCACTGTGCAGCTCGTTCTGCACAGAGTGGCCCCGAACCTGGTCTTCTGGGGTCCCTCGGCGGCTGTTTCAGCTCCTCCCCACAAGCATTTACCACCTTCATGCGAGCTCCCTCGCACGGTGGTGAGTGCTTGCGGGCGCGCTCCCGTGATACAGCTGGCGGCTATAGCCGCTCGCTGTATCACTCGGCCCCGCCCCCTGGTGCGCCGCATCATCGGATGTGATTGACAGCAGCGCGAGCCAATGGCTGCGCTGCTTTCAATCCATCCACTGCAGCCAATCAGCGACCAGGCTGAGCTGCAATGAAGCTGACGAGGACGAGGAGCGAAGATTCGAGGCGTCAGGTAAGTAAAACGGGGGGGCTGGGGGCGGCGGTACTGTCAAAAGTTTTTTCACCTTAATGCATAGAATGCATTAAGGTGAAAAAATTTTTACCTTTACAACCCCTTTAATCATACCTGAAGGCCTCTTATCATTACCTACACTATTCAAACGGTGCCTTCTTGAGAAACACGATAGCTCACAGTAACCCAACAGGCTCAATAAAACACATCATTAGGATACCCCACAAAACATACGAAGACCTAACAGGGTCCCAACAACACAATATACTCACTAAATCGATTCTAGGCATAGACACCCCTGTTTGAAAGTTTAATACTTGTTTATGATTACTTATGGTTATATCATATTTCTGTTCATCAATATAAAAGTTAAACATAATGTATAGTACTGAATAGATGCTAATTGTATCTCATATTCTATACCAAAACACTATACTATTCCTTATGTACCATCAATATGTAACGCTAATGTATAACATGACTTTTATTTACAATAAACATTATTCTGGAAAAAAAAAAAAGATTATTACACTCTGGTATATGGTTCCCTCTCGCCTGGCCAATATATTCCCGAACACCTCCCCACTGTGTTTCAGGGGATGTGACATCTTGGGCTAATTCTTTCTCACTTGGTGGGAGTGCCCTCAGATTCAGGGTTTCTGGAATAAGACTTTCTGTTTGCTGCACAAAGTACTGGACAAGCTCTGCCAAAAACACCCGAGCTGGCTCTACTGAATAGCAGGCTGGTTGATTGTAGTAAACCCCTTCGGAAACATATCCATTTCATGTTGTTAGGAGCTAAGATGGCGATCGCCCATGCCTGGAAGCGACCCTCCATATCCTTTGCTGCAGCACAGCGGAAAATATCATACATAATGGGAGAAGACAGCTAATCTTCTGGACAACTCTGACAAATTTGTAGCTGTCTGGGAACCCTGGCAGAAATATCTTAAAGTGCCTTTGTGATAATCATCTGCAAACTATTACTTATAGATGCTCCATAGTGCCATTTTATTTATTTATTTTACTTTCTCTTAGACCTTTCTCTCTTCTTCTCCTTATCTCACTCATCCTGTCCAAAGAATATCCTTTCAGCACCCTCCTTTGAATACTTGGAACTTGCACTCTAGGTAGTTCCTGTTAGCGATGTATCATAGGATAAACTGTTAGGTTGAAATTATCTCCTAATGTGGTCTTTTACTGCTTTGAATTTTGACCTCTAGTTCACCCCTTTATCTCTTCTTCTTCTATTGTTCTTGTTCTTCTATATGTTCATGGAACTGGATGGGTACTGTGTAATGGTGTTTCTTTATGAGGATTAGTTCTCGGTGTCTGGTGTGCTCTCTATCCCCTCTGACACAGTTAGATCCCATATGGTGTGTCGGGGTGTCGGGGTGGGATGGACCCTGCCCATTTTCTGATACAATCCCTTCTTGTTTTTTAATTATTTCCACGGGTCTTATCTCACAGTAATCCACGGCTGAGCAGAGCCATTACCTTTGAGTGTATATGTTACTTAATCTACAAGGTCACAGACGGACAGTCAATTTGTGATGTTTGTGCATTGTTAAAACTCAATAGAAAAATTAAAAACTTAAAAAACTGGTGCACTCAGGATCATGCAGCTGTGCATGGGAGCAATCAGCTTCTAACTTAACAATAAAACCTGGAAGCTGCACCAATTTTGCATTCTCCAGTTTTAGTAAATAACCCCCATTGTCTCTGTTAAGTGAACAACCCCCCTCTTTTAGTAAATCAAAATCAATCCCCCATCAATGAACTTGACCTGACAGATTTATCTGGCCACAACAGTAAAATCACATTATGGGGAAAAATGTACCAAAACTAGAACACTCAGAATCTGGTTATGCCATACATGGTAGCCAATCTGCTTTTAATTTCAGCTTACATAGTTACATAGTTACATAGTTAGTCAGGTTGAAAAAAGACACAAGTCCATCCAGTTCAACCTTGTTCAATTAAGCTTTGATAATAAAACCTGGAAGAAGATTGGTTTTTAAACAGAGCTGCACCAGATTTTGCACACTCCAGTTTTAGTAAATCTCCCCCTTCCCGTGTCTTAGAATAACATAGGGGAGGCAACTCCTTTTCCTACTTTTTTACGTTTTCTACTTTTTCTTTGAATGGGTTTTGTTGATGAATTTCTGTAAAATAACCATCTCCTTGGGAGATCACCTGATATGCATTCTAATAGATGTTTATATTAGATACAAATTGACCCTCTAGAAACACCTATACGATATGTCTGGCTGGTGAGTATCCACAATTAGAGAATTATTTGACAGGTGCACGTTACCTGTCTATAGTATTCCAAGTGGCAGTGGAGAATATCTTTTTTCTCAAGCATTTTACTATTTTGCTCTCATTGAAAGAAACTGAACCCCTGTATGGCAATACATAATCAATGCAATTTGGTATTTGTGATTGCATTGAATAAAGGTTGCATTACTTGGTAGCAGAAGTAAATATAAGAGATTGCTTACTGAAATAGATGAATGAAGCTTACACTGCACACACATAGTAGTGGTCATCACCTGTGCATCCCTTTTGAGGGGGATCTTAAAGGCTATACCAATGCAAGGATCATTTCAGTTAACAAGGTACCCAGGCCAATTTCCTAGTCTGTGGGTGGATTAATCTCTGCCTGGTTAGTTCTGGTCCTGATATTACTAAGAGAGGTGGTGGCATGGAAATCAGCATCTGCTTTAAATTAGTAACCAATGGACACCAGTGATTTTGGGCGCTTTTCCCTCCTACATGAATGCAGTTGTGGGTGCTGTGATGCTAGATTCCAAATGCTCCACCTTAGGGTTTGACGCTTTAACCACTTAAGCCCCAGACCATTTGGCTGCCTAAAGACCAGAGGACTTTTTACAGTTTGGCACTGAGCTGTTTTAACTGGTAATTGCACGGTCATGCAATGTTGTACCCAAATGAAATTTGTGTCCTTTTTTCCCAGAAATAGAGCTTTCTTTTGATTGTATTTGATTGCCTCTGCGATTTTTATTTTAGGCCAAAATGTATTCAGCCACATGTCTTTGGTAAAAAAAAATGTCAACAAGCGTATATTTATTGGTTTGCGCAAAAGTTATAGCGCTTACAAACTAGGGTACATTTTCTGGAATTTACACAGCTTTTAGTTTATGACTGCCTATATAATTTCTTGAGGTGCTAAAATGGCAGGGCAGTACAAACCTCCCCAAATGACCCCATTTTGGAAATTAGACAACACAAGGAAATTGCTGAGAGGCATGTTGAGCCCACTGAATATTTAATTTTTTGACCCAAGTGATTGAATAATGACAAAAAAAAAAATTTTTTACAAAAAGTTGTCACTAAATGATATATTGCTTACACATGCCATGGTTATATGTGGAATTGCACCCCAAAATACATTTAGCTGCTTCTACTGAGTATGGGGATACCACATGTGTGGGAGTTTTTGGGAGCCTAGCCGCGTGTGGGGCCCCGAAAACCAAGCACCGCCCTCAGGATTTCTAAGGGCGTAAATTTTTTAATTCACTCTTCACTACTAGGGATGAGCTTCGACTCGAACATTGGCTGTTCGCCAGTTCGCCAAACAGCGAACAATTTGGGGTGTCTGCGGCAAATTTGAATGCTGCGGAACACCGTTTAAAAGTCTATGGGAGAAATCAAAAGTGCTAATTTTAAAGGCTTATATGCATGGTATTGTCATAAAAAGTGTTTGGGGACCTGGGTCCTGCCCCAGGGGACATTGATCAATGCAAAAAAAGTTTTAAAAACGTCCGTTTTTTCGGGAGCAGTGATTTTAATAATGCTTAAAGTGAAACAATAAAAGTGTAACATCCCTTTAAATTTCATACCTGGGGGGTGTCTATAGTATGCCTGTAAAGGGGCGCAGGTTTCCAATGTTTAGAACAGTCTGACAGCAAAATGAAATTTCAAAGGAAAAAAAGTCATTTAAAACTACTCGTGGCTATTAATGAATTGCTGGTCCGACAATACACATAAAAGTTAATTGATAAAAACGGCATGGGAATTTCCCACAGGGGAATCCTGAACCAAAATTAAAAAAAAAAAAATGACGTGGGGGGTCCCCCTAAATTCCATACCAGGCCCTTCAGGTCTGGTAAGGATATTAAAGGGAACCCCGGCCAAAATTTAAAAAAAAAATGGCATGGGGTCCCCCCAAAAATCCATACCAGACCCTTATCCGAGCATGCAACCTGGCAGGCTGCAGGAAAAGAGGGGGGATGAGAGAGCGTCAAAAATGTTAAAAATGACAAGAGACAGTTTTTGACAATTCCTTTATTTAAATGCTTCTTCTTTCTTCTATCTTCCTTCGGTTTTTTCCTCCTTCTTCTTCTGGTTCTTCCTCCAGTGTTCTCGTCAGGCATCTTCCTCCATGGTGGGCATCTTCCTCTTCTTATCTTCTCCTCGGGCCGCTCCGCATCCATGATGGCATGGAGGGAGGCTCCCGCTGTGTGACGCTTCTCTCTTCATCTTTTTCTCTTCATCTTCTTCTCTTCATCTTCTTGTCTTCATCTTCTTTTCAGGCCGCTCTGCATCCATAAAGGCATGGAGGGAGGCTCCCGCTGTGTGACGCTTCTCCTCTTCTGACAGTTCTTAAATAACGGGGGGCAGGGCCACCCGGTGACCCCGCCCCTTTTGACACATGGGGACTTGACGGGGCGGGGTTACATAACGGGTGACCCCGCCCCCTCTGACATCACGGGGAATGCCACAGGGAAGTCCCCGTAAAGTCCCCGTGCGTCAGAGGGGGCGGGGTCACCGGGTGCCCCCCCGTTATTTAAGAACCTTCAGAAGAGGAGAAGCGTCACACAGCAGGAGCCTCCCTCCATGCCATCATGGATGCGGAGTGGCTCGAAAAGAAGATGAAGACAAGAAGATGAAGAGAAAAAGATGAAGAGAAAAAGAAGAAGAGAAAAAGAAGAAGAGAGAAGTGTTACACAGTGGAAGCCTCCCTCCATGTCATCATGGATGCGGAGCGGCCCGAGGAGAAGAAAATAAGAAGACGCCGCGGAAGAAGATGCCGGACGAGAACACCAGAGGAAGAACCAGAAGAACCAGAAGAACCAGAAGAAGAAGAAGATGGAGGAAGAAACCGAAGGAAGATAGAAGATAGAAGATAGAAGAAAGAAGAAGCATTTAAATAAAGGAATTGTCAAAAACTGTCTCTTGTCATTTTTAACATTTTTGACAGTTTTTTTTGTGAAATACCACATGTGTGGGACTTTTTGGGAGCCTAGCCACGTACGGAGCCCCAAAAACCAAGCACCGCCTTCAGGATTTATAAGAGCGTAAATTTTTTATTTCACTCCTCACTACCTATCACAGTTTTGAAGGCCATAAAATGCCAAGATGGCACAACCCCCCCCCCCAAATGACACCATTTTGGAAAGTAGACAACCCAAAGCTATTTGCTGAGAGGCATGTTGAGTCCATGGAATATTTTATATTTTGCCACAAGCTGAGGGAAAATGACAAACTTTTTTTTTGCACAAAGTTGTCACTAAATGATATATTGCTCAAACATGCCATGGGCATATGTGGAATTACACCCAAAAATACATTCTGCTTTGTCTCCCGAGTACGGGATACCACATGTGTGGGACTTTTTGGGAGCCTGGCTGCGTTCGGGGCCCCGAAAACCAAGCACTGCTTTCAGGATTTCTAAGGGCATAACATTTTGATTTCACTCCTCACTACCTATCACAGTTTTGAAGGCAATAAAATGCCAAGATGGCACAACCCCCCCAAATGACCCCATTTTGGAAAGTAGACACCCCAAGCTATTTGCTGAGAGGCATGTTGAGTCCATGGAATATTTTATCTTTTGCCACAAGTTGCGGGAAAATGACAAACTTTTTTTGCACAAAGTTGTCACTAAATGATATATTGTTCACATATGCCATGGGCATAGGTGGAATTACACCACAAAATACATTCTGCTGCTTCTCCTGAGTACGGGGATACCACATGTGTGGGACTTTTTGGGAGCCTAGCCACGTACGGAGCCCCAAAAACCAAGCACCGCCTTCAGGATTTATAAGAGCGTAAATTTTTTATTTCACTCCTCACTACCTATCACAGTTTTGAAGGCCATAAAATGCCAAGATGGCACAACCCCCCCCAAATGACACCATTTTGGAAAGTAGACAACCCAAAGCTATTTGCTGAGAGGCATGTTGAGTCCATGGAATATTTTATATTTTGCCACAAGCTGAGGGAAAATGACAAACTTTTTTTTTGCACAAAGTTGTCACTAAATGATATATTGCTCAAACATGCCATGGGCATATGTGGAATTACACCCAAAAATACAATCTGCTTTGTCTCCTGAGTACGGGATACCACATGTGTGGGACTTTTTGGGAGCCTGGCTGCGTTCGGGGCCCCGAAAACCAAGCACTGCTTTCAGGATTTCTAAGGGCATAACATTTTGATTTCACTCCTCACTACCTATCGCAGTTTTGAAGGCAATAAAATGCCAAGATGGCACAACCCCCCCAAATGACCCCATTTTGGAAAGTAGACACCCCAAGCTATTTGGCATGGTGAGTATTTTGCAGCTCTCATTTGTTTTTGAAAATGAAGAAAGAATAGAAAAATGTATTTTTTTTTCTTTTTTCAATTTTCAAAACTTTGTGACTAAAAGCGAGATCTGCAAAATACTCACCATACCTCTCAGCAAATAGCTTTGGGTGTCTACTTTCCAAAATGGGGTCATTTGGGGGAGGTTTGTGCCATCTGGGCATTCCATGGCCTCTGAAACTGTGATAGGCAGTGAGGAGTGAATTAAAAAATGTACACCCTTAGAAAGCCTGAAGGTGGTGCTTGGTTTTCGGGGTCCCGTGCGCGGCTAGGCTCTCACCCGCTCTTCTAACCACTTGAAGACAAAGCCCCTTTTTGTTTGCATGAAAAAATATTTTTTTGCAAGAAAATTACTTTGAACCCCCAAACATTATATATTTTTTTAAAGCAAGGGCCCTACAGATTAAAATGGTGGGTGTTTAATTTTTTTTTTTTACACAGTATTTGCGCAGTGATTTTTCAAACACTTTTTTTGGAAAAAACACAAGGGTTTTAATTTTAATGCACTAAAACACACTATATTGCCCAAATGTACTCAGCCTAAGATGATCCGAGTACATGGATACCAAACACAAAATGCTTTAAAATTGCGCACAAACGTGCAGCAGCGACAAACTACATACATTTTTAAAAGCCTTTAAAAGCCTTTACAGGTTACCACTTTAGATTTACAGAGGAGGTCTACTGCTAAAATTACTGCCCTCGATCTGAGCTTCATGGTGATACCTCACATGCATGGTGCAATTGCTGTTCACATATGACGCCAGACCGACGCTTGCGTTCGCCTTTGCGCGAGAGAGGGGGGGGGACAGGGGTGCTTTTTTCTAATTATTTATTTTGCTTTTTTATTTTATTTTTAAACTGTTCCTTTAATTTTTTTATAATTTTTATTGTTATCTCAGGGAATGTAAATATCCCCTATGATAGCAATAGGTAGTGACAGGTACTCTTTTTTGAAAAAAATGGGGTCTATTAGACCCTAGATCTCTCCCCTGCCCTCAAAGCATCTGACCACACCAAGATCGGTGTGATAAAATGCTTTCCCAATTTCCCAATGGCGCTGTTTACATCTGGCGAAATCTAAGTAATGAAATGCTCGTAGCTTCCGGTTTCTTGGGCCATAGAGATGATTGGAGCCATTCTGGACTCTGATCAGCTCTATGGTCAGCTGACGGAACCACCGGCTGCATTCTCAGGTTCCCTGTTGGGACAGGAGAGCCTGAGAAAACCATGGAAGATGGTGGGAGGGGGGACATTGCCTCCCACTGCTTATAAAAGAGGTCTAGAGGCTAATTAGCCACTAGGATTGCTTTTACATGAAAGCCGACCCCTGGCTGATGATACCTAAACCCGCAGGCATCATTCTGGTATAACCACTCAAAGTCCAGCAACATACCAGTACGTTGGGCATATATTGTAATTTTTTTTTCATGCAGCCTGTGGGCTGAACGAAAAAAAGAGATTGATCGGTGGGTATGCCCACCATTAGAATACCTCCCTTCATCCACCTACTTCTAATGATGGGCATACACGCACCATTTTGTTTTTTACTGTGGTGGTGAAATCACCTCCTACAGTGCTGGAGTCACGGCTTTATGTATCATGGGAGCAAATGCTGTTGCTGTCAAGATAGATAAATCAGTGCTGCAGCTGAATGGCCTAAAAAATATATGCCGAAGCATGGGGGCATCCGCCCCAAAAGTTAGGAGCAAATTGCTCCTCCACCCCTGCTGCCCCCATGCTTCGGCATATATGCTCTTTTTTTTAACTGTGGTGGTGAAATCACCTCCTACAGCGCTGGAGTCACAGCTTTATGTATCGTGGGAGCAAACGCTGTTGCTGTCAAGATAAATAAATCGGTGCTGCAGCTGAATGGCATACCTGAAAACAAAAAAGGTTAACAATAAAACACAGTAAACAGTAAAGTACAAAAAAATTACATACCTAAAAAGAAAACATGATAAAACATAATAACAATAAAACATTGCAGAATAGAATACAGTAAAAAAGAGCAGAACAATAGAGAGAGAGTAGAGAGAGAAAGAGAGAGAGAACAATAAATGGATGACTACTTTTGATTTTTTTATTTTATATATTTTTTTGTGTTTTTTTTTAACTTTTTTTTTACACTTTTATTTGTAACTGTAACGGTTCGGGTCTCTCAAAATGTGATGGCATCTTGGGAGACCCTGTGAAAGTGTGTCCTAGTCTGTGCAGTACTGTATCCTATGCTAAAACTCCACTAGTGTATGGTAGCGTTCAAAACATTCACCATGGCAAAGACCAGGATTTTCAGGACAGGAGGGACAATGATAGCGGTTGTCACGCCTATATCTGCACTTGCTACAGACACAACATCTTCTTTGGGGGCTCGTTGGGTAGGGGTACTCAGGAGGACATACGAAAAATGCCTCTCATGCAGCCGGCTTACTGCATTTGGATTGGGAAGGTGAGGTGGAGCACCATCTGGAAACAGAAGGGCTCTGACGATCTCTTCCTGGAATTTAAGGAAGGATCTAGTCCGTCCTGTATAGTACATGAGTGTTCAGCAAAGCCAATTGAAATAAGTATACAGACACTTTTTTGTACCAGTGTCTGGCCTTATGGGCAACTAGGTACGGCGCCAACAACTGGTCGTTGAGGTCCACCCCTCTCATATTTTGGTTATATTCGTGGACACAGAGGGGTTTCTCCACAACACCAGTCGCCGTAGGAATTTGGACCGTCGTGTCTGCATGAAGGGAGGACAGAACAAAAACATTCTTATTATCCCTCCACTTCACAGCGAGCAAGTTATTACACTTCAAGCAGGCTCTCTCCACCAGCCTAAGATGGGAATCTACAAGCCTCTGGGGTAAGCCCCGGCAATTAGATTGCATGGTGCCACATGCGCTAATCTGATGATCAAACAAGTGACTAAAAAGTGGCACGCTCGTGTAATAATTGTCCACATACAAATGGTACCCCTTTCTGAATAAGGGTGACACCAAGTCCCACACAATCTTGCCAGTGCTCCCTATGTAATCTGGGCCCTATAGATAGGCTCTACGTGACTATCTCTTCCCTTGTCAACCATAAAACTATATGTATAGCCTGTGACCCTGTCACAGAGCTTATACATCTTGACCCCGTATCTGGCACGCTTGCTGGGAAGATATTGTTTGAAAGACAAACGGCCAGAAAACTTAATCAGGGACTCATCAACGCAGACAACTTGATAGGGAGTAAACAAGTCTGCGAAAACGTTGGTTGAAGTGATTTACGAGGGGCCGAATTTTGTAGAGCCGATCGTATCCAGGATCTCCACGAGGACGACAGAGTTCATTGTTGAAGTGCATGAACCGCAACATCTGCTTGTATTGTGCCCTGGTCTTGGAGGCAGAGAACACGGGCATATGGTAAATTAGGTCAGTGGACCAATATGACCGCAACATTTTAACTTAATATTACTCATTTTAACTATGCCCATGTCAAGGGATAGGCCCAGAAAAGTCTTAAATTCGGAAACCGTAATTGGTTTCCAATCTCTGGCAAGGGAGGACTGGAGATTAGCGGCGATGAATTGACCAGCATACAAATTACTTTGGTCCACAATAGATCTATAGAGATCTTCTGTGAAAAACAGTGACTAAAAATCAAGTGACGTAAAATCAACTGTTTCCACCTGAATTCTGGGTTGGCCAGTGAATGGGGGAAGTACAGGTGCTGCAGAAGTGGTGGGCTCCCAATTAGGATTGGCAAATTCTGCAGGAAGGACACTTTGGGCACGACGGGCCTGTCTTTGTCTTCTTGGTGGCAGTGGGACACTACTTGTGCTTGCCACCTCGCCAGCTTGAACTGCACTTATGGGACTCGCCATGTCACCATGTGATACTGTAGTGCTGGATGTACGACCAGGGTGTACTAGGCTGCCAGAAGGATGAGCGACACTAGTACTTCTCTGCTCCATACGAGAGCCCTTGCACCTCAACAACAGCAGAAGAAGATCAGGGTCTGGTACACCTGACCTTGGCAGGGACCACAACTCTGTCGTCAGAGCTATCTGTCATGGAGCCGCTGTGGTCTACAGGATCATATACTGAGCCTGAATCTGACAGATGTGTGACTTCATCTTCACTATCTGTCATGCTCAGAAACGTGTAGGCCTCTTCACTAGTGTACCTTTGATTTGCCATTTTGGGCTCTAAATTTACTGGTACACTAGTGAGACTCATAGGTAAAAAAGCTCCTAGGCTGTCAGCAACTGTATCAAATGCTACCAAAAAAAGTGTTAGCGATTGCAGGGATCAGGACTGACTCTGCGAAAGCTGCAGTTACGTGTTTAGTGTTTTGTAAGTGACAGTGATCGATCGATACTGCACTTGGGTGGGCTGGGCTGGGCGGAGGAGCAAAGCACAGGTGCTAGCAGGTATCTGGGCTAAAACCCACTAACACTGCATTTTTGGGCACCCTAAACTGCTGGGAACGCTAGTATAGATCTGATCGGATCAAATATTGATACGTTCAGACACTATACCACTAAGGGAGATGTATGCTGCGTGCTTGGGTGTTAGCGGTACCGGCACTAATCTGACGCTGCCTGGGGCAACGCAGGCCCTAACTGACCCTAAAACCTAACTGATATCACCCGCCGGGCGATCAGGGGGTTAAACCTTTATTGGGTAATAAACGTAAGCCTGCTGCGCAAATATGGCGTGACAGAAAGTATTGCAACGACTGCCATTTCATTCTCTAGAGTTTTAGAAAAAAATATTGAATGTTTGGGGTTTTAAGTAATTTTCTAGCAAAATAAAACTGTTTTTAAATTGTAAACAACAAATTTTAGAAAGAGGCTCTGTCCTTAAGTGGTTAACAAAAGCTTTAAGGGTTTTTTGTGATGATTACATAATTTTTCAGGATGCTAATGCATTTTGCCATAGGGCAAAAGCCATGAAAATGTTCCTTCAAGATAGACATATAATGTCAATGACATGGCCTGCAAATAGTCTGGACCTCAATCCAATTGAAAATCTATGGTGGAAATGAAAGAAAATGATCCATGACAAGGCTCCAACCTGCAAAGCTGATTTTCCTCAGAATGTTTTTCCTCTGTTTGATCTGCAAAAACAGTTGCAATTGACTGCAGTTTTCTTTATTTTTTACAATTTTTAAGCGTTTCTTAAAGCCAGCAGTTGGAATGTTAAATGAAAATAGTTTTGAGGCATGTCTGTGGTTAGTTTTTTCTACACAATTAAACAATTGAATGAACATTTTCCAAGATTGGTGATTCCATACTTTTTGCCAGGGGTTGTATATCATTCCACACACAACAGCCCTAAATAATGTAGAGACTGGCTGTCCCTAAAGTATAGAGGAGGCATATTTTATTTGGACAAAAAAAAATTTAGTATATCACATTCAAGATCCAGAAATACTGCCCAGACATGCAGCACACCATGTAAGTGTTTTTACTAGGCTGAAATACAAGATGGAGAGACTGGGTGAGTTTGACACTCATACAATATACATTAGAGTGTGCCTTTTTTCAGAGCCACAAACCATGAAACTGAACTGATTAGCTGAACAGTATGTACTTCTTATTTGCTAAGATTTTATGTCATAGAGCGATCACACAGACCTGATCTGGGGTAAACAAATAAAAACCTGAGACCATAGACCTAAACAATTTCATGTAGACTTATTGAAGCCTTTTTGATGTTCAACTATTCCAGAGGGGGAGAGCAGACAGATCACATATAAAAATATAAATTTGGTGTTTTTTGGTGAAACATTTTTTTTTAGACACACCTTTTTAAGCCTTTATTGCATAGGCCACAGTTTTGAAAAGAAGAGAGTGAAATCAGACTGCACCTTTAAATGTCAAATTTGTGTCGTCTATTGAAAAAATATGACAGTTTTGAAGTACAATTATCAAGCCTGTATAGAAAGACATCAATTGCTGGGAGATTGAGCATCAGAATTCTTTCTTAAAACCAAAAAATGTTGTCTTTTTTGGACAATGAAGATGGAAAAATCATACACCTTGCAGAACAGCTAGCAAACCTTTTTTGCCAGGCCACAATTTGTGAGCGATTCAGGTGGCATAATGCATTTAAGTTTTAAAAATTAGTTTCTTTTTTGGACACTATAGATAGAAAGAGCATACAGGTTTGCACTACAACTAGCAAATCTGTTTGGACAATTTCTGAATGATTGAGCAGTCATTTAGCATTTGAAAAAAGTAGTCCAGAATTTCAAAGGCATAGAGTGAGACTAAGCATTTTTTATGTAAGAAATCACTCTTAAAGAGTAAATAAACCCTGATGGGTTTTACTTCCTCTTTTGCTCCCTGCAAAGCCTGTAAATTTAAAGCATAATGTAATGGGCTAGTATGCATCGCATACTAGCCCATTATGTGACACTTACCTGTGAACGAATCTATCGCTGTCCCCTGTGCAGGCTGCATCCATCTTCTCTCCTCTTCCTTCCGGGGGCCGCAGATTCCGGCTCTCTGACTGGCCGTAGCCGCGTGATGTCACTCCCGCCCATGCGCACTGGAGCCGTCAGTAACGGCACACGCTTGGGGAAGAAATGGCACAGAGGTCCGTTTCTTCACAGCGCATGCGGTGATTACATTATCGGCGACCTACAAGTGAAAAATCTCCTAAACGCCACTCGTTTAGGAGATATTTCCACTACCTATAGGTAAGCCTTATTCTAGGCTTACCTATAGGTAAAAGTCACTAGGTAGGATTTACAACCACTTTAAGCTTACACTACATTAAAGAGCACATATTCCAAATTTCAAAACTAAGAAACAGAATAAGAAAACATAAAGCATTGTCCATAAAAAAATAATAATGGTGCGGCCTTATGCACACAAGCTGAAAAAGGCCCACACAGTTGAGCTCTTTGGGGAAGACCAGGGAACAACAGTCTCCTGCAGGAAGCTCTGCCATCCAATGGAATCAAATTGTTGCTCCCTACACTTCTCTGCGAGATGCCTGTGGATGACATCTTGCCCTGCTGGGGTTGTGTCCCTCCCGCACCTTCTCTGCTCTATTAGGCATCCAAGTATTGTAAGGGACCTCATCTTCATCCCCCCTCCTCATCACTGGAGCCAACTTGGCAGTATGGTGCAACTGTGGCAACATAACTGCTATCTGTATAAACAATTCCTAAGGATTTGTGCATGAGCGCTGCAGGAATTGTCTATATTGTTTGACTTTGCTGCTTTTGGAGGATTAAGGCTGTCTCCTAGCTGGCTGCCCCGCAGATTTTTTTTTCTTGGAACCACTTGTTGCTCTCCTATTTGTGCTTGAGTTGTGTATTGTCAGTTTCTCCATCACTGCTAATTGGTTCTCCCAGCCTAGTGTCCCCTCCCTCTTGGCTCCATTTCTGCAAAATCCCTGGAGATATCAAATAAAAAATTTTTATTTTTTGCATGCTCACCTGCACAACTCATCAGCTCTTTTGGTGCAAGCCTTAGCTATATTGGTGGGATCGTTCCAAAGGAGACTTTGATTTAGGATCTCTATCATTGTGGGGATCATTGTACTTTGCTAATTAAATATCTTGTCGTTTTATAAATTCCACTTGACATAAATTAGCACTGAACTGCTAGTTGGCACTCTTTGGACACTAAATCAACAGTGCGGGTATTTATGCCTAAATGATTGGTTAGGGTCTGCTGCTTGATTCAGCGAGGAAATTGCTCAGTATGAATGAACACCAAGAAAGCCAGAAAATTTCCATGATTATTCTAAACATATACCACCATTAACTTGTTAGCTAAAATAGGCTACATTAGTGAAGCAGATACTCTTGAAATGGGTTATAAATGTTGCAGAGAATTAAACTTGTAGTGCACTTGTAGTGCAGAGTGGGTTTGCCTTTAGTAAATCAACACCATTGCATCCTTCTCTCCTTGCTAGAAGAGCAGAGTGAAAATAAAAAATGTGTGTAAATAAATAAATACATGCATAAATAAATAAAAAAAATAAAAAACTTATGTTCAAACTAGGTTTATTCTAGGTCAGTGTCAGGGTTGGAGTTTTTTTAAATTAGTGTTAGTGTCAGTGTTTTAGGTAGGATTAAAAAAGTAAAATGCGCATAATTATTTCTGGGCCATACTACAGGTGGAAACAACAAATACCAAAGACAGATGTGGTATAGCTGTGATCGTCAGGAGTAGGAGAATTTATTTTGGGTTGTTCTTTGGTGGCAAGTTAATAGTAACAAGAAAAACACAGCTAAATTAAAAAAAAAGAATTGTATTATTTTGGGACAGGTTTCCTTTAATTATAATACAAAATAGGAGATATTTGTTACTATACCACCAAATGAAAGCTCAATTTGCTTTGAAAAAAATCTTGAAACAAAGAGGGGTGGATTTACTAAAGGCAAATAGACTGTGCATTTTGCAAAGTGCAGTTGCACCCTGCAAGTGCAGTTGCTCCAAAGCTTGGTAAATGAGCTAAAGTTTCAATTTGCAAAGAGTACCCAATCATGTGAAAGGAAAATAAAAAAACCTACATTTTTGCTTGCACGTGATTGGATGATAGAAATCAGCAGAGCTTCTGCTCATTTACTAAGCTCTGGAGCAACTGCTCTTGCAGAGTGCAACTGCACTTTGCAAAGCGCACAGTCTATCTTCCTTTAGTAAATCAACCCCAGAGTTTCTATCCATGAACTGCTGCACCACCAGACTGAGAACCTGTGCTAGGCAAAGCACGTGTATCAAATTTCCCTGGGGGAGGGGGGGGGAACAAGGGTTGGTGCATTGTCTCACACTACCATTCTTGGTCTTTTCAAGGTGTCACTGGATTGACCACCCCTGGGATTTCCCCTTCAGAGATGAGAGAATTTCTATGCAGTGTGATTGACATATTTCAGTTTCTTCTGAGCTGCTGCTTATCCTTTTGAATGCTTACATGGGACTGGTGGATCAGAGGAGGACTTAGTGGAAAATCACATTGAGATAATAAAAAAATAAAAAATTCACATTAATAATAATAATAAAAAGGAGATACCTGTTACTATTCACCACCAATCAAAGCCCAATTTTTTCTGAAAAAAAAAAAAAAAAAATTAAAATTAAAAAACCTAAAAAAATGTAAGCAGTAAATTAAACAAAATACAAGGCAAAATGAGTTAGAAAGATGGCAACACATCTAGCATGAAGGGGTTAAGCTTAAAATGCGTTAGTAAGGAAAGTAACGATCATGTTTAAAAAACACAAATTTAGGGTTCCCTGTACCTGCTTGCTACTAAGGATTTCTAATGGTTTTACACTTGCATGGACAGCAATGCTTGATGTGTTGCAATCTTTGTAACTAATTTTGCCTTGTATTTTGTTTAATTTACTGCTTAAAGCGGAGTTCCACCCATATAAAAGTCAGTAGCTACAAAAAGTGTAGCTGCTGACTTTTATTAATCGGACACTCACCTGTCCACGGTCTAGTGATGCGGGCGAACGAAGCCCCGCTCCTCTCCCCCTCCTCTCCCCCTCCTCTCCGTGGTGCCAGCATTGTCACTGTGGACGCCCGGCAGTGGCTTTACAGCTGGGCACGCACTGTGCATGTGCAAGCCACGCTGCACACTGTGACTGGCCGGGCAATCATCTGGGACCTGTGACGTGTCCCAGATGATTGCCGAGAGGGAGGGGGGAGAGGTGAACTTCCTTCTGGCATTGGGGTGCCCTGGGAGGAAGTGGGTGTTGGATCCGTCTAAAAAGAGTGTATCCGCCCCCCAAAAAATAACATGACAAATGTGGCATGTCAGGGGGTCACCTGCACTTAAAGCGGAAGTTCCATTTTTGGGTGGAACTCCCCTTTAATTGGATTATTAGCACCAGTGTTTAGACCGGGGGGGGGGATTGGCTTGGACTTATTTACTTCCCTAATGAATAGATAGCAGATATTGATTCCTACATTTGGAAAGGAACGTTGGAAATCTGAACAGACCTCTTTGTTCGAAATATAGACTTATCTGAATCCCAGTATAAACTAAGCCAGCTTTAAGGGTGGGTGGCTGGCAAACAGAGAAATGTATGGAGCTTCTGTGTAAAAGAATATATTTGGCACTATGAAAGCTGATACTGTATGTGGCATAGGATTTATGCTTCCAGGCTTGTACAAGAATTTTGTTATGTCCTAAATTCAGTGGACGCTGGCTGAATTAATATTAAGTCTTTGTGTACCTGTGGTTCATTTTTTGTAAAATACAGTACATCTTAGAATGTCATGGTCATTACTGTGGAGTTTTCATACAAACTGACCTCAGACAGGTATCACAATATGTAGAAGAAATGAATATACAACTATCATTGTGTTAGATATACAGTCTGGCAGATGAGCACAAATGTATTTAGCATTTTATCAAGGTATTATCTACAGTGTGCTGTGTCTCATTTATACGCTGCAACAGCTATGAATCTTCTGATGACCTCTTGTGGTTACAATAAGCGTTGCATTTTTATTTATTTATTTATTTATGATATTACATCATTCAAGAAAACTCTGTACAAGGATATGAACTATGCACATAAAAACTGACACCCTAATAAAGGTCATTAAAGGAAACTGACCAATTGGAAAAAAAAACCTATTGAAAACATTTAGACGTTCATGGTTAAGATGGGTGTCATATTTCAAAGGCTTGAGCTACATGAATGATTTTTGATCACATAATTATGTGAATAAAACCACACGTGCTCAATTGCATGAGCGATTATTAGTCACACTATGTAGAAAAGTACCACAGTGCTACAATTTAGTTGCATTGCAAACAGTACTATTGTTTTTTCTATTTTTCAAATATGCAGTTGTGAATAGCTGCCCATAGTGAAAAACATTTCTGTTTTGACTTGAGATCTTTGTTAGATTTTTGAGCAATGAAAATGATCTGGTGAGCCATTCCTTTTAAAAAGTGACTGATAACATAAACAACAGTTGCAAAAAAATGTATAATATTGTGTACAATCACATCATTTTTGCAATCAAAAGTTGTAGATCTCGCCTTGGAGTGTTATTTTGCTTGCCGCCTCAACCTCCGCAACATCTCTAAACTACGTCCCTTTCTAACCAATGAAACCACAAAGCTCCTGATTCACTCCCTGCTTATCTGTCCCCTCAACTACTGAAACTCCCTCCTGATTGGCTTACCTTTAAATAGACTATCCCCGCCTTCAGTCCATCATGAATGCTGCTGCCAGACTCATCCAACTTACCAATTGCTCAGTGTCTGCTATCCCTCTCTGCCAATCCCTCCATTGGCTGCCACTCGCCCAACAAATTCAATTCAAAATACTAACAATAAGTTACAAAGCCATCCATAACTCTGCGTCCAGCTACATCACTAGCCTAGTCTCAAAATACCAACCTAATTGCTCTCTTCATTTCTCCCAAGACCTCCTGCTCTCTAATCACCTCCTCCCATATCTGCCTCCAGGACTTCTCCTGAGCCTCGCCCATCTTCTGGAATTCCCTACCCCAATCTGTCAGACTGTCTCCAAATTTATCCACTTTTAGGTGATCCCTGAAAACTTTCCTGCTTCCATCTAACAACTGTACTATTTTCTCCATTAGCTCATCCCCCACAGCTATTACCCTTTTGTATAACTTGACCCTCCCTCCTAGATTGTAAGCTCTAACGAGCAGGGCTCTCCGATTCCTAGTGTATTGAATTGTATTGTAATTGTTCTGTTTGTCGTAATGTTGTTGTAAAGCGCTGCAAAAATTGTCGGCGCTATATAAATCCTGTATGATAATAATAATAATAATAATAATAATAATTTAGGAGTATTTATCTAAGGAGTTTTGGATTTTCTTGTAAATGTTTCTAAATCTCACAGCACATTTTTCATGTGTAAATCATCTTTAAAAACTTAAATCATTAGTCTGATAAATAAATATAAATAAAAACAGCCCCTTAAACAGTCCCTGTGCTTTTGAATAAATTGGTTTCATTATATTGATCATTCTATTGATAAATTTGATTTTCATTATATTGATTTTTGCATTAAATAAATATGCATTGCTTAGACTCTAATGAGCATATATGTGCCACCGGCGCAAAAAAAACAAAAAGTTGTTACTATAAAATTGAGTTGCTGCAATCAAAAAGAACACCACTGGGTGAAAAAATATAAAAAAGTATAAATGTGTTGAGTGCGCTACTCTACTTTTGATACACCACTCTAATCAAATTCATACCTGCACAAACATCCTAACCCCCAAAACCTTGTATCACTAGTAATAGTGCCTTAATTATCCACCTCACTAAGTATATCCTGAATATATTTCAACATAAATAAATAATAACATATGACATTTGTGTCCAAACTGTATTGTCCAAATTCATGTGTAAAGTGCAATGTGCAATAATTACAGGGGTTTCTATAAAACCTTCCTTTGGGTTTACAACATATATTATCCGTGACTCTTCGTGACACTTTCACCACTTTCGTGACAAGACCACCACCACCTGGATTAGCCACTTACCAGATGCCAATGAACAATACGCCTTTGGTTCATTTAGTAGGGATAACCACTCCACCTGCACCGTTTCTTTGCTGACCCCAAGACGCCATGTCCTCCTCATAGGAAATAGACAGCGATCATTGCGTAGTATGTAAAAGCTGTTTATTTATGCTAAGTTAAGAAAAAGATTGTACACTCACATTTCAGGGTGCCCGTGCACCAAGCTATTCCAGCAGCTAATAATGGGTGTAGAGATAGCGTTGTGTAATTTCCGTGCCGGCGTGCGGTGCAAGCCTCGTTTGCACCCGGCTTGCGCTTCAACCCTCACTCTCGCCTAGCTCGGAAGTGACGTATTGATGTGACGAAAATCTCCCAGCAGCCTCTATGCGTTTCGCTGATGACGCATACTATGATTCAAAACGCGTTGAGGCTGCTGGGAGATTTTTGTCACGTCAATAAATCACTTCTGGGCTAGGCGAGAGTGAGAGTTGAAGCTCAAGCTGGGAGCACCGCACGTCAGCATGGAAATTACACGACGCCATCTCTACACCCATTATTAGCTGCTGGAATAGCTTGGTGCCGGCTCATGGGCACCCTGAAATGTGAGTGTACAATTTTTTTCTTAACTTAGCATAAATAAACAGCTTTTACATACTGCACAATGATCACTGTCTATTTCCTATGAGGAGGGCATGGCTCATATATAGCGTATTGGGGTCAGCAAAGAAACGATGCAGGTGGAGTGGTTATCCCTACTAAATGAACCAAAGGTGTATTGTTCATTGGCATCTGGTGAGTGGCTAATCCAGGTGGTGGTGGTCTTGTCACGAAAGTGGTGAAAGTGTCACGAAGAGTTACGGATAATATATGTTGTAAACCCAAAGGAAGGTTTTATAGAAACCCCTGTAATTATTGCACATTGCACTTTACACATGAATTTGAACAATACAGTTTGGATACAAATGTCATATGTTAATTTTTGTATTTATTTATGTTGAAAGATATTCAAGATATACTTAGTGAGGTGGATAATTAAGGCACTATTACTAGTGATACAAGGTTTTGGGGGTTAGGATGTTTGTGCAGGTATGAATTTGATTAGAGTGGTGTATCAAAAGCAGAGTAGCGCACGTTTATACTTTTTTATATTGCTTAGACTCTATTGCACAAGCAAATTCAAACAGCTAATAGCCATTTTATAAAAAAGGAAAAAAAATGTGCAGGTGATAACAACCAAAAGTGAAATATAAGCTGCTTGCAATGTCACAATAGAACAAATTGTGCAATATTGTGTAATATTTTTCTTAAACAATAGCCCATATAGTGCTCAAACAATTAAACTAATAATAATGAGCAAATAGAAAAGGAAGTTATTAAGGTGGTGTCGAAAGAAAGTGAGTATTTAAATGAATATCCACCTAATAGTCATTTTATACCACTGACAACTGCTATTTATTCATCAAACATTTTTATCACAAAAGGTTATACTAAATTTAGACACACCAGTGCTGACTTCTGGCATTTGATTTTGACTTGCCTTACTACATATTTCTTATGTACAGGTGTGTTATAGATCTATTCTAGTGCTGTTTTAAAGCTTTCATCATCATCATTTCATCTACTTTTTTTTAATGCACAGTCTTTCATTACAAAGCAAAATTATTTGCATTCAAAAGTCCAGGTGAAATCTTTCTTTGTACAGAGCAGTGAGCCGTTAAAACCTCTATATTGCTGTCTGTATATCAGTTGGGGAAATTTTAGCTCACTTCCTGTTCTGAAGACAAACTGTCATCAGAACAGAAAGTGATGAAATATCTCTTTGATGGAGACAGAGACATGTATTAGAGTGGGAAAGAGATTAGAACATCTGTAGAGATTGTTTTATCATTTCTATCTTTCAGTGATAACTACACTCTCATATATTTTGTACTGGTGTCACCAGAACAGTAAGTAAATGGAAACCTTCCCAATGAAGATGAAGACAATGATACAACAGAAGTTTTAACTCTTACCAAATCTATAAAAAAGGTTTTGGCTGAAGTTAGGGTTTACCTAGGTAGCCTTAGTTTCCCACATAGATAGCCTTAATTTTCCTGGTTCTGCCTGAAAATGTATAAATACATTTGTTGAAAGAAAGGGTGAATGATGTCATAGATAAAGCATGATTTCACAAACACAGACAGAAATGAATTGACTAAATTGTATTTATTTATATGTATCTTCTTTTGGCTTCTTAATTTGTGTTATCTTGTTGACACACACCCCCATGGTGGTCCTTTGGGTGCTTTGAGAATTCAGTTATCAACAGTTGGGCAAACTGTTCAAGCAAAGCAAAAGTTCAGACTGAACATCATCTGTTTGTCAAACACCCAACTTTGCAGCGCTCAGTGGGATATAAGGCCATTCCTGCTCTCTACCATCATGTGAAAGGCAATGTTTTTGCATTGTTGGGCAAGGCAGTCAGCAGCAAGGTCCACATTACTGCTGACACGTGGTCCAGCAAGCATGGTCAGGTATGTTATATTTTGTTCACAGTACACTGCTTGCAACTAGAAAGGATGCAGGACAGAGCCCAGTGATGGAGCTTGTTTTGCTGCCACGTCTCCATACAGCTGGCAGGCCAAAAGAGTCTGTAGCCATTTCAGGCAGTCATGCACAGACAGTGTTCTTTAAAAGCCTATGACACTGGTGGAGGCGAACACAAGCACTGTTGAAATAATTCCTTTGCACCTGTGGGGGAAGAGTACAACTTGGATATACTATAATCAATCACTGGTCATTTCATGTTTATGGACTTTTTTACATGAACCACCTGATTTGTGACATGCCCACCAGGTGGAACTTGACTTTGGCAATGCTGCAGCAGCTGCACATGCAGCAGAGGGCCATCGACAAGTACCTATGTGAGTATAAGACAAGGACAGGCTCAGGGGAGCTCAGCTTTTTTTCCCCATGCCAATGGCTGCTGATGAAGGATGCATGCAATGTACTGTCACCATTTGAGGAGGCAATGATGATGGTGAGCCATGACAACACATGCATCAGTGGCACAATCCCTCTTGTGTTCCTGCTGGAGCATACTCTGTGTGGCATTATAGACAGGGCACTTCAGGCAGAGTAGTGGGAGGAAGGGGAAGACTTCCTTTCCTCTCAAGGCCCGCTTTTTGCAGCTACCATTCTTGCGACGCCACAGAACACACAAGAGGAGAGGGAGGAGGAGGAGGATTCTGGCTTTTTAAGAGGCATTAAAGCAGAGTTTTTTCACTCCGTGTTTTTTCACTTTAATGTATCCTATGCATTAATGTGAAAAAACTTCTGACACTGACCGGCCCCCTAGGTGGAGACACGCTCAACCTCTCTGCCCGGGTACTTGGCTCTTGATTGGATAGATTGATAGCAGCACAGCCATTGGCTCCTGCTGCTGACAATCAAATATAATGACGCCATCACCAGGGGTGGGGCCGAGTCCAGCATTCTGTGTCTATGAACTCTGGGGAACCCTGTGCCAAAATTTAAAAAAATGGTGTAGGGGTCTCCCCAAAATCCATACCAGACCCTTATCCGAGCACTCAACCTGGCAGGCCACAGGAAAAGAGGGGGGATGAGAGAGCACTCACCCTCCTGAACCGTACTGGGCCACATACCCTCAACATAGGGAGGATGCTTTGGGGTCTGACCCCAAAGCACCTTGTCCCCACGTTGATGGGGACAAGGGTCTCATCCCCACAACCCTTGCCCGATGGTTGTGGGGGTATGCGGGCGGGGGGCTTATCGGGATCTGGAAGCCCCCTTTAACAAGGGGACCCCCAGATCCCGGCCCCCCTATGTGAATGTGAATCGTACCCCTACCATTTCACGCAAAAAAGTATCAAAAATAGTAAAAAAGACAGCTTGGGACAAGTCCTTTATTAAAAGATTAAAAAAATAAAAATGTCCAGCGATGTTCATTCATCTTCTATCATGCCACCGATGAGCCAAAAAAAGGGGAAAAAAAGAGGCAACACCTCTGCCTCCATGGGAGGCTTCCACCGAGTGATGCTTCCCATTGGTGACAGCTGTTATATAGCTGAGGGCGGGGCCACCCCGTGATGTAAATGGGTGACCCCACCCCCTCAGATGCCACGGGGGCTTCCCTGTGATGTCAGAGGGGGCGGGGTCACCCGTTTACGTCACCGGGTGCCCCCGGGGTTATTTAATGTTTGTGGACTTTGTTACACACATTTATATATTTTTGAGATTTATTATTTGTTGTATGAAGATGATTCATTACCAAGTACTTTATTATTAAGAATCACGGTTTTCAGTTGATTCTTCAGTAGTGTAGCACTGTTTATACTACTTTTTTTACATATATATATATATATATATATATATATATATATATATATATATATATATATATATATATATATATATATATATATATATATATATATATTCTTCTGATGAATTTATTAATTACATAATAATGAATTATTAAGCACTTCATTAAGAATCACCGTATCTAATTAATTATTTTGTAGCACAGCACTGTATTATTTACTGTGTCATTTTTAAGTGGAGTAAAAGCACTTTCTAGTGACAGTGGCGATTCTATTTTTATATTATTACAATTTATATTATTAGCGCCAAAAAACAATAAATCCTATGCTGTGCTAAAACGTGCTACACCATGTAAGCCTGTATCATAGTCTAGTAAATTTATGTACACTTACATACACATGTAAATAAATAAATAAATGGAAAATGTATAAATATATATATATATATATATATATATATATATATATATATATATATATATATATATATATATATATATATATATATATATATATATATATATGTGTGTGTGACTGGTAATAACACTGCGTAAACACATCAAATTATATAATAAAGTGCTCCTGTGACTCTGAGTGATCTGTGTTACTGGTACTATCCAATAGAGGTATAAAAAGTCCCCTTATAGGTAATTACCAAGAAAGTGCTTCTGTGGCACACAATAAATAAATATTAATGTCACAATCTAATTAAAAAGTATCGAAGATACGTCATCCTGGTATCGACACCCGTTGGGGAGGGGCCAGGACGGAACGAGAGGTAGTTCATCTGCCTGGGATGTGATACATACCATATATTTTTACCGGTTCGGTATTTACACGCCTTGCATAGAGTGGTGCACATGTGAGTACCCCATCTGGGGAGTGTATTTTATTTGCTTAACCACTTGACCACTGGGCACTTAAACCCCCTTAATAACCAGACCAATTTTCAGCTTTCGGTGCTCTCACATTTTGAATGACAATTACTCAGTCATGCAACACTGTACCTATATGAAATTTTTGTCCTTTTTTTCACACAAATAGAGCTTTCTTTTGGTGGTATTTAATCACCACCGAGTTTTTTATTTTTTGCGCTATAAAAGAAAAGAGACTGAAAATTCAGTAAAAAAAATCATTTTTCTTTGTTTCGGTTATAAAATTTAGCAAATTAGTAATTTTTATACTGTTACATATCTTTGGTAAAAATAAGTACAAATTGGTGTATATTATTTGGTCTTTGTGAAAGTTATAGAGTCCAAAAGCTATGGTGCCAATATCTGAAAATTGATCACACCTGAATTACTGACAGCCTATCTAATTTCTTGAGACCCTAACTTGCCAGTACAAATTTGGAGGGTACAAATACCCTCCAAATGACCCCTTTTTGGAAAGAAGACATTCCAAGGTATTTAGAAAGATGCATGATGAGTTTTTTGAAGTTGTCATTTTTTCCCACAATTCTTTGCAAAATCAAGATTTTTTTTTCTTTTTTGACAAAATTGTCATATTAGCAGGTTATTTCTCACACACCGCATATGCATACCACAAATTACACCCCAAAACACATTCTGCTATTACTCCCGAGTACGGCGATACCACATGTGTGAGGCTTTTACACAGCGTGGCCACCAGTGCTGGGACAAGGCCATTTGGTGCCCAGGGCAAAGATGGCAAACTGCGCCCCCCCCCCCCCCCCATTTTTAAGAAAGAATCAATGTCATTTCAAAACAAGGATATACTTAAAACAATACAAATTCAATTAGGTTTATTGTGATAGAAACAGAGTTCACTCACACCTTTTAATTATATATACAGTCAGGTCCATAAATATTGGGACATTGACACAATTCTAATCTTTTTGGCTCTATACACCACCACAATGGATTCCACCACTGGTCCACAGTGGGAGGATTCCCCCTTCCACCTGGAATGTGTAGATGGGGGAATTGGAACATTCTTTTATTTTTTCATTCAACCTAATAGTTGAATGAAAAAAGTGATCAATGTATGGGCTGCCCAAGAGCGAAGACTAAGATAGTTTAACCTCTTGACATCCACGCTATAGCTGAATGATAGCCACAGCGCGGACCTGAATTTCCGGAGTGCACGTGCCCTATGCGCGCTGTGATCACCGAGTCACTGAGTCCCAGCCCCTTACAATGTGATCAGCTGTCAGCCAATGACAGCTGATCACATGATCAAAACAAAAGCTCTATGATCGTTTTTTTTTTCTCCTCACGCTGACAGCGCGAGGAGAAAAAAAAGCTGATCACCAGCTCATCTGCAAGGGACATCGGTCCCGAAGAGGAAGAGGCAATTATGCCTCATCTGTGCCACCTGCCATTGCCACTTACCTATGCCCATGAGTGCCACATTTTAATGCCCACAAGTGCCACCTATCAATGCCACCTATCAGTGTAACTGATCAGTGCCGCCTCATCAGCGTACATCAATGAAGGAGAAAAATTACCTGTTTTAAAATTTTATAACAAAATATAATAACATTTTTTTTTTTTTTCATTTGGTCTTTTTACATTTTTTTTAACAATAAATAAAAACCACAGAGGTGATCAAATACCACCAAAAGAAAGCTCTATTTGTGGTGAAAAAATGATAAAAATTTCATTTGGGTACAGTGTAGTATGACCGCGTAATTGTCATTCAAAGTGCGTCAGTGCTGAAAGCTGAGAATTGGTCTGGATAGGAGGGGGGTTTAAGTGCCCGGTAAGCAAGTGGTTAAATCTCAGCTGTTTCAGTGAGAACTGGCTGAGATTGGAACCATTAATGGGCAGGCTGAATGTTCCAAGTTGATCGATCAAATTGGGTACAACCAGCCTGCCGGATTCTCTTATGATTATCACTAGCGGTTGCTATATCTGCTAGTGATAATCACGTTTGTGGGGACAATACAGTTGCTCAGCAGAAGGGAATCCCCTGTCAGCACTGACTGTGCTGACAGGGGAATTGTGTTAATTTCTTTCATGCAATCTGTGGTTACTGGAAAGAAATTTGTACCATCTATTGTACCATCTATTGTCTAACTGAAAGTGAAAGTGAAAGTTAGTGAATATCTTGAAAGAACATGAGGGGGGGAGGGTGAGGGGGAGACAGATGGAGATAAGGACAGTTCAGTGATTACATTGTACTGTGGTGTACACAGTTGCTCACTCACCCAGGTCCAGGCTGGATGCTCAGGCATCTTTGGAATCTGGAGCCTGCAGCTGCTGTTTTCATATCTCCCACACATCCCTTCTCTTCAGATATATCTGCACGTCGGGGATAGTGTGGGCGGGGCGGGAAGTCACTGAAGGAGCAGAGGTGGGAGGAGCTGTATTCCTCCCTGATCTCCTGTCAGTGTGGGGGGGAGGTAATGTGTTCGCTGGGCTGTGTAAGTGTCACAGTCAGACACACTTACACAGCTGCAGCCACCAGTCTCACAATGTTACAGACTGATTCTCCTATCCTACGGGACGGGAGAAATCAGACTGTTTTCTCACAATTACCAAGATAATGGGAGGCTTGTCCGCCCCTCCCCCTGCTGGTTCAATCCCTCTGAAGTCGCTCTCCTCCCTGACAATGAGGGGGAGGGAGCAGATCGGTCGGAGCGGCTCTCACATTATGCTCAGAGTCATCGAGCAGAGGGAGGGGGAGAAATCCGCCCCCTCTCACACTCCGCCCAGGGCACCCGCCCCTCTCGCCCACCCCTTGTACCGGCCCTGGTGGCCAAATACAGAGACCAAACATGCAGGGAGCACCTTCATGGCGTTCTGGAGCACCCAGGCAAATTCTGACATTTCTCTCCTACATGTACTAGAAAATTACATAGAACCCCAAAACATTATATATGTTTTTTTATCAAAGACACTAGAGAATACAATGGCGGTCGTTGCAAATTTTTATCTCACACGGTATTTTTTTTTTTGGAAAAAAAACAGTTTTGTGCTTTAAAAAAAAACAAAACAGTAAAGTTAGCCCAATATGTTTGCATTATGTGAAAGATGAAGTTATGCCGAGTAAATAGATACCTAACATGCCATCCTTCAAAATTGCACACGCTCCTGGAATGGCGCCAAACTTTGCTACTTCGCTAAAAATCCCCATAGGCGACGCTTTAAAATTTTTTACTGGTTACATGTTTTGAGTTACAGAGGAGGTCTAGGGCCAAAATTATTGCTCTTGCTCTACCGATCACAGCGATACCTCACATGTGTGGTATGAACACCGTTTTCATATGTGGGCGGGACTTATGTATGCGTTCGCTTCTGCATGCAAGCACACGGCAACAGGGGCGCTTTAAAAAATTTTTTTTTTATTGTTCATTTTACTTTATTTATTTTAGTTTGACACTTTTTTCCAAAAAATTTTTTTTTTGATCACTTTTATTCCTATTACAAGGAATGTAAACATCCCTTGTAATAGGAAAATGGCATGACAGGTCCTCTTTACAGTGAGATATGGGGTCAATAAGACCTCACATCTCACCTCTAGGCTGGGAAGCCTGAAATAGTAATAAAAAAAAGATCCTAGCTTTGATTGTAGCGGTTAGTCGGTAGAAGCACTGGAGGGTGGCGGGAGGGGGGACTTCCCCTCTCGCCTCCCGTAAGAATGATCAAGCAGTGGAACAGCTGCTATGATCATTCTTATGGTGTAGGGAATCGCTGCCTGAAAAAGCTGATATCTGAATGATGCCTGTAGCTGCAGGCGCCATTCAGATGTCCCCACACAAAGTCAAGGATGTCATATGACGGCAGGCGGGAAGTGGTTAAAACGCATTGTTTTTTAACACAAAGTTGTCCATTTATACAATATTTCTAACACATAGCATGTACATACCAAAAATGACACCTCAAAATAGATTCTCCTACTCCTCCTGAGTACGGTGATACCACATGTGTGAGACTTCCACAGCCTGGCCACATACAGAGGCCGAGTACAGCCGAGTATGGCTGAGCATGGCAGAGCATGGCCGAGTATGGCTGAGCATGGCAGAATATGGCAAAGTATGGCAGAGCATGGCCGAGTATGGCTGAGCATGGCAGAGTATGGCAGAGTATGGCAGAGTATGGCCGAGCATGGCTGGGTATGGCAGAGTATGGCTGGGTATGGCAGAGTATGGCGTTGTATTGCAGGGTATTGCGGAGTATTGCAGGGTATTGCTGGGTATTGGGGGGTATTGGGGGGTATTGCAGCGTATTGCAGGGTATTGCGGGGAATTGCAGGGTATTGCAGAGTATTGCAGGGTATTGCAGAGTATCGCAAGGTATTGCTGGGTATTGCGGGGTATTGTAGAGTATTGCAGGGTATTGCAGGGTATTGCTGAGTATTGCGGGGTATTGCAGGGTATTGTTGGGTATTGCTGGGTATTGCAGAGTATTGCGGGGTATTGCAGGGTATTGCAGGGTATTGCAGGATATTGCTGGTTATTGCGGTGTATTGCAGAGTATTGCAGTGTATTGCAGGGTATTGCGGGTTATTGCAGGGTATTGCAGAGTATTGCACAGTATTGTACAGGGTATTGCAGAGTATTGCACATGGTATTGCACAGGGCATTGCACAGGGCATTGCAGAGTATTGCACAGAGTATTGCAGGCTGTTGCAGAGTATTGCAGGCTATTGCAGAGTATTGCACAGGGAATTGCAGAGTATAGCACAGGGAATTGCAGAGTATTGCACAGGGAATTGCTATAAATGAAAATAGACATTAAATAAATATAAATAGACATTAAAAAAATATTTGGTATCTTATCGGTAGCATTGAGAAATGTGAATTGTGCCTAAGCAGTGACAACATCAGCAAGTGAAAGGGGAGTGGGTTCCCAGGCAGCTCTGATTTCTCCTAATTCTCCTCCTTTTCCAGGAAACATGCATGGCTTGCTAAGGCATCTTGTGCAGTTTTGGTAGACAGCCTGTGGACTGCGTTTATACCTAGACAGGCTCATACAAGGTAGAGAGGCCATCAGCTACTATTGTCAGATACTGGCAGCTCAGTGTTGGACCTTCTGAGGACCAGGAATAGTTATAACCAAATTGTTAGACACTTGTTCCTATAATAAAAAAAAATTGTAGTGATTACATATGCATCAGGGGATTTGTGTATTCTCTGTTCCACTAACAGCTATGGTTTAAGGGGCTATTTCTCCCTAGGGTCCACTATTCTATTGGCACCAATATTTTTAAGGCCTATTTTTTTCCTAGGGTTTAATATCTCACTAACACAAATAAAGGTGCTATTCCCCCCTGGCAAACACCATCCCACTGACAACAATGATTTAGGGGCTAGTCTCCCCTGAGGCCCACATTCCCACTAACACCAATGATTTGGGGGGGCTCTTTATTGTCATTGTGTCTATTTTATTTACAGCAACTCATATTTTGACTGATTACCCCCACTTTAATATATTTTAAATATATATTTTGTATGAGTATAAGTTTTTTTTTTTACTGTTTGGGCATGTAAAGTTTTGAAAGAATTAATCAGGCCCTGGTCTCACTACAACTGAGAACTACTTACTTAGACACTCTATGCTGAAAAGAAAGCTATATCTGAGAACCTGCAGAAAAATGATCTGTTTCTACTTAATTTTGTTGGTCTGTGCTTTCTGAACCTCTCCTCTTCCCCTCCTGCTTCTTGATCATTACCTCACCAATGATCAGATCAACAGTTATCAGGATGGTAACTCTGATATAAGCAAGCAAAGCCCTGCAACTGCTATAATGGCTGCTTCTACAAAGAAAAAATATTGCAGAACAAAGCACAATACATCAGTAATTGGTAAAATAATAGCTTCAGGAAGCCTATAGGCAAGACTGGTGACCAGTAAATTGGCCTCTGTTTGTTTTTTTGGGCACAACTTTCACAGCGCAAGTCCTCATCAACACTGTAAATCAAAAAATATATATAACCGGAGTAAAATACATGTGGTCTCTAAGTAAACACATTTGTATATGATATTTCAAAGGTCTACATCCAATGATTTGATTTGTTGAATTAGGAAAATGCATCAGTTCATAAATTATTGGTAAAGTCATGTAAGTTTGATTTCATCTGCAATTTCAAAAAGTAAATTTAATACTTGGCCTTTTTTTTTAACCAGTCAAAAAAGATATTTGGTTTAACATTGCACATCCAAATTGAAAAAACAATGAAAGTGGTCCGAGGTCTGGAATAAAGAAATTATCATTTAATAATTTATTTTACAAATGCCTAGTTAAATTATAGGAAAGAGTTGTCATAATGTCATTTTTATAGAAAATATTAGGTTGGCCTTCTAAATATTGAACACATGCACAGATATCAATTATATTGTGAGAGTTAAATGTTCACATTACATTTCTACAACCATGCTGCCCTCTACAGTTCAGAATTCAGATTTTAGAAAGAGAAAATTCAGAACTTTTATTGTCAGTTAACTTATAAGATAATGCATCATACACACTGACATGAAGGATACTTTGTTATTGTGGCTTATTTTGTTGTGATTTTATAGAACTGAAATCTGTGTCATTGAGGGTAAGGCGATATGAGACAATCCAATCATCAGGGACAGCTAGTGATGTGATGGTCTGACCAGAGCACAGATTTGATCATAGGTGCTTACTAGTGACTGACCTTAAACATACTTGGGTGCACCCAGGTCTTATGTGCTTTATCAGACTAGATAGTGTATCTAAACCCCAGAACAGAACATGTACTACATTGCAGTTTACCAGTCCTTACATGTGGTGGCTGTATTCATTTTCTTTTTTTAGGCTTTTTTTATTTTCACCTATTGATTCTGCTAGTAAAATTTTTCCTGTCCAAGGATGATACTCTTCTTGTCAGGACAACAAATTTAGGACAGAAATACAGAAACCTCCCATCTTCTCCTCTCAACTATGGCATAGAGGGCTAGATCCAACAGACATAACAAAATGGAAGAGTATATGTGGTGAGGAGTGCTGAAACTATGTATACAGTGAGCTAAATAGCATCTAGATATTTATGCTCAAACAAACTGAATGTGAACACCACAGTGTACCATACACAAAAAAAATATAAAATAAAAATATATGAATCAATTTCTGCAAACATAGCACAGTATTATTTTTGTGAAAAACAATAAGAAAATTCTAATGCTGAAAAAATACTAAAATAAAGTCCACATGCAATTAAAAATGGTGCACATCAATATGCATTAATCTTCCGCTGTATCAAAATAACACAAGATGAATGAATATAAGTGAGTCTTCCTCTGTGTGAATAAACAACCTTCACCAGCTGCATAACACACCCTATGTGCTCTGTAAGTGGATGTCCACTTACCAGAAGATGTTGACCTTTTAAATTAAAAAGAGGTCAATTATAGCTTTTAGCAAGAAATGGCTTGCAACCATGATGTGGATAAGCCTTGTGGATAACCTCTTCCTCTCCTCCAGTAGAACGTCAGGCAATATATAGAAGGATACAAGAAAGTCCAAAATAGTGTAATCCCATTTATTAAAATTATTAAAAACAAGAAAGCCAAATGGCTGCTTACATTAGGAGGTGCCCTCGCCCGGCACCGAGAAACGTTGAGGCGTGCCTGGTTACACAATCTTCATCCCTTTCCGGTCCCTGTGGTTGTCGGCAGCTGAGGGTGAAGCGCATGCCAGTTTCCACACACAGAGCGGAGCTTTCATATTAGATCAGCGGTATAGCCTCAGTGCCGGGCGAGGGCACCTCCTAATGTAAGCAGCCATTTGGCTTTCTTGTTATATTTCTTGTTATACAGTAAATCCACTGTAATATTTGGTAAGGTGATATTAAGTGCTTCTGATTTATCAAAATTCACTTTGAAATTGCTCACCTCCCCAAAACGCTTAAATTCCCTAATTAAATTTGGTAGAGTAACCAAAGGGTTAGTGATATATAATAATAAATCGTCGGCATAAACTGACATTTTATATTCATTATCCCCTATTTCTATACCTGAGATATCTCTATTATTCCGAATAGCTGTTGCTAGATGTTCCATAACTAATACGTATAATAAAGGGGACAATGGACATCCCTGTCGGGTACCATTCGCTATGGTGATTGTATCAGATACCTCACCATTTGTTCGTATTCTTGCAGTTGGATTATGATACAGCACCATTATTTTTTCTAAAAGCACTGGCCCCAACTCTCACTGTTTTAAAGTTTCCCGTAGAAAGCACCATCCCACCCTATCAAACGCCTTCTCAGCATCTATTCCCATAAGACAGGATGAGATGGTGTGTCTCTAAACGTATTCCACCAATATCAGGGTTTTTAAGGTATTATCTCTTGCAATTATTTTAGAATATATTCTCAGATCAACATTTGTCAATGAAATAGGTTAATAATTACCACACAAAGTGTGGTCCTTTTCGGGTTTGGGTATTAGTGAGATATAAGCCTGCATACCTTGTGAAACAAAGGGCTGCCCGGCAGAAACAGAATGATATGTCTGCTTCAGAATGGGGACTAGTAGATCTGTAAAGGTTTTAAAGAATCGCGGGGTAAAACCGTCAAGTCCCGGGCTTTTGCCCGGCACCAGTGTATCTATTATATTCTGTATTTCCAGCTCAGAGAGCTCCTGTTCTAGTTGTTCTACTTCTGTTACCGATAAAGTTGGTAAGGCCGTATCTTGTATATATTGGTATACTCTCTGCTGGAATTTTTCCGGGTCCTGCTCTGCTAGTTGATTTGGAATATTGTATAATCTGGTATAAAAGGTATGAAAAGCCTTTAGGATCCCCCTCGGGTCATATGCTACGTCACCAGTTTCTGATTTGATCTTTATAATAGATGATGTTTTCACCCGTTGGTGTAGAGCTCTAGCTAACAATTTACCCGGTTTATTACCCTGCTGAAAATACAGAGACCGGTTTCTATCCCTAGCCCGCAATGATTGTTCATTTAACATGGTTCGCAGCTCTGTTCTTTTTTCAATTAATTCCTCACATTTTCCCAGTGCTGGTGTTCGCTTATGTAATAACTCTAGTCTTGAAATTTCCTTTAGCAGTTCATCTGTTCTGTTCTCTTTAGCTTTTTTTAATCTAGATCCATGTTTTATGAATAAACCCCGTACCACACATTTCAAGGCCTCCCATTGAGTAGGTAGAGGTGGTATCCCCTATATGATCATTTACAAAGTTTATTATAGCTTCTTTAATCTCTAGTACACAGGGCTCATCAAACACAATGTTATCATTTAACTTCCAAAAACATCTGTTCCTATTCTTATTGGAATCTGCTACCACCAAAAATATAGGTCTATGATCTGATCAGATCGCGCTGCTTATATTTGAGGAGGAGGCTGCAGCTGTGGCTAGCTGATTAGTCAGAAAATAATCTAATCTATGATAGGTATCATGAACTTTTGAATAAAATGTATATTCCCGTTCCATTGGGTGAAAAGCCCGCCATATATCGACCAACTGATACTTTCCCAACATATCCTTAAATTTCTTTTTATCCCTACCATTCTGCACTCTCAGGGATGTAGTAGTGTCCATATCCTGATCCAAAACAAAATTAAAGTCACCCCCTACTATTGTTACCCCTTCCGCCCTCTCCATAAGGTCTGTTAACAGGTGTATTGCTGTTTTTATTTGTTCATGGTTAGGAAGATAGACACTAATAAGAGTGTATCTCTTACCCAGTATAACAAGTTTTACCAAAAGTGCTCTACCATCTTTATTTCTCCATGTTTCTACTACCTGGTGAGGGATTGATTTATGTTTTGCTATTGAGACTCCCCTAGATTTTGAATATGAAAAAGAATCATGGTACCAAGTTGTATAAAATCTATTTTGTAAATTACGTATATGGTCTGTTCGAAAATGTGTCTACTGGCAATATCTACCTTTTGTTTATGCAGAGAGTATAGGATTTGTGATCTTCTTATTGCAGAGTTTAGGCCTCTAACATTGTATGAGCAAAATTTTATTGTCCCCGACATAAGGAGGAGAGAAAAAAAAAAAGGGGAGAAAGAAGAAAAGAGAGAAAAAAAAAAATTGTGCCCCCCCCCCAACAATCACACAAACCACACACACTTGTACTCTCACTACCTATTCAATTCTTTTAGAATCAATCTTACATAGTAAGTTCCCTATTCAGGCGGATAAAAGGGTTTACCCTAGAAAAGACGTTTCCTACCCAGACATAATATTGTAATAATTTCTTTTTGTTCCCAGCAATTCAAGAAAGAAAAAAAAAAAAAAAACCACACTAATAAAAAAAAAAAAAAAAAGGGGAGGGGGGACCCCCCCTCCTTCCCTCCCCCCTATACTTTATTCTGGTTATAAATAATATACAACCATCAAAATTGCAAACTTAATATCCCAACATTATAAGTCATTTATCTCTATTCCCCAAAATATAATACCTTCTTCATTTAGTGTTGTCAAAAGCTTTAGACAATGTATACTGTGATATCTTATTCACTATTAAAATTATATATTTTGTGTGGTATCCCTTAGTTTTTTCCAACAATGATATTTTCCTTCCAATATACATGCAACAACTAAAGCACAACATGGACAATACAAAATATAATATCCACAAAAAAAAAAAAAAGAATCCCCCATATCGCACCACCCGTTGACCCCCCACCCTTGATCCCAATATCCAAACTAATTGAGATCAGGCAAAGTCATCCTTATTGCACAACTAAGTGAATGTCTACACATTATTAAAAAGAATAACAATGCTCCCTAGTGATGTGAAACCCATAACATCTAATGCACATTGAACCAATATACATTGCAAGCTGTCATGGCCTATACCAAACACAAGAAAAAACAAAAAAAAAACAAAACAAAAAAACCCTCCCCCCACCGCACCACCCGTCAACCCCCCCCCCCCCCCCCCTATAATCCCACTATCCAATCAATTAAGATCAGACATAATCAAACTCAATGTACATCTAGATAGGTGAATGCCCATATGTTATAGAAATGCTAACAGTGCACACTAATAGTGTGAGACCTATAACATCAATGCATATTGAACTCATATACAATGCAAAATGTAGTGGCAAAAAAAAAAAAAAAAAAAAAAAAAAAAAACTTACCCACCCAACCTCTAAAAAGTCACTTACCACCCATGTGATATCCCATAACCCAGTTCACCCAGAAATTTACAGAACAAATATTAACCTCGTAATAAATTTTACTTCACAACACCTCTATCTCTTTCCAAATATTAAGCACCAAACGGTGTTTAAACTTAATTACGCAAACAGTGTTTGATCTTAATTACTATTAATTGGGTAAAAAAAAAAAAAAAAACCTACCTAGCTACTCAGCTATCAAACTATCCCCTGCTTTACCCTGCTGGGTTACCATAATATATTTGAGACCATGTAGGTAAATCCACTAGACGGAGTTGGAGCTTTTTTAGAAAATTAGGGAGGTCCCCCAAGTCTTGAAATGAAATATTATGTCCATTTTGATTGACCTTAATTTGAAAGGGAAATCCCCATCTATATGATATTTCCTTTTGTCGCAGAATGTCCAGTAGGGGCTTCACTGCCCTCCTTTTCATCAATGTGTATCTAGATAGATCCTGTAGGAGCATAAGCTGGGCTCCCTCATATACTATAGTACGTTGTATCCGGGCAGCTGCCATAATGCTATCTTTAACAAAGAAAAAATGGATTCTACATATAACATCTTTTGGTCTTGTTGTTTCTCTGTCTCTGGGCCCATAACCCTGTGTGCTCTGTCGATTTCAAGGTCTTCTGTCTTTGGCCTTTTCAATAAGTCATTCAATATACTTTGAAGAACCACTTTCAGGCCATCTGTTCCCACCGATTCCGGTAGGCCTCTTATTCTTATATTGTTACGCCTACTTCTATTTTCCAAATCATCGGAAACATCGATTAAATGTTTTAATCGTCGATCGACTTCTTGATTTTTCTCCTCTAATAGTAGTATTTTTTGGTCAATAATATCCAGTCTGGAGTCTGTGGTTGTGATCCTTTTTTGTACGTCATTTAAAGAAGACCTTAATGTCTGCATCTCCTCCTTATATGAAGTTTCCAGTCTGTATACATATTTGTCCATATCCTCCCTAGTTGGTAAAGACTTTATATAAGCCTGCATATCCCACATAGGATTCTGTCCCAGTCTCTTGATCCATTACAAGTTGTGGCATATGGGCTACAGCAGCAATATTGAGTCTAGACTCTATATAACTTGTAGGAGACACAGAGTTTATATCAACAGTCATGGAACCTTCTAGAATATCCTGAGACTGGGAATGTTGAAAAAAGTCCTTGATATCTGTTTTAGGAGTTACTGGCGGTTTTGGGGGGGATTTAGCTGTACCTCCATTAGATCCTCTTTTAGCTTTCTGGGATTGCACACTTTTTGGAGGCATATTATAATCCAGTTCCACTAGGATGAGGACAATTACAATAAATGCCCATCCAAACTTTTCTTGCACATCTGCACCTTTTAAAAATAGCTTAAGCACCACCAGTTAATACTATGTCAGCTTAGCTCGTATCAAAACCAAAACCAAGGAGAGCTAAAGTCCTTTCCACTATCAAGCCCACGACTAGGACTTTAAAATATCAAGTTGCCTTTAGGGGTAAGTGAATCCTTCCTCTCCTTTAGATATAACAGAAAATAAATATTTCTCCAGTTCCCTTCTAGATTTATATATTGCACTGCGATTCACATCCTCCCTCAGATGTTAGAGTGGGTGTTTTATAGTGTTTCCATCTCTAGGAATCATCTGATCACTAAGTAGAGATACACAATAATATCTGCACGGTCCCAATATAATACGCCACTCTTCTTATTTGTCAGCAATCCTTATCCCCAGACTAAGCATTACTCACTGGCTGGATCATCCCTCGATCCCGCAATGGACAGAGAGGCAGGGAAGCTCGGATCCGTTTGTCTCTGTTGGTGAATCCTTGAGCAGTTGTAGTCAATACGATCTATCCAAGGAAAGATGCGTTTCTTCCACACACTCGATCCCGCTCTCACACTGCACAGAAAGAATCATTGACATACATCGCTGCTCTTCTCCGTTCAGCGGATATGGCCAGTAGGTACCGTCAATAATTCACTCCTTCTCCGTCATCCGCTCACAGGGGATATTTGTCAAGCCCAGCAGCTAGCTCAGATCATCTCCAAACACACTGTGGTTAACTGCATGTTGCTAGGTGAGAGGTCCGGTAGGGGCCCATAATCAGGGAGTTAAAACAGCTGATTGCCTGGGTAGTTAGGAGCGGCCTCACCGCACGTCCATCTCGATCAACCCTCAACCTCCACTGACCTCAACTTAGTTGTTTTCTACATAGGCATTATCTTTGATTCGCCTTTAAATCACTGCACTTTATATTTTTACATCTGTGATAGGCAAAGTAGAGAGAGAAGCACAAGGCACAAAACACTAGGAATACAGATTAGGGGTCAGCTAAGGAATTAGAGGTTATAACTAGACAAAGGCCTATAAGGACAAGAGGAATTATAGATGGTACTAGAAACAATCAAGGAAGCAAAATGCTCACACAAATAATACCTGCACATCATATACTCTACAAGGGTCAAAGTAATATTGACCAATTAACCACAATACACATGAACACAATAACTAGGCCTAAAATGGGAGAATATGCAGCATTACCCAGAATAACGTAACAGGAAAATAGACAGAAACAAAATAAAAAAAAAAGAAAACCAGAGCTAGAAAGGTTGCACAATCTAAAGCCTCGTACACTTGATCGGATTTTCCGATGGGAAGTGTGTGATGACAGGCTGTTGGCGGAAAATCCGACCGTTTGTACGCTCCATCGGATAATTGTCGGATTTTCCGCGGACAAATGTTGGATGGCAGGCTTTAAAATTTTCCTCAGACAAATGTCTGTTGTTGGATTTTCCGATCGTGTGTACAGTCTGTCAGAAAAAAATGCCAAAGTACAAACACGCATGCTCGGAAGCAAGGGTGAACCAGAAGCGTTTGGTCTTGTAAACTAGCATTCGTAATGGAGAATTAACATTCGTAACGTGGCAAATTATGAAAATGTTGAAATGCAACAAACATTCTCTTCTTCTTTAATGGGATAATAAAGAAGCTGCTTTGCTGGTGATACTGATGGAGTTCTGCCAAACGTATTTTAAAAGGCTTTTATTTTCTAGTGATATCAAGAATAATATTATTATGCTTGTTTTTATTTTTTTTTTGGGCAAGTTACCACAACACCATTATCCTTAGTTTTTAAGATCAAAGATACAACTACGTTGGTGTCCCTTGTTAATTTTACATTGTATTTTTTTAAATGTACCTTCCTACTCCCAAACTGTCGTTTAAAGTAAAACGCATAGCCAAGTATTATTCGCCACAATTTTTTTATTGTGCATTAAAAAAACAAAAAAAATTAGACATGCTATCTGGCAATACAACTTAACCAAAAAGTAGAATGTATCCAAAAATATAGAAAATATACCAAATCAAATCATTATTCAACCAAAAAATAAAATAAAAGCCTCATGCATGTGTCCTGCTTCTTAATATAGGGAGTCAACAATGCCAAGAGTTGGTGAAAGCAGGGGTCCGTCATCCGGAGATGATTCCAAAAATCATCTGGATTATTCTTCTGGAGCACCTGTAGCAATGGCACATGACATAATTGGTCACGATTAATAAAGCAACCAATTTTTGGTCCAGAAATCCTCCTCCTCCTGTTCCTGGACTCGACTTGGGTCAAAGCAATAACTCCAAGGCCAATAATAAATAACACGTTATCTCCTCTGATTCCGCAACACGTCTGGTTGACGAACGGCTGTTCAGAAACGAACTGAAAGGCACAAAATGAAAAGCGCAAAATGAAAAGAGCAAAATGAAAAGTGCGAATCAACACTCACCAAACTTCTACTAACACAAAATTAGCAGAAGGAGCCCAGTGGGTGGCACCTGACAATTGAACTTCCTCGTAGTACGGCTTAGTACGGCTCGTAGTACGTCTAGTATGTCACTACGTTCGTGTTTGTTGGCCACCAATTGTGTGCCGTTTGTATGCAAGACAAGTTTTTGGCCAACGCCCTTCGGACAAAAGTCTGAGGCTTTGTCTGTAGAAAATCCTATCCTGTGTACGAGGCTTAAGAGAGACAAGAAAAATAAGTATATTGTCATAGAGTTGCTTTTGAAACCTGGTAATACCTCGTACAAGTACAGAGTGACTGTGGGGAAGATTTACTAAAACTGGAGCACTCAGAATCTGGTGCAGCTGGGCGCATGCGCGGCAGCGTCCAAGATGGCCGCTTAGTCCGGGAGCTCCGCGCCTCTCCGTCCTAACGCCAGCCGCAGCAGCGGTGTAAGCCCTCGTTCCGACCCCACACCGGTACCAGCTACTAGGGGACACCCCCGGCCACGAGCGGATGACTTCTATTCCCGCCCGGAGGAACCTCATAGCCGCGCTGAACGACTCCACGGAGCGGCCCGGTCCCTCCAAGATGGCGTCCGTCACCTCACGAGGCCTGCCCTGCCTATCTGACTCAATTGCTGACCAGGATCAAGGGGCCCTCCCGTCATCACAATCCTCGGATGCCACAGTGAGTTCTCTCCCAGGGCTCCCCTCACCAGCATCCACAGACTCTCTGCTAAGGAGGTCATTTTGGGGGGCAGCTCTCACCCCTCAGCAAGATTTACCTCACAGCCTGGACCCTTGGGACGCACAAGCCAGGGATCTCCCCCCCTCCCCTACTGACTTTCCCTCTATGATGGCTGCTTTTTCACAGATGCTCTCAAAAGGCCTATCTCACACAGCTGCACAGATCACGGCTTCCATACACGCAGATCTGCAGCAGATTGAAGCTAGAATTGAAGTGATCGAGCAAAAGTCTGACCAGGCCATCCTGAGAATTAACCAAAACTCTTCCAGAATCCAGGATCTCCAGGACCAACTGGATTCCGCCATATCCAAAATAGATGACCTCGAGAACAGGTCGAGACGTTACAACTTCCGTATCAGGGGGCTCCCTGAAACCATCAAAGACACCCACTCGGCAGTTCAGGACTTCATCAAAAGTTTAATCTCGACCATCCCAGCCCACCGCCTGGAGCTCGATAGGGCCCACAGAGCGCTACAACCGCCTCGTTCTGATGGCCTGCCACGAGACATTATCGTGAAACCGCATTTTTATGCAGTTAAAGAAGAAGTGATGAAACTCTCCAGGGCGGCGGAGAAGCTGATGATCCTAGGTCACCAGGTCCAAATCTTCGCGGATCTTTCCCCATATACAGTACAAAAACGACGGGCTCTGAAACCGCTTCTTCAAGTCCTGGCGGGCAAAGAGATCACGTACAGGTGGGCCTTTCCACTGAGACTGAACTTCTCATATCGCAACAAACCATACAGTTTCTCAACATTCCTGGACGGGGAACGACTTCTCCTGCATCTGGGCCTGATCACTCAGGAAGTCCCACAACCGGCTGCCCCTCGAGGAGCATCGTCTGTCAAGCGAACATCTCCTACCAGCCCAGTATCACCAGTCTGGCAGAAACAGCTGCCCAAACGTTCCAAGGAATCCTTCCCCCCATGACCAGGCCTGTAGGCTGAAATGACTCTACCTCTGGCCCTCCCTTTGGCCTTTGTCGGCGCTTGACCTGCAGCTAGTGTCTTGGTCACTTTCTCTCCAGGACATCCTTTCAGTTCCTCACGGGTTAAAACTTCCACGGGCAGTTGTCCCTCTGTCCCGTTTTTGGCTCCGATAGTTGAACCTCTGTTTTTTCCTCTATCGGACCCAGACTCTCTCGACCCTCGGGTCGCAGATCTCCTTTCTTTTTGGGTACCGGTCCAGGCAGGGAAAGGTCCTTTGCTGGTCCGTTGGGATTTGGGTTATGAATTTAAGATGCTATCTAATGCTCTGTTTCTCTACCCTCCTCTTCCTCTCTTCCTCCTCACTTCTCTTTTCTTCCCTCTCTCCTTTCCTCTCCCCCGTCCTTCTCCCTCATCTTCCGCTACAGGTTCCCGCTGGTTCTCCCCTCGGCCGCAGCGCAGATCGAATTCTCAATGCCACCGGGGTCGTCCCCTATCTGCCAGGGACATCAACGACGTCAGGTAAGACTTACAAACACTCAGCACCGCATTTCTTTCCCCCTCATGACTGACTCCACACAGACAACAGGGACGCTTAGGATTTTTTCACATAACGCACAGGGCCTTAACTCCCCTGTGAAGAGATGCAAGGTACTGCAACAGTTACACTCCCTGAAGGCGGATGTAGTTCTCCTCCAGGAGACTCATTTTCCTGCTTCATATCAGCCCAAATTCCTCCACAAGACCTTCATGAATTTTCACCTAGCCAACGCAAACGACAAAACGAGAGGAGTGGCGGTTTGCTTTTCAAACAAAACTCACTTTGCTCATACACACACAATCAAAGACCCTGAGGGAAGATACATTCTAGTGACTGGAACGATTAATGGTGACGCTTACACATTTGTCTCATACTATACTCCGAACACACGCCAAGACCTTTTTTTCGAGTCCACACTGAAGGTACTAAAGCCGCACTTCGTTGGTACTGTAATATTGGGGGGAGACTCCAATACCCCGTTTGACTTCTCCTTGGATAAATTCAATACCCTGAGGCCCAAATCCAAAAGGCCCCCTAAACGTAGCCGGCGGGTGGCGCAGACAGTTCAATCTTTTGGCCTGGTAGATATTTGGAGGGAAATGAATCCCCAAACTAGAGACTACACGCGCTACTCAGCCCCCCACCAAACCTTCTCTAGGATTGACCACATATTTGTCCCACCACATGTAATCCCGAGAGTAATCACCTCCAAAATATATGACACACCACTTTCCGAACATTCGATAATGTCGCTATCATTACGGGGGGGGTTTGGTATTAGAGGTCCCTTCAAATGGCGCCTCAATGAAACTCTCTTGAGCAATCCAGTCCATTGCACGATTATAGACAAGGCTTTATCCGAATACTTTAGCGAGAACGACACGGGGTCGGTTTCGCCAGGTTGTCTGTGGGCGGCACACAAGGCGGTGTTGAGGGGTAGGATATTACAACTCTCCTCGCAACTTAAGAAGGAGAGCAGGGCAGAAGTTTCACGGCAAACTTCCGCCTGCTAAGCAAAAGTCACAAACAACACCCCACGGCAGATAGCCTGGCCAAGCTGAACTCGGCTCGAGTGCAACTCAACCTCTCTCTCACCACATCTGCGGAGAAACACTTACGGTGGTCAGGCGCCCGTTTCTATTACCAATCCGATAGGATAGGCTCTAAGTTGGCAACCAAGCTTAGCCCTAGGAGCCGTAACTCGGTATTCCCCAAAATTTGAGTCTCATCTGGCAATTTGACACAAAATCCAACGCTTATTATGAAGTCGTTTCATAATTACTATTCTCGACTCTACGAGAATTTGCCGTGCGCACATCGCAAGACCAGGGAACTGTTTCTCCGAGACATTAACCTACCTCACCTGCAGCAAACACACCGTGATATACTAGACGCCCCCTTCTCCACGGAGGAAATATTAGAGGTCATTAAATCCTTGAAAACGAACTCTGCCCCGGGACCGGATGGTTTTTCGGTATGTTATTACAAGAAATTTGGCCCTCGTCTGGCCCCTTATATGGCCCGGTTCTTTAACTCCCTCCGGGATGGAGCCCCTCTCCCTAGTGACTCAAATTCGGCCTTTATCTCGGTCATACCGAAACAGGGTAAAGACCCCAGCGAAGTGGGAAGCTACCGCCCTATTTCGTTAATCAATAACGATCTCAAAATTATGACTAAAATACTAGCAAACAGGATGTCTGACTTTATAGCGCTATACATACACAGGGATCAAGTGGGCTTCATCCCGGGGAGACAGGGCCCTGATCAGGTTCGCAGAGCTATTGATTTGATTTCCCTTCTGCAGACCCAGTGGGACGGCGGGCCTGCTCGGGGGGCTTTTTGTTGTCACTGGATCTGCAGAAGGCCTTTGACTCCGTGTCGTGGCCATACCTTTTTGACATTCTTGAACGCTGGGGTTTTGGCGAAGGATTTAGCTCGATAATCCACACACTGTATTCCTCACCATCGGCTCAGGTGCGTCTAATGGGTCACTACTCGGATCCCTTCGATATTCGCAGGGGAACTAGACAGGGTTGCCCTTTCTCTCCCTTGATATTCGCTATCGCGATCGAGACTCTGGCTATTGCCATTAGATCGAACGAGAACATCAGGGGAGTACAGTGTGGCCCTGACATTCACAAATGTGCCTTATTTGCTGACGACATGCTACTGTTTCTCACAGCCCCTCTCATTACTACGCCAAACGTCTTCAGACTCCTTCAAGATTTCGGCATTATCTCCGGTCTCCAGGTAAATGTGTCTAAATCTGTGGCCCTCAATGTCTCGGTACCGGCGCCGTTAATAGACCAACTCCAACAACACTTTCCTTTCACGTGGGCAGGTAGTTCAATCCCCTACCTAAGTATCAAACTGACGAGAAATATAGGAGACCTATATGCCGCCAACTACCCCCCCATGCTCCGCTCTCTGGAGCTAGATCTCCAGAAGTGGATGAAGGAGGGCTTATCATGGTTGGGTAGACTCAACGCAGTCAAAATGAATCTCCTGCCTCGACTTTTATATCTATTCCGCTCACTTCCCATCCTGGTCAAAAAGCCTATCCTATCCATATTTCAATCCAGGGTGATAAGATTTGTCTGGGGGGACAGAGGTCACCGTTTCGCAAAAGAAATTTTGTTCCGACTTAGGTCTCAGGGAGGCCTGGGTCTCCCAAATGTTTGGCTTTACTACCAGGCAGCACAGTTATCACAGTTCTCCGCCATCTATACCAAGAACTGCAGGCCCGACTGGATTTCCCTCGAGAGACAGGCCGTTCCACATTTCACTCTCGACTTCTTAACATGGAGACCCTCCAAACATAGACCGGCAGTTTTAGCCCCCACCTTGTCTCACTCCTTAGCTCTCTGTGACCAAGTACACAAAAACACCAACTTGATATCGCCTCTAAGACCCCTCACCACCTATTTCACAACCCTGACTTCCCACCTGGGATGAAAATACACGCTTTTCATTGGTGGTTGAACAAAGGCCTCTTCCGGATAGGTCATTTCCTTACTCCTAATGGCCCCGTTTCGTTGAGCCACTGTTTGAGTACACTGGAAATGCCCTCATCGGAAATGTTCCGACTATCACAAATACGACACTTTCTCCACTCTCTCTGTACTGACAAGTCGAACACTCCCAAAGCCACGATGTATGAGCTATGGTGCTCCTCGACAAGCCCCCAAAAAGGAGGGATTTCCATCATTTACGCTTCCCTGGCAGATAGGACGGACACCCCTGAGTACGCTCGATCTTGGGAATCGGACCTGGACATCCAGTGGGACCCTGCTAAATGGTTCCAAGCCTTCAGCAGATCATCCAAAGGTATCTTGAATATTGCCCTGATAGAGGCCAACTTCAAAGTTTTTACTAGATGGTACTATGTCCCAACAAGGCTCTCACGGATATTCCCAGACTCCTCCCCCCTATGTTATAGGGGGTGTGGACTCCTGGGCACGATGCATCATATATGGTGGACTTGTCCCCGTATACGGAGTTACTAGAATAAATTCCTCCATATTCTACGTAGAGTCTCTGGGATAGATGTTCCACAAGACCCCACCTACATCCTTCTAAACTGTAAATTGCACAACACGCCTAAAACCACACAACAGCTTATCTTTTTTATGTGTTTGGGAGCCAAAGTCACCCTAGCGAAAGCTTGGAAAACCCCATCAGTATCTATTTTGGCCACCAAGCGGAAAATCTCCTGGATAATGTCGCAGGAACAAATAGTGGCTAAGCTGCTTGACACAGTCCCACGCTTTGAAGCGATCTGGGAACCTTGGGCTAAGTTTGTCGGCATCTCTCTGTACCTGGGTCAATCGATGCCCTAGGGGAGAATCCAGCGAGACTACCATCCTCCATCATACATCCCACCACACCTCCCTCCCTCTGCCCTTCATCTTGCTTTTTTTCCTCTTCCTCATCCCTCTTCTACCCTTTCTCTATCCCTTTCCTATTCTCATCTTCTTTACACCTTCTAACAACAGATAACGGTTTTACAAGGCCAAAGCGTGTTCATTAGACTCCTTAAACTGTTCTCATTTACTCATTTGGTGCCCCAGCATGGGAGGCAGCTAGCTAATTCCTGGTCTACACCTTAGACGTTGTGACCGTTGGCTCCGTCTGGGGGGCGTTGCCGCTGGGGCTTCTTCCCGGCGGGGGCGTCTCCCCGGGGGAGCTGATGGATGATTGGGGGGTATCTCTTCTGGGTGGAATCCTGGAGCTCTCGCGCTCCACACTGTGTCCCCATTGGGGTGGAGTGAGGACCCCGGGTGTCCTCTGGGGGAGATCTCCCTAGCTACAATGGTTACCAGATTATCTGTCCTCCGGGCGGGAATTAGCACCGTTTTGTTTTGTTGGCACTCATACCAGGAATTCTGTTTTACCTTGTTCACATTACCCTTGTAAGTGATATGTTTTTCATCTACTGTATTTTACTCCTTTGGCTGCCTTAGTCATCCAGGAGTTACATCTTGTATGTACTGCTATTAATATTTCTTCTTTGAAAAACACAATAAAAATATTGAACCAGAATCTGGTGCAGCTGTGCATGGTAGCAAATCAGCTTCTAACTTCAGCTTGTTCAATTATGCTGTGACAAAAAAACCTGGAATCGGATTCATTTCTGTGCAGAGCTGCACCAGATTTTGTACTCTCCAGTTTTAGTAAATTTTCCCCCTGTGTGTTGTGTAGGTTCCAAGAAACAAGGTATTGACATCACTTTGACATGATCAAATCTGGCACCTAAGCCTATTTAGAAGGCGTCTAGTAACGGCATTCTTTTTACTCTAAAGATATTGGGAGAGTGGCTTTGCATAGAAACCAAGCAACTTCCAGCTTTTTTTGCCAAAAATTAAATGAACAAGCTAATGTTAGAAGCTGATTGGCTGCATGCACAGCTGCACTAAATGTTGCACTCTTCAGTTTTAGTAAATGAACCTCATTGGGTCCAATATGCCCAAGTATACCCATACCAGAGGATTTATGGCAGCTTGGGCTTTTTTTTTTTGAGGGAGATATGTGCGGGTTTGTCTTACATGTACTGAAGAATGAAGTACAATATCAAAAAAGATGCTAGACATTATACAGATGAGGCAGCATTTTCAAACAAACTTTGTTTCAAAGACATTTACATAACATTATATGATACATTTACAGTATGAGTGGGTCAAAGTGACTGTGACAAGAATTCATCTAAGTAAGTACTATAGTGAAAAAGCTTTCAGTAAAAAAAAATACATTGAACAGTCCTGAAAAGTAACACAGATGTCAGCAGTGCAAAAAAGTCATAGATACATCTAGATTTAGGAAAGTGAGAGTGTTTTGCCTCTTAAAGAAGGTGTGTACTGCAGAAGGTACTGCAAATTGGCCCACTGCAGAGCGCCCCATAATGCCCTGCAAGATCAGTGCATTGAGGGCTGCTGATTGGCCAAAGCATGCACCTGACCTGCATGCTTTGGCCAATCACAGCGTGATGTGCTGTGAGAGCTATGGCTCAGGGGCTAAGTCGATGCCCCACACTATATAAGGCTGCTGCTTACATGAGGGCCATATATAGTGAATGAATGGAGTTTAGGCAGGTAGTTTAGTGTGCAGTCAGTCATTGCAGTATATATAATACAGTTCAGAGTAAGGGGCGGACTTACCTATTAGGCATTCAGGCATTGCCCGAGGGCCCGGGGTGTCAGGGGGCCCGTGAGAGGCTCTGCAACACATGCAGTCTAGCAGGGAAGCGGCTGTAACAATACCTCTTACAGTGCGCTGCTCCCAGCTGACCCCTCCTTCCCTCCCGTCCACCCCAGGTGCTTGTAAGTTGTACATGACATCACCTGGGACGGAAGAGAAGAGAGGAGGGGCTGACGGGGAGCAGCACGCTGTGAGAGGTATTACAGGCATTGGGTGAGGCGCTGTGTACTTTTTTTACTGGAGTCTGGAGGCACTGTGGCCACCATCGAAGGGGTGGGAGCGAGCAGCATGGCAGCCAGTACAGATGTAGGGCCCAAACAGGACCACAGGAAGCCCCATGATACGCTTCCGGTCCTCCCCCCGCACAGTGTCCTCCTGTGCCCTCCACCCCCCCAAAGGTGTTCCCCTGTGTCCTCCACCCCCCCACGGTGTCCCCCTGTGTCCGTCACCCCCCCACGGTGTCCCCCTGTGTCCTTCACCCCCCCACAGTGTCCCCCTGTGTCCTTCACCCCCAACGTTGTCCCTCTATGTCCTCCACCCCCCCCCCACGGTGTCCCCCTGTGTCCTCCACCCCATGGCTGCCCTGAGACACTGTGCTGAGCCTGGAGGATGCCATTGCTCTGTTGTGTGCCCTGTATTTTGGTTTGTGGCTTGCTATTTGCCCTACTGCATGCCCCATGGCCTGTGATGTGCCCCATGCCCTGGCCTGTGATGTGCCCTGCTGTGTACCCCCTAATGTGCCCTACTGTGTGCCCCATGCCCTGTGATGTGAACTGTGCCTTGCTATGTGCCCCATGCCCTGCTGTGTACTGCCTGATGTGACCTACTGTATGCCCTGTGATATGCTCTACTGTGTGCCCTATGATGTGCTGTCTACTCCCCAATGTGCCCTACTGTGTGTCCCATTCCCTGTGATGTGCTGTGTACTCCCTGATGTGCTCTACTGTGTGCCCCATGTCCTGTGATGTGCCCCGTGCTCTGCTGTGTACTCCCTGATGTTCAAAAATAAAAAGAAAAAAACTGCGCTGCAGAGCAAAAAAGGTCAAAGGTAAAAGCTGCACACAAAATACACCAATATCTGTGTATACCATGAAAAATAAAAAATAAATAAAGTGCGCTAATTATATGAAAATACACACATAGATGTGAATACATGTGGGTAGTAGTAAAAACCACAATCTACTGAGAGCAAGTAAATGACTCCATGAGTGGTAAAAATATATAAGTGCAAAACATAAAAACTCAAATAAAAAGAAGAAACAAAAAATGTGTACATGTGAAATACAATGATATTAATAGCATGAAAATCTGAAAATCAAACAAACTCAGTCCATGGGTTCAAATATAAAAAGTTCATCAGTGAAAATAAGCTTCCATCCACTATACAGCTCAGCAGCAACTAATCCCCCTATGAGTGGATTGACAAAGGAGAGAGATGTGCAGGATGGTGCAAATCCACTGGCGGTGACTCCAATAAGTGAGAAAGTGATAAAGGTGGACTCTTACCCTCCGTGTTGGACCCCCTCCTTGGCAGGGTCTATCAGGCATGCAGATTTTTGCCCTCTGCAGGGACCATGTAATGAGAAGATCTCCCCAGCAGCTGTTAGGAATGTTGTCTCCGATCCGGGCTGGTCCAAGTGAAACGCCTGGAGAGGGGGTTTCCTTCCCCCCTCTCCAGGCGTTTCACTTGGACCAGCCCGGATCGGAGACAACATTCCTAACAGCTGCTGGGGAGATCTTCTCATTACATGGTCCCTGCAGAGGGCAAAAATCTGCATGCCTGATAGACCCTGCCAAGGAGGGGGTCCAACACGGAGGGTAAGAGTCCACCTTTATCACTTATTGGAGTCACCGCCAGTGGATTTGCACCATCCTGCACATCTCTCTCCTTTGTCAATCCACTCATAGGGGGATTAGTTGCTGCTGAGCTGTATAGTGGATGGAAGCTTTTTTTCACTGATGAACTTTTTATATTTGAACCCATGGACTGAGTTTGTTTGATTTTCACGCTATTAATATCATTGTATTTCGCATGTACACATTTTTTGTTTCTTCTTTTTATTTGAGTTTTTATGTTTTGCACTTATATATTTTTACCACTCATGGAGTCATTTACTTGCTCTCAGTAGATTGTGGTTTTTACTACTACCCACATGTATTCACATCTATGTGTGTATTTTCATATAATTAGCGCACTTTATTTATTTTTTATACTCCCTGATGTGCCCTACTGTGTGTCCCATGCCTTATGATGTGCCCTGTGCTCTGCTGTGTACCCCTTTATGCGCCCTACTGTGTTCCCCATGCCCTGTGATGTGTTCCATGCTCTGCTGTGTACTCCCTGATGTGCCCTACTGTGTGCCCCATGCCCTGTGATGTGCCATGCTCTGTACCGCCTAATGTGCCCTGTGACCCATGATGTTACCTACTGTGTGCCCTGTAATGTGACCTACTGTGTGCCCCATGCCCTGTGATGTGCTCTGTGCCCTGCTGTGTACCCCCTGATGTACCCTACTGTGTGTCCCATGCCCTGTGATGTGTGTCCCATGCCCTGTGATGTGCCCCGTGCTCTGCTGTGTACTCCCTGATGTGCCCTACTGTGTGTCCCATGCCTTATGATGTGCCCTGTGCTCTGCTGCGTACCCCCTTATGCGCCCTACTGTGTTCCCCATGCCCTGTGATGTGCCCCATGCTCTGCTGTGTACCCCCTGATGTGCCCTACTGTGTGCCCCATGCCCTGTGATGTGCCATGCTCTGTACCACCTAATGTGCCCTGTGACCCATGATGTTACCTGCTGTGTGCCCTGTAATGTGACCTACTGTGTGCCCCATGCCCTGTGATGTGCTCTGTGCCCTGCTGTGTACCCCCTGATGTACCCTACTGTGTGCCCCATGCCCTGTGATGTGTGCCCCATGCCCTGTGATGTACCCTGCTGTGTACCGCCTAATGTGCCCTGTTCCCAATGATGTGCCACATGCCCTGCTGTGTACCTCTTGATGTACCTTGCTGTGTACCACCTAATGTGCCTTGTGATGTACCCCACTGTGTACAGGGGAGGGCTGGCAACCTTAGACCTGGGGGGCAAGTCCAGTCAAGTGGCCCATTGAATCACCGAATCAGCTCACCATCGATCTACACCACATTCCCTGTAGAGAGAGAGGGCGGGAGACTGCTCCACATTGCCCCATAGAGAGACAGAGCGCTTCACACTGCCTGCACAGAGAGAGAGAGAGCGCTTCACACTGCCTGCACCAAGAGAGAGCGCTTCACACTGCCTGCACAGAGAGAGAGCGCTTCACACTGTCTGCACAGAGAGAGAGCGCATCACACTGTCTGCACAGAGAGAGAGAGAGAGCACTTCACACTGCCTGAACAGAGAGAGAGAGAGCACTTCACACTGCCTGCACAGAGAGAGAGCACTTCACACTGCCTGCACAGAGAGAGAGACCGTTTGACACTGCCTGCACAGAGAGAGAGAGAGAGCGCTTCACACTGCCTGCACAGAGAGAGAGAGCGCTTCACACTGCCTGCACAGAGAGAGAGAGCGCTTCACACTGCCTGCACAGAGAGAGAGAGTGCGCTTCACACTGCCTGCACAGAGAGAGAGAGAGCGCTTCACACTGCCTGCACAGAGAGAGGGCACTTCACACTGCCTGCACAGAAAGAGAGACCGCTTCACACTGTCTGCACAGAGAGAGAGAGACCGTGCAGTGAGAGAAGCACATGCAGGCGCATGCCGGAGCACCGGCCAGATTAAGGGCATGGTGGGCCTGGTGCTGCAGTGGTGCAGGTTTAGGAGTGGCAGGGATACGAAGTAAGTAATGTCATATACCAGCTCTCCTCTTACTGGCCACCCTCCTGTATTTCCAGGAGCACAGAGAGAGAGAGCGCTTCACACTTTACAGGCGTTTTAGTGCTAAAAATAGTGCCTGTAAACTGCCTCTCATGCCATCCCAGTGTGAGACCCCGAGTGCACTCACACTGGGATGTCCTGCAAGCGGCATTATTGGGGCAGTTTGGGAGAGGTGTCCTGCCCATTGAAATGAATGCAACATGGGCAATTTTAACCCTTTCTTTGGCCACTAGCGGGGGTTAAAACTAAAACAATGGTAAAGCTCCACTAAAACGAGCAGTGCTTTACCACTACCGCCCACACCACCCCAGTGTGAAAGTACCCTTAGATATTAGATGTGCAAACAATAAGGTGAGAGCCCATCTAATACCTACAGAGAGTAATGGAAATAAGGTGGAGTTCAAAGTGAACTGTACCATTACCTGCAGGGATTGGCATTTAGGGGGTTAAAACAGGCAGGGATGAAATGTGATATCAACTCCTCACCGCCTGTCAAATGCCTCTCAAAAGTGACCTGAGCATGGGTCACTTTTCAGAGGAGTGGCAGTGCCTGCTGCAAGTGAATACAAGCCTTTGGGCTCACATTGGTGTGCTGCGGTTTGGCTGCAGTGCGGGTGTACTGGCGCCTTTCCTTAGCCGCAGACCCTCAGACTTCTTTTAGGTTGCACATTTTTGCTGCATTTTCTGAAAGTGCACCAAAGATACAGCATGCAGGACGTTTTGTGCACTTTCAGAACATGCAGTAAATGTGCAACCTCTATGGGACCAGGGGCAACATGCAGGAAGACTGCCAGTACACCAGCCAAACTGCAGCATGCCAGTGTGAGCCCACATCATAACACCTAGGAGGGTGAGGTACTGTCACAGGCTGCTAGAAAAAAAAAACTCTTTGGCTGCAGAGAGAGGGAAGGTGGAGCTCACTTACTTGGACGGTCCCAGCCTGAGGAGACTCACTGGATTCCAGCCGACTGCTCAGATATAACTTTCCTGCCCACACATCCACTTCACAGACAGCACACGGGCTGCCCAGAGTGTGGGCGGGGAAAAAGAGAGCAGGTCCAGCCTCTGCCAGCCATTCATGTGGAGGAGCTGGGCGGGGCTGTGCTGTGCTCTGTACCCGATACCCATTCACATGGGGGGGGGCGGGATCTGGGGCCCCCTTGTTAAAGGGGGCTTCCAGATTCCGATAAGCCCTACACCCCGTAGACCCCATCAACCACGCCCAGGTTTGTCAGGAAGAGCTCCTTGTCCCCATCAACATGGGGGCAAGGTGTTTTGGGGTGGGGGGGCGCAGAGTTCCCCCTGCCCCAAAGCACAAACACAGCATGTTGAGGGCATGTTGCCTGGTATGGTTCAGGAGGAGGGCATGCTCACTCCTCCTCCCCCTTTCCTGATCTCCAGGCTGCATGCTTGGATAAGGGTCTGGTATGGATTTTGGGGGGGGGGGGGGCACTTGCCTTTTTTTTTAAATCCATACTAGACCCAAAGGGCCTGGTATGAACTGGGGGGACTGTTTTTTCATACATTACAGCCATGAGCAAGTTTAAATAACATTTTTTCCTTTAGAAATGTCATTATTACTGCGGCACTTTTCTACACATCGCACAGATGCGCCACTTTACAGGGAGGATAAGGGGACTTCCCAGGCACGGTATTTAAAGGAATATTTCATTTTTATTGAATCACTTTAAGCATCATTAAAATCACTGCTCCTGAAAAAGCGATTGTTTTAAAAAACTTTTTTTTTTTGCATTGATACATGTCCCCTAGGGCAATACCTGGGTCCCCATACACGTTTTATGGCAATAACATACATATAAGCCTTTAAAATGAGGACTTTTGATTTTTCATGCTCGTGTTCCTTAGACTTTAACCACTTGCCGACCAGCCATCGCAGTTGTACTCCGCCAGAATGGCACAGCTGGGCGAAACGACGTTATGTAACGACGCTTTGCCCTGTGGCCACTAGGGGGTGCGCGTGCGCCACCGGGGGCACGCGCCCCTCCCCCGAGCCAATGCAAGTGCCCGGCAGTCTCGATCACCGCCGGGCTCCCACGATCGCTGCTTAAACACGAAGAACCCAGAACTGTGTGTGTAAACACGCAGTTTCCGGTTCTCTGAGGGGAGAAGTGACAGATCGTCTGTTCATACAGAGTATGAACAGAGATCTGTTATCTTCCCTGCACAGTGCCCATCCGCCTTCAGTTAGAACACAAACTAGGACACACTTAACCCCTTCACTGCCAGTGACATTTTTACAGTAATCAATGCAGTGATCGCTGTATTAATGCCAATGGTCCCAAAAATGTGTCAAAATAGTCCGATGTGTCTGCCATAATGTCGCAGTCATGATAAAAATCGCAGATTGCCACCATTACTAGAAAAAAAAATATTAAAAATGCTAAAAATTCCTCTATTTTGTAGATGCTATAACTTTTGCACAAACCAATCAATATACGCTTATTGCGATTTTTTTTTTTTAACCAAAAATATGTAGAAGAATACATATCGGCCTAAACTTAGGAAAAAAATATATTTTTATATATTTTTGGGGGATATTTATTATAGCAAAAAGTTAAAAATATTGCATTTTTTTCAAAACTATCAGTCTTTTTTTGTTTATAGCGCAAAATATAAAAACTGCAGAGGTTATCAAATACCACCAAAAGAAAGCTCTATTTGTGTGAAAAAAGGATGTCAATTTTGTTTGGGTGCAACATCGCACGACCGCGCAATTGTCAGTTAAAGCGACGCTGTGCCGAATCGCAAAAAGTGCTCTGGTCAGGAAGGGGGTAAAATCTTCCAAGGCTGAAGTGATTAATAAGATTTGCGTGTTCGCTAGAACTTTTTGCCTGTTCAAGGTTTTCTGGTGTGAACCGAACCGGGGGGGGGGGTGCTTGGCCCATCCCTAGTCACCAGTAATGCCTGTGGCCTTACTACAGTGGATCTTTTAACCGGTGGCGGCTGGTGAATCTTAAGGAAGGGAGGTGCCAGACCTGCCCCTCCTTTTGACCCCTCCCATTTATAAGCCCCACCCCTTTTAGTATCCGCCCACTCCGTCCCCTGTATTTCACTTGCTTCCACCCATAGTATCAAGAGTATACAACTCCCGCATCACAGGACAGAGTATACAGCCCCAGCACCACAGGACGAAGTATACTTTACGCCCCCTATGGATGGGCCGCCACTGCTTTTAACCATTACTGACTTACCATGCCTTGCTCCACAATTGGGTTTCTGAGTGGAAGCAGCCAATTTAATAAAGGAGAAAGCTATGTTTCTGCATGATGACTGGAGATCCAATGACTGGTGGGTGATATTCAAAATGTAGCAGGGGAGGTTCAGAAAACACAGATCCAAAGCATGGAAAAAGCAGGTATCGGCAGTGCACTCCTGTTTTTCAGAATGTAACACAGTGTAACATTTTTAGGGTACTGCTAGATGTTCTAGATTTTTTAGATGTTTTATGTAAGATAGAAAAATATTACTTTTTGAGTTTAGCTTCACATTAAGTTTCAGAGTAGAAAGACACCTTTCAAAATTTAAGAGACACCTTTCAGAATTTGGGATGGATTCAATGGCAGCTGGTTCTCCAAACAAATACCCCCACCCACCCGCCGGCCCGCTTGCCCACTGGCCTGCTCGTTCACTCGCCCGCCCACCTGCACCCTCACCCGCTTGCCCACCCCCACTTACCCCATCCAGGTCGTTGGCGGCTTCCCCCGTCTTCACCTCCCAGCCAATCTGGTCATTTCTCCTCCCCGGTCTTAGGACCTGCTTCCTGTCCTGACTGGCCGAAAGAAGAAGCAGGAAGACAACAGCGAATGGTGATTTGCCTATATCACAAGTGGGTGGGCTTGGGGTGCAGTGCTCCGAGCCCAACCTTTTTGAAGCCAGTAAGAGCCTCAGGCTCTTATCATGTGCTTTAAAAAAAACCTGTAGAAATCCATGCGTCCAGCACTCCACATGAAGATTAGGGCCAAGGGCATGGAGATTAGGGGGGCGGCACCCCTGCGCCCCTCATGGACCGGCCAGCAGGGTGGACCGAAGAATATAAAATAGTGGTAAGTTAGCATTCTCAATGTTCAGATTTTGAAATACTACAGGAGAAAGTGAGAAAAAAACAAAAGAAAGGAGAATTTATAGTGATAAAACCACTATACGGTGTATAGCTGAGATTGTATTCTGTCTGTCACACAATGAATTCTGTCTGTGACATCACATAATTATTTTGAACTTGGCTCTATATTCTTTTGTTCTCTATTATTTGGCATGTCATTGTATAATGCTGTGTTCTGTTGTGGGAATACCTTCTTGTAGTAATAAAAACTCAAACAAAGGACAGAAAAAAAAATGAAGGTGGTGGAAAGGTGCACGTACAGTACATAGTATGTGAACAACAGGGCACTGACAAATGCTTTCTTTTGAATACGGTTTAAGGTTTTAGGTGGGTGGTCAGGGGATGGTAAAAAACATTAGCAACCACCTGTTTTTAGTGTCCCTTTTGTGAAATGGCCCTTAGACAACCATATGTCTTCATTGTGCATTTTTGAGCAGTGTATGTATTCTTGATTACAGTATAATACAAATGTTTTGATCTTACATTGGTGTGAAAGTATCCTTTGCATCATGAATTTTGAGGTTCGGTAAAGAATACGTTTAGAATTTAGAGTGAGGTTATGTCCTGCATAAGACTTGGTTTAGGATTATTTTCTGATTTTTAGGGTTTTGGCCTCATGCACACAGGACATTTGATTTGCTCCTCTGAACACCAGAATTCCTGGCAGGAGAAAGGCTGCATAAAAAATGCACCCAAAGCTGCGTATTGCAAGTGCGTTTAGACACATCAAGCATTTCAGTGATAATGGATTTAATTAGCCAGAATATAATTTTTTTTACTGGCTATTAGAATGCATTAACACTCAAATGCTCAAATGCTCAAATGTTTACACACGTGTAGGTGCATTCACTGTTTCTTCTGTTCTGCACCTTTTCTCCTGAATGTGCTTTTGATGTTTTTTTTTCCAGCCATTAATTATCCATATTATTCTAATATGCCTGTAAACATCTATATGTGCATGGCGTCTCGTCTACAGCATTCCCGTGATTGTCCCTGTTAATTGTAATCTGCATCTGATCCTGAGTTACTGACCCAGCTTGCTCCTGACGATTCTTGCTCTCCACCTGCACCAACACCGGCTTTTTCTTTGACCATTCTCCTGTCTCCTCACCTGTACCTGATCTGATCGCACTGTGTATGACCCGGCTTGTCTGACTCTGGTTATGTTCCAGTCCATTCGGAGCTACCTAATTACAAGCATCTGTCCATCTGCCACTGGGACCTGCTCTTCCGCTGACCATTGACTAATGTCCAAGTACCAGCCTGTTCTTGCGCTCAAAACATCTGCTGCCACCTGGCATACTACTCAACCAGCAGTCCAGCAACTAGCATGGCTATCAGCACTCGTGCAACTCTGCACTCCTGCCCCACCTGTCTACTCTACCAAGGGTCCTGAGTCAGAGGTGTAAGAGAGGCCTTCCTCTGCATAAACCACGCTCTTCCTACCAGGTATGTGACACCCCTCCAGCCTTCATTCATTGACTATACTGCTTACCCAAAACAGAAGGGAATCTTAGCCCCTCCCACTTGGTTACCTTAGGTCAGGATCCAGAGCAGAGGGAGGACATGTAACCACAAATGAGCACAAAGAAAAAAAGGTATTTATGATTGAAAAAAAAAAAAAAACCCACACTGCACTGTTAAACGAACAAACACATGGAGGTTAGATTAATTTTAGCCATTTGAGTTTACAACCACTTTAAGGGGAAAGCTGTCCAAACCTTCCTGGCTCTATGTGAAAAAGTAATTTCCCCCTCCCCCTTGCTAAATCATGAATGAACTGTGATTAACCACATTATTTGGAAAGCTGAGTTAAATTTCACTTGCCACGCCCAAGCCGCATTACTGCCAGACCTGATGAATCAAGAAATCACTTAAATAAAAGCTGTCTGATAAAGTGAAGCACACTCTTCTGTTTAACTTTTTACAAAACAAAAGAAATTCTAAGATACAATCTTATCTAATGACACACTAATGCAGAAAGCATAAAATAAGCATCAAAGACAAATATTTTTGTGAACTAGTGCCTAACACTTTTGCATAGTACTCTATATTTACATGATTAGCTATGAACATTTTATACAGTTTACAGACTTGACCTCTACTTGCAGCCTTGTCATATTTTCTCTTAGCATTACATGAAAATGTAATGTTTGTGTGAGCAGCCTAAAATGACATGGTAATAGATGTCTGACAAAATAAGAACTTGCTGATCACGAAAAAATTACCCTCTGATTGCAGTTAAATGTCAGGATTATTGCAATGAGATGCAAAGCAGAGCTATCTTTGTAATTTTTATCATGATGGCCCAGAGGTAGCATCATAATTGAATGTTTCATTAGAAAATCGCAAGATATTTGACATTTATTTAAATCCAAAGGGCTGATGACTGGTTTTATCCATATAATTAGAACTCAATATAGACCATATCAAGGGGTTTGCTTCTCTTAGGCGTTTAATGCAGAATAGTTAAATGAATAATCATTCTGCTACAATACCAAGCTTGGAATGCATTTTAACTAGGAACCTCCTTTCTCACTACTGAAATATAGCATACTAAGACCTTTACATCTTGTAAAATAATCTTTATGAAGGTGAAGGCTAAATGCTTTACATATGGATAAGGGGAAAAAATCCTAGTTTTAGATAGACCCTAAAGCAGGGGTCTTCAAATTACGGCCCTCCAGTTGTTCAGAAACTACAATTCCCCACATGCCTAGTCATATTAGTGAATGTCAGAATTTTACAATGCCTCATGGTATGTGTAGTTCAGCAACAGCTGGAGAGCCGTAGTTTGAAGATTCCTGCCCTAAAGTATAAATGAGGTTCTAGTTTGGTGCCACCCTAGGTTTCGTTTTGCAGTTATGTTTAACTCCAAATTTGTCACTGAACATTGGTGCCTGAACCCATAAAGCACTGCCTAACCCTTGCCTCTGGTCAGATGGGCCCCTGAGAGCTAATAATTTTAAAGAATGGATAAGCCAGCTCCCTCAATATAAAGGGGAGGAATCCCAGCAGTTATATTGTCAATGTTGTCAATGTGTTTCAGAGCTGGTTAGGGAAAGCTGACAATTCTGTATAGGGAGAGATGCTATTCTTTACAGTGCTATGCATTGCTCTACTGTGCTATACAGTTCTATATAATGTTAATTCCTTATGTAACCCCCCCCCCCCGTGTTCACAGATCCATATATCTAACAGACCTTCCTAGGACTCTTATTTTTGGGTGGGGATTATTCTATTTGATTTTGTCCTGCTAGGTCTTTTTACGCTTAAGATGAGCTGCCCTTTGTATGCAGTGTGGTAACTAGTGTGTATCAATAGCACCAAACATTCACCCCCTGTTACCATAGTATTAGTACCATAGTATTAGAAAAAGCAAGGTGTTCTATTTACTTTCCAATCCCAATAAATACTGTGATGAGCGGCACATCTAAAATGCTGCCTGTGGATGCGCAAGACATAAAGGTGATAGGGCTGCACATACTGGAGGTAGGGCACATGTTTTTTTTTATCCCAAAAGATCCAGCCAACACAGTCACAGAACAGCAATCAGGTATTTGATTGACTGACAAATCCTTCTACACCTACATCCTTTCAGGCACAGAGCCCCAGTTGTTTTGCCAGCATTATTCATGTGCCCTTTTCCCCTGACTCCTCCTTGAGGCTGTGTGTGAAAACTGCACTGTTTAATAACACTACATACAGCTTTACCACATCCTCTAAACCTAATTTAAAGGATTTGTGTATCTTCAATGTGGTCTTAAAGCTGCATGAAAAGGTCCTCTCCCTGAATATCACTATTTGCCCACCTTTAGACTTTAACCACTTCAGTCCCGGAAGGATTTACCCCCTTAATGACCAGGCAATTTTTTGCGATACGGCATTGCGTTACTTTAGCTGACAATTGCACGGTCGTGGGACGCTGTACCCAGTAAAATTGATGTCCTTTTTTTCCCACAGATAGAGCTTTCTTTTGGTGGTATTTTAATTTTTTGCGCTATAAACAAAAAAAACCAACAATTTTGAAAAAAAAACAATATTTTTTATTTTCTGCTATAAAACATACCCAATAAAAAAATGTAAAAAATCTAATTTCTTCATCAATTTAAGCCAATTTGTATTCTGCTACACATTTTTGGTAAAAAAACAAACCAATAATGCCCCGTACACAAGGTCGGACTTTGTTCGGACATTCCGACAACAAAATCCTAGGATTTTTTCCGACGGATGTTGGCTCAAACTTGTTTTGCCTACACACGGTCGCACAAAGTTGTCGGAATTTCCGATCGCCAAGAACGCGGTGACGTACACCACGTACGACGAGACTAGAAAAGGCCGGTTCAGAACCAAGCGCGGCACCCTTTGGGCTCCTTTTGCTAATCTCGTGTTAGTAAAAGTTTGGTGAGAGACGATTCGCGCTTTTTCAGACTCGTGGCTTTCAGATCGTTTTCTGACGTTCAGTTTGTGCTTGTGGGTTTGTATCTGCTCTTCAGTGCGTGCAGTCAGTTCGTATCGGAGTTTTCTGTGTGATCTTGCCTGCTCGTTGCTGTTTTTCAGGTCGCTCTTCACAGGCCTTGCTGTTCTTCAGTGCGTTCTGTTACTTCGTTCTGAGCAGCCGACCGTTTTCTAGCCATGTTTCGTATGCGTACTCCTCGTAGAGTTCGTGCTGTGTGGGGGCTTGGTGTTGGGGTCCTGACCTTGACACAAGTCCAGTCCATGAACAGGGTGGGGAGGAGTTCATGGACCAAGAATTGGTTGCTTCAGCGTGACCAGTTCTGTCATATGCCTTTGCTCCGTGAGATCCGTGAGAATAATCCTGATGATTTCAGGAACTTTCTCAGGATGACGGACCCCGTGTTTCACCGTTTGTTGGCTTCGCTGACCCCCTATATCAGCAGGCAGGATACCTGCATGAGGCAAGCCATCACTCCGGAGCAGAGGTTGGTCGCTACCCTGAGGTATTTGGCCACAGGGAGAAGCCTGCAGGACTTGAAGTTCTCGACAGGCATCTCCCCCCAGGCTCTGGGGATCATTATCCCAGAGACCTGTTCTGCCATCGTACAGGTCCTGCAGAAGGAGTATATGAAGGTAAGATTTTTATCCTTTTATATCACATTTTATTGTATTGAATGTTTGATAATATATTGTATTTCTTTCCTCATTCCCTAATTACCATGATTGTAATATGCTGTGAATGTCCCCTTTGTTCTCATGCATGCTGAATTTTTATATAATTATTATTTTAGGTCCTTCATACATATTTGCCCTTCAATAACCTCCCCAGCATGGTGTCTCCTGGCCTATATTCACCTCATGTAGTCACTTAACAATGTATTTTATCTGCTCCATAGTAGTGCTTTACCCCAAACACCCCCTAAAATGTTTGGAAATGTTATTTTTGATTTAAATTCAGGCAGAGGGCCAGAGGCTTTTTTTTTGTGGTGTCCCCAAATTTTTTGTAACCCTCCCTCCCCCAACTGCTAAGTCAGCTGATCCCAATTCTCTATCCTCAATCATCTATCTGCTGACTTTGCCAAACCCATACACACTATACCCACCTCTTTAGTGCTCAGATTTATGGATGAATTCCCCAAAGCATGTAGTGCAAGGGCCTGCCTGTATACTTTCCAATGATACTGTTTAAAGTTCTTGTATCCTATTATGATCTTGATAGGTAATAGCAGAATGTCCAAATGTGCTCAAATGTGTACAGTGTGTATTTATATCTTTGTATTATGACACTTCTTACCTGTCCAGTGGGCTGCCAATAGTGTAACTAAGGAGGGGCTGTTCCAAGTAATACCCTGTATTTAGGCATTCATCTCTCAATGAAGTGAAGAGGGTTACCTGTCCAAGAGTTCCCCCCCCTATAATGTTAGAAATGGCCCATGAGAGGGGGGGGAGGGGGAATATGATAGGTGTACCTTATACTTTGTTGTTGTAAAATTCCCCTTAATAAATGCTATCTGGAGGTTGACCCATAATGTTTGTGTCTAATCTGCTTGCCATGTTTCTGTGAAAAAATAGTAATGTTTATTGTTTTTTCCTCAACAGTTTCCTTCCACGCCACAGGAATGGCAGACTGTGGCCTCCCACTTTGCCCAGCGGTGGGACTTTCCTAACTGCGGAGGGGCAATTGATGGGAAACACGTCCACATCGTCCCACCACCCAACTCGGGGTTGTACTATTATAATTACAAGGGGTTTAATAGTATAGTGATGTTGGCGGTGGTGTCGGCTAATTACGACTTCTTGTATGTGGACGTGGGGAAGAATGGCCGGATGTCCGATGGTGGAGTGATCACCCAGACGGAGTTCTACAGGCGTCTCCAGAATGGCAGCTTGGACTTGCCACCTCCAGAGGACAATGTTGAAGGTCTCCCATTTGTGTTCGTTGCTGATGAAACGTTTGCGCTGGGGGACCACCTGATGCGGCCATTCCCGATGAGGACCCTCACCCCGGAACAGAGGGTTTTTAATTACCGGCTGGCCAGAGCCCGAAGAGTGGTGGAGAACACATTTGGAATCCTGGCCAGCCGGTTCCGACTATTTCTGACACCCATCCATATGGCGGAGTATAAACTGAACCATATTATACTGGCGTGCTGTGTTCTCCATAATTTTTTAAGAAAACATTCAGCCAACTATGCTGGCTCAGTTGGGCCTGAGGCCGGAATACCAAATACATCAACAATGACGGCGCTTGAAAGCGGCCGTCCTGGCTTGCCCTCCCTGAGTGCCCGTGATGTCCGGTTACGATACCTGGAGTTCTTTGCGGGTAGGGGGGCTATCAATATGCCAGACAATCTGTGACACCTTTTTCAAATAAAAAACAACCAAAAGCTATTCTTGGTGGACATTTACTGCTTGTGTTTGTTTGAGCTGACCCTGACAGAAATGTGTTGAGTGCAGAAAATGTCGTGATTGGGTAACCTTATAAAGAATAGTGTTGGCTGGTACTTCCTAAATGCAAAAACACATTTCACTACAAGTGCACTTGCAACTGCACTGAACCTGCACTTGTAGTGCAAAGTGTATTTGCCCTTAGGAAATAACCCCCATTTTTGCATAAAACAGCTATTACATCACCCCAAAAGTGTTGTAGTGTTGAGACAATAATCCACACATTCTTGAGTAAGGCACTTTTTTATACCTGCACAATCACATGTGCATTTACCAAAGGTTTTTAAAACAAAACAACATGTTTGTTGTATAACAATTTTTGGGGGGGGCATTATCAAAAATCGAAATATCCATTTCAGATAAAACAGGCCTGTGTAAAACCAACAAGAAAGCCAAAAAACTTGAACTTACAAAGTTCACATTAGGTAAAACCTGAAGGCCATATCAGACATCAGTATTTAGGAACTGGGTTTGATATAGCGTTCAGATGGGGGGAAATCACCCCTGGAAAAGCCAAATTTGGAAGATGCACACCAATTTACCAATGTCAACATGTGCTATCTGCCATCAGGGGGGATCAAGGGACGTGTTTTGGGGGAGCAAGCCCTTCCTCATCGCTACTTTATAATTGAGGAAGGGGTTGCACCCCCAAAACGCGTCCATTGATCTCCCGTGATGGCAGATAGCACATGTTGGCACACTGTGTGCATCCTCCAAATTTGGCTTTTCTAAACATTGTAAAAATTTTAGTAAGATAAAACAGGTGATTTTGTGGGGTTTAAATTCGCCCCAAAACATCAATGATGTTATTATTTTTTTTAATAACATCACTGATTTGTTGCTGGATGTTTTGCAATTGGAGATAACACCCCAATGAGTATCTGGGCACTTTCAGATGTAAAGCGTTCTGGATCACGATCACCTAAAAAGAGATAAAGAACAAAAAAAACAGGTCTCAAAAATCTGCCAACATCCATCTCTTTTACCTGAGCCTGTGGTTGCAGACACTCACCTGTTGTGGTGCCAATCTCCACCACATCTTCTTCTTCCTCCTGCTCAGCTTCTTGGGTTGGTATTTCCCCTTCTTCCAGAGGGGGGGGTCTCTGGTCTCCTGGGATGAGGGGTGTCCGAGTCTTTTCTCCCCTATGTAAAACAAAAATGGTATAATTAGCACACAGATATTTGATGACAGAACTAGAAATAGGAAACATTGCTTGGAAGTGGGGTACAATTGTCTATTTTAGCCGAGTTCCAAGATGTATATTTTTTATTGCCCTTTGTCAAGCTGCAATACTTTACCTGTTTGGTACAAGCTTCACAGATGTAGCCCCCCCTATAGTATATACACTGGAGCACCTGTGTGCCCCCCCTAATAAAAATGTTGTGTTCTTGTGTCCCACACTAGTGCTCCAGTGTCCAGATGTGAAAACAGCTGCTCAGTGTCCTCTCCTTACACACAATCTAGTTGGCATTTCATTCTAGTAACAAACCCATCTACACAAACAAATATTTGGCATCCAAGTAGGCCCCAAAAAAATGTGGGAAAATGCATATGGCCTAAACAATGGTGTTCTAGAGGCCGAAAGAAAAATGTTTGATACGAATGAATAATGGGCCCATGAACATTAAAGTTGACCTTTTTAAACGTTACAATTACTAAAAGCATATGGAGCAGAACGAACGGAATAAAGACAGAAAGAATATGAACACAGCACAACTACTTACTTTTTTGCAGCACTCTCCGGATCTTTCGGTACTGCTCTGGCTCTCTCAACTTCAGGTCCGACCACTGCTTCCTGAGCTGATCTTTAGATCTTCGTACCCCGAAATTCCTCTCCAGACTCCGGACCACTTTACCAATGATTTTGGCCTTTCTGATGTTGGGGTGGGGGTAAGGCCCATATTTTCCGTCATAGTCGGACTTCTTCATGATGTCTACCATCTCCAACATCTCCCCAAACGACATATTTGTGGCCTTAAAACGTCTCCTTCTGGATCGGGACGTGCCTGGATCCGGGCTTTCCTCCTCCTCCTCCTCGTTGTTAGAATTATCACGCACCTGTTGTAACTCCGCCATCATGCTCTTCCCCCACTGCGCCGAATGAAAAGGGGCGGGGAATAGACTAGAAAGAACGTCAGGGGCGGGCGGAGTTACACGCATGCGCAGTGTGTATAAAGCGTAACACGCGTGCGTATTACGTACGATCTGTGAGTGGAGGAAGGAGCATTGGACGCGCCGATCGTAAGAACGAAGGTAAGAGACAAACTTGGGCCTATACTGCTTCTAGATTGAGGCCTATATTGTAACAAGATTAGGAGAGTTTGGTCTGACATTAGGCTTTGTCTTGTGTTGTGTCTTGCAGTGAACATGGATATTTTAATGAGAGATACTGACTTCATGTCACTATTCATTGATATGCTAAGTGAGCTGCCCTGTCTGTGGGAGATTACCCACCCCCATTTCAAGAACCAAGCAAAGAGGAAGGCAGCACTGGAGCAATTGTGTGAAATTGTGAAGCAGGTGATCCCCACGGCAGACATCACTTATTTAAAGATTTTCATTGGTGGCCTGAGGAGCACATATCTAAGGGAGCGCAAGAAAGTCCTGGATTCACAGAGATCCGGAGCAGCAGATGACATCTATGTCCCCAGGATGTTGTACTACGACAGGCTGCACTTTCTGGCAGGCCAGACTGAACCCAGGCCATCCCTCTCCAGTCTTCCTTCCACGCTTCCTTCCCCCCCGGCTGAGGCTTCTGACGCCCAACCTGGGCCTTCCAGGCCATATGTGGAGGAGCCCAGATTGAGCCAGGTATAGCATTCCTCTAAATATTTCTGCTTGTCCAATCAATGATGTTACCTAGATGTTAGTTGAGAGTACTAATTTAGGATTGTGATTGATTATGCAAAAACTAAAACCATGTCCCTTTTTCATACACAGGGAAGTCTCAGCCAGGAGGTGGCCGGGCCGAGCCGGCTGGCTGATATCAAGGTCCCTCCACCCCCCCTGAAAACAGAAAGTGGCAGTAGGACGAGTGCCCTAGAGGAGGTGGCTGTCAGATTCTTTTGGAGGGTTACAGAGGTCCTGGGAGCACCACACACCAGGCAGGAGAACATTGCTGCATTCATTGCCTATAAAATGCAGAGGATGGAGGAGGGCCAAAAAGCCATGTGTCAGGCCCTCATATCAGAGGCTCTGGAGAAAGGTGTGAGGGGCCAAATTACACCTCACACACAGCTTTGGGATGGTCCTCCTCCTCCTCCTGCAGGTCCTCCTCCTCGTCCTCCCAGTCCTCCTCCAGGTCCTCCCAGTCCTCCTCCTCCTCCTGCCACATCTCCAACTGCACAGCCACAACCCGGAAGGAAGTGTGAAAGGAAGACCAGACAGTGATTGCCCTGGATCCAGTCTGGTCGGCCAAAAGATGCAGCCTCTTGTGGTACCACAGCCTGCGGACACAGATGTCATCTGCTGCTATCCGAGTCTCTGTGAATCCCGGACCAGACTGCCCTCCCTTAGATATGGACTCCTCAGGCCACCAATTTTGATGTTTAAGAATTGATGTCTGCCGTGAGGGTCCCAGGCTTCACTAATTTCTCATGTTGATCCAGTGTTGCCTTCCTCTTTGTTTGGTTCTGATCCCTTAATAAAGGATTTTTGTTTTGAATTATACTCTCCTATGTGTTTTACTTCAAAAATGACAGTTGGTTTGTGAGGATTCAGGTACATTTCTAATATACAATGTGAAATGAACAAGGGTCACCAACAACAAACAATCTCCTTGAGATTAAATAATAAAAGATATCAATGGTGTTGGGGTAACTTGACACACAAAACACACACAAAAATATTCTGGAGTAAAAATAAAAATAACATTGAACAAAGATCAGCCTTGGAAAAAATCCAAACATTAAAGAAAAAAAAGGCTTAAAATAAAAAAAAAAAAAACATAAAAAATATAAAACTGTCAGATGTGACAACTAATAACAATATATTCAGGGAATCCCACTAAAAAAACACAAATAAAACTTTGTGAGAAGTGTGTGTGAATATGAGCAGCAAAACTACTTCATTCTTGTCACATTATAAAGAAGAAGAGAGTGCGCTGTATTAAACCATTTTTTACATTGCAGCGTGACGAAAGTGCTGTATCCATTGCGAACGCTAAGTTTACCAGAACGAGCTGTCCCGTGTCGGAATTTCTTCTGAGCAGGCGTGGCACTTTGTGCGTCGGAACAGGCCACACACGGTCGGAATTGACGCGATCGGATTTTGTTGTCGGAAAATTTTATCTCCTGCTGTCCAACTTTGTGTGTCGGAAAATCCGATGGAAAATGTCCGATGGCGCCCACACACGGTCGGAATTTCCGACAACACGCTCCGATCGGACATTGTCCATCGGAAAATCCGACCGTGTGTACGGGGCATAAGGGTATATTGATTGGTTTGCGCAAAAGTTATAGCATCTACAAAATAGGGGATAGATTAATGGTATAGCAGAAATACAGAATCTCTGTGTCATCAACTGACAGAACGGAGATCTGCCTTGTTTACTTTGGTAGATCCCCGTCCTGTCTCTGCAGGGAAAATTTGCGGGCGGCCGGCCGGCAGACATCAAGCCCACCGTAATGGCTCAATTGGCTCCCCCACTGGCCAATCAGTGCGAGCGTGCACCCACAGAAAGCCGCATACGAGCCTGACTTACACCTACGGCGATCCGCACAGCCGAGCAAACCTGCCACAGTATAACTGAGGTGGCTGGTCGGCAAGCAATTGAAAGGATTCAGGTAAAAGTTAGGATGTTCTGAATTTTGGGTACATTTAGCAAAACTGGCTAAAAGTATTATGTATGGGGGTTGCTCTGGCTGTATTGTAAATAGCCTGATGCAGCTGGCCTTGGAGGGCTTTTTAAAATGCCTGTCTACCTACTGTAAGCCTTAACAAAGCTATGAGCATAAATGTTTTATTGAGAGAAGGTTTTTCATTCACCTGGAAACCCTTCTGATAATTACCAATTTTGTGTCCATTACTTATATTATTAAATTAAAGGTAGCTGGCAATACTATGTTATTGAAAAGGTAGCAAGAAACTATTTAAGTAGTAATTACCTGTGGTTAGATTCAGATGATCAATCATCTAAGACTGTTCCTAACTACAGGTAATCACTGGATGTCCAAATGCATGCAAACAGTATAGGGCCTGTGGTTGCTTTGTATTAGAAAACGAACAACAGGGCGCTGAGATCAGTATCAAATAAAAATCACTTTATTAAAATAAGCAGCACATTTACATTGAAGTTAGCATGACACCGCACGGATAGGGAACACCTGAGACCAAGCAGCTGTTATCAGTGTGAGTCTGTAGGCATCACTGAGCAAACAGACCGAGGATGACAGCGAGCCAGCCAGCTCAATGTATAGATATTATCAGTGGTATTCTCAGCTGCACACGAGATGACAGCTGTCAAAATGCCTGGTGGATGTTGGGAATTTGGGGCATGCATGATGCGTTTCCAGGGACCTCGCCCTCTTTTTCAAATGCATGGACAGTGAAGGGAAGTGATGGGCACCCAAATCACTTTAAGTAATACTTAAAAGTGTATTATTGCAAAAAAGATTGTGGTTGACTTACTAATGGAATTGAAACTGTTTACTAAGAAGGTATATGTTCACCTAATGTAGTGAATAATGTGAACTATATTAACTACAATTATCCAATCACATGCAAGAAAAAGAAATCCTTTTTTTAATTTCACATGCTCATGATTAGGTCTTCAAAGTGAACTAGGTTTGCCTTATTCACTAAACTACATTTCAGGAAAAGGATATATGAAATAGACACATAGGGGTTAATTTACTAAAGGCAAATCCACTCTGCACTACAAGTGCACTGCAAGTGCACTTGGAAGTGCACTGAAAGTGCACTTGGAAGTGCAGTCGCTGTAGATACGAGTGGAGGATCTGAAATGAGGGGAAGCTCTGCTGATTTTATCATCCAATCATGTGCAAGCTAAAATGCTGTTTTTTATTTTCCTTGCATGTCCCCCTCAGGTCTACAGCGACTGCACTTCCAAGTGCACTTGCAGGATACCTGTAGTGCAAAGTGGAGTTGTCTTTAGTAAATAACCCATATAGATACACAGTCCATGTAGGAAGTAATGACAAGCTGAATGTACCTGGGTTCGGGTTATAGGACATTCACTGACTGCTCTTAAGTTCGAATGTTAATCCAAACCCCACTAGGAGATGAATCTTTAAAAACAATTCTGGCCATTTTCAAGGTTTGTAAGCGAGGGATTGTACTTCAGACAAAGCAGATTACAGATTGGAGTACAGGGTCAACACTCTGTGATAATTTTTTTTCACTATGGAGACATTGTACTGGGATGGTTAGTGATCAGGGACACTTGCTGACTGCTTTGGTAACACTGTATGACAGTGCAGTCAGCCAAAGTCCCTGATCACTAGCCACACAGTAGAGTGTCGCCATAATAATGCAGCCAGCCACAGTGTCCCTGATCCCACACCAGTATAGTGTTACCATACCAGTGTAGCCAGTCACAGTGTCCCTGATTGCTAGCACACCAGTACAATGTCACTATACAAGTGAAGTCCCTAACAGTGTCCTTGATCACTGCCACACCAGTCAAAGTGTCACCAGATCAATGAAGCCAGCAACAGTGTTCCTGATCGCAACCACATGAGTCCCAGTGTCACCTGACCAGTGTAAGCCAGTAACAGTGTTCCCTGATCACAATCACACCAATAGTAGCATCACCAGACAAGTGCAGCCAGCAACAGTGTTCCTGATCGCAGCCGCATGAATCCCAGTGTCACCTGACCGGTGTAAGCCAGTAACAGTGTTCTTGATTGCTGCTACACCAGTTCCAGATGAGTGAAATCCGGTGACAGTGTTATTAATTGCTGCCAGACCAGCAGTACAGCAACAGTGTTTCTAATCACTGCCACACCAGTGCCACCAAAGCCAGTTCAGCCAGCAACAGTGTTTCTGATCACCACCACCCCAGACACAATGTCACCAGCTGGCAACAGTGTTCCTGATCACTCCCGCACCACTCCCAGCTTCACCAGACAAGTGTAAGCCAGCAACAGTGCTCCTGATCACTGGCACATCACTCACAGGGTCATCAGATTAGTGTAAGCTAGAAACAGTATTCCTGATAGCCTCTACACCAGTCCCAGTGTCACCAGACTAGTGCAGCCAGCAACAGTGTCCTTGATTGACAGTACACCAGTCACAGTGTCACCAGACCAGTGTAAGTCAGCAACAGTGTTCTAGATCACTAGCCAAAACAGTTCCAGTTTCAACAGACTACTATAAGCCAGCAACAGTGTTTCTGATCAATGCCACACCAATACAAGTGTCACCAGATTAGTGTAAACCAGCAACAGTGTTCCCAATCACTGCTACACCACTCCGAGTTTCACCAGACAAGTTTAAGCCAGAAAAAGTGTTCCTGATCACTGTCACATGATTCCCAGTGTAGTCATATTAGTGTAAGCCAGCAACAGTGTTCCTGATCACCACCACAACAGTCACAGTATCAGCAGATGAGTGCAGCAGAAACAGTGTCTCTGATTACCATCACCCCAGTCATAGTGTCACCAGACTGGTGTATGTCACCAACAGTATTCCTGATTGCTGCCCATACCAGTCCCAGTGTTGCCAGACTAGTGCAGCCAGAAACAGTGTTCCTGAACACTGAAAAATAAGTGACAGTGTCACAAGACCAGTGCAGCCAGAAACAATGTTCCTGATCACTAGCCACACAGGTCCCAGTGTCACCAGCACCAGTGCAGATATCAACAGTACCCATGATCACCACCACATCAGTACAGTGTTACTATAGCTAGTGCAGCCAGCAACAGTGTTCCTGATCACAGCCACACCATGTGATGTTGCTTCTGCCTACCGAATGTAGTGCCCTTCCCTTTTTATTGATCATGGTTCTGCCTGCTGCCTGCACAAATTCTTTCCATGTTTATTGACCATGTCTCTGCCTGCTGCCTGAACTGACCCATCTGCATGTCCCATGCTACTGTCCTGATGCTCCAGGACCTCCAAAAATGTGATAGGTAGTTAGGAAATTAGATACATCATTTATGCCATTTGCAATCCTGTAGCTGCTCCTTGGATCCTGGGCCCCTCTTCATTGCTAGTCTGTGAAAGGTCTCACATGTGTACTATCCCCATGCTCAGGAGTAGGGAAGAGCTTCGAGTTCAAGTCGAACTCATGTTCGACTCGAACATCGGCTGTTCGCTAGTTCGCTGAATAGCGAACAATTTGAGGTGTTCGCAGCAAATTCGAAAGCCGCAGAACACCCTTTAAAAGTCTATGGGAGAAATCAAAAGTGCTAATTTTAAAGGCTTATATGCAAGTTATTGTCATAAAAAGTGTTTGGGGACCTGGGTCCTGCCCCAGGGGACATGGATCAATGCAAAAAAAAGTTTTAAAAACGTCCGTTTTTTCAGGAGCAGTGATTTTAATAATGCTTAAAGTGAAACAATAAAAGTGTAATATTCCTTTAAATTTCGTACCTGGGGGGTGTCTATAGTATGCCTGTAAAGGGGCGCATGTTTCCCGTGTATAGAACAGTCTGACAGCAAAATGACATTTCAAAGGAAAAAAAGTCATTTAAAACTACTTGCGGCTATTAATGAATTGCTGGTCCGACAATACACATAAAAGTTTATTGATAAAAACGGCATGGGAATTCCCCACAGGGGAAGCCCAAACCAAAATTTAAAAAAAAATGACGTGGGGGGTCCCCTAAATTCCATACCAGGCCCTTCAGGTCTGGTATGGATATTAAAGGGAACCCCGGCCACAATTTTTAAAAAAAAAATGATGTGGGGTCCCCCTCAAAATCTATACCAGACCCTTAAGGTCTGGTATGGATTTTAAGGGGAACCCCGTGCCAAATTTTTTTTTTAAAATGGCATGGGGTCCCCCTAAAAATCCATACCAGACCCTTATCTGAGCACGCAACCTGGCAGGCCGCAGGAAAAGAGGGGGGATGAGAGAGCACCCCCCCTCCTGAACCATACCAGGCCACATGCCCTCAACATTGAGAGGGTGCTTTGGGGAGCCCCCCAAAACACCTTCTCCCCATGTTGATGGGGACAAGGGCCTCATCCCCACAACCCTTGCCCGGTGGTTATGGGGGTCTGCGGGCAGGGGGCTTATCGCAATCTGGAAGCCCCCTTTAACAAGGGGACCCCCAGATCCCAGCACCCCTGTGTGAAATGGTAAGGGGGTACAAAATTACCCCTACCATTTCACAAAAAAGTGTCAAAAATGTAAAAAATTACAAGAGACAGTTTTTAATAATTCCTTTATTTAAATTCTTCTTCTTTGTTCTATCTTCTATCTTCTTTCTTCTATCTTCTATCTTCCTTCGGTTTCTTCCTCCATCTTCTTCTTCTTCTGGTTCTTCTGGTTCTTCTGGTTCTTCCTCCGGTGTTTTCGTCCGACATCTTCCTTCGCGACGCCGGCGTCTTCTTCCCTTTTTCTTCTCGAGCCGCTCCGCATGCACCATGATGGGAGGCTCCCACTGTGTGACGCTTCTCCTCTTCTGACGGTTCTTAAATAATGGAGGGCGGGGCCACCCGGCGACCCGCCCCCTCTGACGCACGGGAACTTGTCTGGGACATCCCTGTGGTATTCCCCGTGACGTCAGAGGGGGCGGACAGGGAAGTCACCATGCGTCAGAGGGGGCGGGATCACTGGGTGGCCCCGCCCTCCATTATTTAAGAACCGTCAGGAGAGGAGAAGCGTTACACAGCGGGAGCCTCCCATCATGGTGGATGCGGAGCGGCCCGAGAAGAAGAAGGGAAGAAGATGCCAGCACCGTGGAGGAAGATGCCGGACGAGAACACCGGAAGAGCCAGAAGAACCAAAAGAACCAGAAGAAGAAGATGGAGGAAGAAACCAGAAGATAGAAGATAGAAGAAAGAAGAAGCATTTAAATAAAGGAATTGTCAAAAACTGTCTCTTGTCATTTTTAACATTTTTGACACTTGTTTTGTGAAATGATCCTTTACCATTTCACACAGGGAGGAGGGCCAGGGTCTGGGGGTCCCCTTGTTAAAGGGGGCTTCCAGATTCCGATAAGCCTCCCGCCCGCAGACCCCCACAACCACCAGGCAAGGGTTGTGGGGATGAGGCCCTTGTCCCCATCAACATGGGGACAAGGTGTTTTGGGGGGCTCCCAATGTTGAGGGCATGTGGCCTGGTATGGTTCAAGAGGGGAGCGCTCTCTCGCCCCCCCTCTTTTCCTGCGGCCTGCCAGGTTGAGTGCTCGGATAAGGGTCTGGTATAGATTGAGGGGGACCCCATGCCATTTTTTGAAAAAAATTAGTGGCCGGGGTTCCCCTTAATATCCATACCAGACCTGAAGGGCCTGGTATGGAATTTAGGGGGACCCCCCAGGTCATTTTTTAAAAAAATTTGGTTTGGGGTTCCCCTGTGGGGAATTCCCATGGCGTTTTTATCAATTAACTTTTATGTGTATTGTCGGACCGGCATTTCATTAATAGCCGCGAGTAGTTTTAAATTACTTTTTTTCCTTTGAAATGTCATTTTGCTGTCAGACTGTTCTAAACACGGGAGACATGCGCCCCTTTACAGGCATACTATAGACACCCCCCAGGTATGAAATTTAAAGGAATATTACACTTTTATTGTTTCACTTTAAGCATTATTAAAATCACTGCTCCAGAAAAAACGTCCATTTTTAAAACTTTTTTTTACATTGATCCATGTCCCCTTGAGCAGGAACCAGATCCCCAAACACTTTTTATGACAATAACTTGCATATGAGCCTTTAAAATAAGCACTTTTGATTATTCATGTTCGTGTCCCATAGACTTTAACGGTGTTCGCGTGTTCGAACAAATTTTTTGCTTGCTCGCATGTTCTGGTGCGAACCGAACAGGGGGTTGTTCGACTCATCCCTACTCAGGAGGAGTAGCAGAGAGTGTTTTGGGGTGTAATTATAAATTATAAATATTCCCATACTGTATGTTAGGAACATCCTATTAAATAACAACTTTGTGTAAAAAAAAAAAAAATACATTTTTATATTCTTTCTTTATTTTCCAAAAACTTGCGGCCAAAATATCATCTTCAAGCGGCTAACCATGCTTCTAAAATTCAATACAAGAGGGACTACTTTGCAGAATTGGGTAATTTTCTGGGTGTTTCTTCTGTCCTGGTACTTTAGGGCCCCAAGATGTGTAAAAAGGAGTTTGGGCCCCTCTATGCTGTGGAAAAAGTCTCACATGCAGTACCCTCATATTCAGGAGAAGTAGAAGAATATGTTTTGTCATGTGATTGTACGTATGTAAATGCGGTGTGTGGGAAATGAAAATAAAGTGAAGTAGATATGGCGCTGTTCTGTTGTGTTGTGTACCTGATCACATACCCTCTGTTAATAAACATAAAATATGCAAACCAAATGTTAATTTAGTGAACGTGCATTAATGCATTGTACATGCACTAGATACCTTGTATTAAACGTGCTGACTGAAACTTACCACTATTCTATAGGTGGTTAATATGCATAAAAGATACAAATTATGTGACTTTGGTGAAATTAATTGTTAATAAAATTGAAATATAAATATAAGTAAATAGTGAATTTGAATACCAAAAAGGAGGGACAAATCAGTCCCATATAACATGCGTTACAAAAAATTAATGTATATAAAGTCCCGCTTAATTAGTAAGTATACAACAAAGTGCTTCTGTGCTGGTGAAAAATTAGTGATGATAATTTCCACTTTCCAAGGGTGATCACAGCATGTCTTATCCATGCTCTTATTGTGGCTGCACTCACAAGAATTTACCCCCCTCTTGGGGTATGAGGCATTCACAGTGTCTGCCACTGTGTAGCACTTAAAAGACTGGATGATCCCCGATGTGTTGGCAGTCCTCAAATCATGTACCATATACCATATAGAGGAGAAAAGGAATCCCAATGGCATGATACTGTTTCGACTGTTTATTGCATTAAAAAGCATGAAAAGGTACTCACATTCAGTAAAAAACAGTAAAGCATTTGTTGCTGACACTAGCGTCAATGACTGGAAGTGATGCAAGAACGTGTGCTGACCCTGCTCTACGCGTTTCGTCACTCTGACATCATCTGGAGCGTACACTGTGCTTGCCTCATCTCCTTTTTATAAGGAACCGTGACCTGAGTATTACGGTGGCTGGTAATTATGGCGGTCATTTTGGGTAGGGTATTGCAGACCGAAGTCCGTAGGTGTATAACCTATATGCGCCATTTTTGGTAAAATTATTCGGATCGAAGTCTGCAATACTCTTATCCGAATACATGTTTTGATTTCTTTCTACTAGGGTGGCCATTTTGGGATGGATATTGCAGACCGAAGACCATAGATGTATAACATATATGCATCTTCCGCTGCCATTTTTGGTAGAATTGTCCAGACCGAAGCCTGCAATCCACTTATCCAAATATGTTTTAATTCTGTCCTACTACGGCGGTCATTTTTGGTGAGATTATTAGGAATAAAATATTAATAGTTAGATGCTCATTTTTTTCTATAGAATGAACAAATCTATAACGCCACTGTTTAGAATTATTTTGACTTATTTCCAAATCAGATCTTAAATGGTCACGCTGCATTATAAGGCCCAGAACTACAATCAAATACAATTGGAGAAAAATATACTTATAAAAATTATATTAAAAAAGTACATGTAAAAATTCATGTAAATGATACATGTAAAATATAAATTTATATTTTACTTAAATGTTGTCAGTATCTAAAAACTAATTTTATCTGTACAACATCACATAAACTCTCAAACCCCAATGGGAATAATGAAATTATGTTTAATATGCCATAGGCTAAAAATAAAATGTGTATTTAAAATGTGGATGTATGAAATAAAAATTGAATTTTTTTAATTAATAAAATAAACATGTGTAGAAGGAAGAAGGAGAGGTGGGGTTGTACCCCCCTAGTGGTGAGATGGTCTAATAGAATAAAAACTTCATAAAATTTAATTTAAAATTGTAGCATGATGGAAATGACGTTTGTAGGGGTAAATAATGTGGTCCCCAAAGGATTTTTATGAAAAAAGAAAACTTATTCAAAAGATGTGTGGTGATTAAATCCAACTGAGATTTTTCAAAGGAGGGGATTATTCATCCTCTAAAAATTTGTTAGAAAACAATTCAAATCAACATCAATGTTTATTCCTGTGGGTTGAAGAGTGTCTAATTGGAAAATCCATTTAGTTTCGTTTTGGGAGATCTTAGTTTTCTTATTTTCACCTCTCCAATGTCCTTTAATTTTGTCTATGCCATAGAAGACTATACATGTTGGATCCCTATTGTGATAGTCCCTGAAATGCCTTGAGACACTATGTTTATTAAACCCGTTCTTGATATTGTTTATATGTTCCCGGATCCTTACATGTAATTCTCTCGTTGTCCTGCCCACATATTGCTTGTGGAAAGGGCACTCTAACACTTACGTTACATGAGTGCTATTACATGTAATGAGTTCCTTTATATTATATTTGGTTCCGTTTGCCATGGAAGTGAATTCCATTATTTTCTTGCTGGTTTTCCTACTGACCCTACATGGGAGACATTTACCACACTTGAAGAAACCTTTCAGATGATTAGATATTTTATTTTGCTTTGGCAGATCTAGGGCATTGTGTACCAATCTATTCCTGAGGGTTGGTGCTTTTCTGTAAATAAAAGGGGGTTTTGGTGGTATAATAGTTTTCAGATCGGATTGTAGAATTGCGCAATGTTTCTTTATGACCGTTTCTAATGCTTTATGTTGTATATTGAATCCCGTCAGGAACGCCATGTCCGTATTTTTGTTTTTGTTTTTCTTATTTTCATTAGCTTTACCTTCTATCATTAGGTTTTTCTTTGTGGTTTTTACTTTCTCTTTCAATTTTTCTAGTTCACCTTTCCTATATCCTTTTTCTACAAATCTTTTTATTATGATATCTGCTTGGATGTTATAATCGTCTATATTGCTGCAATTCCTATACAGCCTCATTAATTGACCCTTTGGTATGTTGCCAATCCACTGACATTGATGGCAGCTGTTGATCAAGATGTATCCATTTCTGTCCGTCACTTTAAAGAAGGTTCTTGTATTAATGCATCCATTATTCTTGTAAAGCTGTAGGTCTAGATGTGTGGGAAATAACTTCTAATAAATTCAAATTTTATTTTCTTTCTTAATTTTTGCCTACATTTACAAAAAAAAGATTATTTGCAGTTTTATAGCAGAAAATAAGGAAACTGTTTTTTTTACAAAATTTTCAGTTGTTTTTCCTTTTTTTGGTTAAAAAAAATAAATAAATAAAAAAACTAATGGTGGTTGAACACTGCCAAAATTAAGCCCCATCTGTCTCAAAAAGTGATCTAAAATTAATTTGGGCACAGCATTGTATGTCTGATTAATTATCTGTCAAAATATGACAGTGCTGAAACCTAAAAAATGGTCTGGACAGGAAGAAGGTTTAATATGCCAGTCTTTACATGGTTAAAGGGGAACTCAAAAAGAACTAAAAGATTAGGGTCTTATTTGGATATTAAAGGGAGGCCACGTGCAAAAAAAAAATGTGGGTTTCACCTTACATTCTCATTCTAGAATCTAATCCAGGTATGCAGGCCAGAAAAAGGGGGGAGTGAGTGTGTGCACCACCTCCTAAAAATACCAGGCCACATACCAATAACATAGGGAATGCCATTTTCCAGAAGACCCCCTAGGAAGGTACCATGCCCCATGGTAATGGGGACAGGGACTTCTTCCCTACATCCCTGGCCCAGTGGATGTGGGGGTCTGTGAGAGAGGCTTGCAAGACTCTAGAAGCCCCTCTAAGATAAGGGGGTCCTCAGATATCCAGCCCAATCCTATGTGAATGAGTGAGGGGTACAGAAAAAAAGCTGTTTGCTATGGATGGGACAGCAGCTAAAAGGGATCACCTTCAAATTAACCAAGGACTAAAATGAAGAAAAAATCTCCCAATAATAATAAAAAAGGCTGCAAAGGGTTGGTTGCTGAAAGAGCCAGCAAGCAGAAGTAAACATACTTTCCTAATTGAACCTAATCTCTCCCTGTGCGGTTTGTCACTTTCCCCTATGCTCCCCATAGTGAGGGGGCTGGATTATACAATCATTACTCAGCCTTTCAAGTCTGCCTGAATGGTTCAAATCCATGCAGTGCTTTATGCTTGAACCTTAAATCCACAGGATTCTCTGCAAATTCATAGTCATGGCAAATTTGATTGTCAACACTAATTGTATTTATCAGTTAAGGATTAGCAAATGTACCTGGGTTTGATTTTTGGGGGTTCATCAAACCCTGCATGAATTCTGCAAAACCCAAATTCTTATTGAATTTTATAGGGGTGAAAGGCAAATTTTGAAACAAATAATGGTAATTTTCTAGACTAAAAAGCAAGGTTATGTCAAAAAAGGACTCGGGGAGCTGGGTCCTTCTTTTTTGTGATTTTTAGTACAATGTGGAAAAAATATCAATCTCATTCAATTACATGATTGGGAGATTCCTTTAAGTTGTATGTGGTATTACAGAGCAGTGTGATTTTTGTGAACAGCATCAGCTGCATTTTTATATTTTTAACTTTTATATTTAGTTTGGCTTTAATGAAACAGAAGATTCCTAATCTGATTCATTTCAACTTGTTACTCCTAAGCAAAATTAAGCTAAAGACATACAATTGGCAAGTAAATAACATAATGAGTCAGCTTTTTTATTTCATCGTCTTATAAATGTAAAAAAAATAGCAAAAAAGAGTCCACAAAAGAACTTTAAAACCACAACTCTACAATACTTGAATTGCCTCCCATCCCCATACTCCCAATTATTTCCAAATATAAATATTCAGAATATATACTTAAGGTATGTGAAAAAGGCTAACATCAGGACAGAAGGCAAGCATTTGAATATGCAGCAACTAGAAAGAGACAAGGCAGGTTTTGTCTTGGAATAAAATGTTGAATTTTCTGTGAGAAAATAGCCACACATAGGGGGTTATTTACGGAAGGCAAATCCACTTTGCACTACAAGTAGAAACTACAAGTGCAAAGTGCACTTGAAATTGCACTGAAAGTGCACTTGGAAGTACAGTCACTGTAAATCTGAGGGGTAGATCTTAAATGAGGGTAAGCTCTGCTGATTTTATTATCCAATCATGTGCAAGGTAATATGCTGTTTTCTATTTCCTTGCATGTCCCCCTTGGATCTACAGCGACTGCACTTCCAAGTGCACTTTTAAAGTGGATTTGCCTTTAGTAAATAATCCCCATATTTTTGTAGTCATGAGTATTGTACAGTTGCTGGATAGTATGTAAGCAACTGGGCTGCAATTTCAGAGGGAGAAACCATTCAGGTTCTATCTTTCAATGGAATTTTTTATTGAAGATTTTATTTTAACAAGGCAGTACAAATATTGCAAAACAGATGGTTCAGCGCTAAAGTATATGTAATAAAGACCATAAATCAAACAATGAAACACTATATCCAAATGGTCATCAGTGATGTGGTATCATGCAGAAAACTCAGTGGGTATATGTGATCCCTCCACCAATGTTAACCACTTCCATACAGGGCATTTTCACCCCCTTCCTGCCCAGGCCAATTTTTAGCTTTCAGCGCTGTCGCACTTTGAATAACAATTGCACGGTCATACAACACTGTACCCAAATGAAATTTTTATCATTTTTTTCCCCACTAATAGAGCTTTCTTTTGGTGGTATTTGATCACCCCTGCGGTTTTTATTTCTTGTGCTATAAACAAAACAAGAGTGACAAGTTTGAAAAAAACACAATTTTTTTTACTTTTTGCTATAATAAATATCCAAATATTTTTTTTTTAAACAAATTTTTTCCTCAGTTTAGGCTGATACTTATTCTTCTACATATTTTTGGTAAAAAATATTGCAATAAGCATATATTTATTGGTTTGTGCAAAAGTTATAGCGTCTACAAAATAAGGGGATAGATTTATAGCATTTTTATTATTATTTTTTTTTTTTACTAGTAATGGCAGCGATCTGCAATTTTTATCCTGACTGCGATATTGCGGCGGACATATCGGACAATTTTGACACATTTTTGGTACTATTCACATTTATACAGCGATCCATGCTATAAAAATGCATTGATTACTGTATAAATGTGACTGGCAATGAAGGGGTTAACCAGGAGGGGGTGCTGTAGGGTTCAAAAATAAAAAGAAAAACTGCGCTGCAGAGCAAAAAAGGTCAAAGGAAAAAGCTGCACACAAAATACACCAATATCTGTGTATACCATGAAAAATAAAAAATAAATAAAGTGCGCTAATTATATGAAAATACCCACATAGATGTGAATACATGTGGGTGGTAGTAAAAACCACAATCTACTGAGAGCAAGTAAATGACTCCATGAGTGGTAGAAATATATAAGTGCAAAACATAAAAACTCAAATAAAAAGAAGAAACAAAAAATGTGTACATGTGAAGTACAATGATATTAATAGCGTGAAAATCTGAAAATCAAACAAACTCAGTCCATGGGTTCAAACATAAAAAGTTCATCAGTGAAAAAAAGCTTCCATCCACTATACAGCTCAGCAGCAACTAATCCCCCTATGAGTGGATTGACAAAGGAGAGAGATGTGCAGGATGGTGCAAATCCACTGACGGTGACTCCAATAAGTGAGAAAGTGATAAAGGTGGACACTTACCCTCCGTGTTGGACCCCCTCCTTGGCAGGGTCTATCAGGCATGCAGATTTTTGCCCTCTGCAGGGACCGTGTAATGAGAAGATCTCCCCAGCAGCTGTCAGGAATGTTGTCTCCGATCCGGGCTGGTCCAAGTGAAACGCCTGGAGAGGGGGGAAGGAAAGCTCTCTTGCTCCCAGTGTGGCAAAGGAAAAAGCAAAAGAGCGGAGCTCCAATAGTGTAAAAAGTTTTGGAATTTATTCAATAAAAGTACAGACCGCAACGGAGAGTGCACGCTCCGTGAGGTAAAAATACAATTAAAAACAAGCCGGCATATAAGAATCGTAATAACCCGTGCATAACATGGGGCAATCGTGACGGCTTACAACGTAGCCACGCCCTACATGTTTCGTCATTAGTAGACATCTTCAAAGGGGCACGGGCTACGTGTTAAGCCATCCCCTATATAGTATAACAGTGCACACCAAGCCTCGTTTTCACCTCCGCTCTCAGGGAAGGGAAAACCCAAGCCTCTACCTGGTGCTCCTCAGTGAATGGATGTTGCCAAGGTGACATATAGGACTGAAACTAAACAAAACTTCATCCACTCCCAGCAGAGCCAATCTCTTGCGCCATCTGGAGAAAGAAGCCCAGTATTACTAGACAATTAATATGTCTTACAGATGCTAATTTGGAACGTAAAACTGACAGCGCAGAAAGGAGAAAATCACTGAATCTCACCAAGAGGCACGATGTGGTGGTTAATAATAATAAAAGTGTAGAAAAAAAATTGTAAATATATATGGAAATGTACGGAAAAGAAACAACGTTCATCTCCGTAAATAAAACCACATTCAAAAAACACATGTATGAAAAAAATATATATATATGTATTAGAGTCACACCGTAATAAATGGAGGCCCATCCATGAACGTGAAGAGCACTCGGTATCACAATGATGCGACTAAATCATTATAATGTATAATATTTAAACATATCACTATGCTCCCATCCTCTCAAAATTCCTGGAAGCCCTAATCGCTAGATCCTCCCAATGTCCCGGAGAGTCAACCAACCAGCAGCATTTGAGGAAGGAATAGATAAGACACCTTTATCCAACCGTTGCTAGGAGCAAAAGTGAATAAATGGAAAGGTGAAAAAAAAAAAATTGTGAATAGATGAAAAGATAAAAAAAGTGAATGGATGAAAAAAAAAAAAAAAAAAAATTGTGAATGGTTGAAGAGATAAAAAAAAGTGTATGGATGAAAAAAAAAAAAAAAATTGTGAATGGATGAAGAGATAAAAAAGTGAATGGATGAAAAAAAAAAATTGTGAATGGATGAAGAGATAAAAAAAGTGAATGGATGAAAAAAAAAAAAAAAAAATGTATACAAAAGAAGGGAAGAAAGGAAAGGAAGCACAGGGCCCAAAGCATCACCTATGAGTTGTCAATGAAAGCATTCAACTCAATATCAACATTTAGGCCTAATGGTCTGAGGGAGCGGATCTTATAAATCCACTCCATCTCGAGTTTAGAGATGGCCCGTCTTTTAGATCCCCCTCTCCATGGAAGTTTGAGTTTATCAATGCCCATGAACAAAGTACCGCTAGGGTCTTTTTTGTGTTTGTCTAAATAATGTTTGGAGACTGGGTGGCCCAAAAAGCCCCTTCTAATATTTCCAATATGTTCCCCCAGTCTAACCTTTAATGATCGGACCGTGCGGCCCACATAGTGGAGCCCACAAGGGCAAGTGAGTAGGTAAACCACATGGGTGGTTGAACATGTGATAAAAGATTTAATATGGAAATTAAGCGGGGAATTATTGGTAATGAATTGACACACCTTTCTCTCCGTTAAAGCATTAATAGCACAAACCTCGCAATTTTTACATTTGAAATAGCCTGTCATATGTTGAAAGAACATAGGTTTATGAACCGGAGGGTCACATGCAGCAGATACCACCCGTGAACTGATTGAGGGGGCACCCCTAAAGACCAGTTGGGGTCTGTCAGGAAGGGATGGTCCAAGCACGGGATCATTCTTAATAATGTGCCAGTGTTTGTTCAACATCCTCCTGACAGAAAAGTGCTGGCAGGAGTATCTTGTGATCAAGGGACAGACCAGCTGACAGGGTTAAATATGTTGCTAGGGAGTGATTCTAACTGTGGGGGGAGGGGACTCACAAGGGGAGGAGACCGTACAAGGAACACACCATCGGTCTCCTCCCATCTGGCAGGACGTGGATCTGTGTGTTTAGACACACAGATCCATGGTCCTGCTCGGTTACCAGGCAATCGCGGGTGCCCGGCAGACATCGCGGCTGCTGGACACGCGCATCGGGACCCGAGCGATGCAGTGGTTGGGCGCGCCCCCTGGGCTGCCTGGAAGGCTACGCCGTCATATGACGGCAGCCCACAACAACAGCTGCACCGTCCCGCCGTCATATGACAACGGGCAGGCAGCAAGTGGTTAAAGATGGCCTCTCACCTCAGCGCAGGGACCCTTTAATTACAGAGGGTCAAATTCCCTTACGGGTCAATAGAGATGATAGGCAGCGGATCCAGATCAGTCAGATAAGTCAGTCAGATAACAGCAAAAAGCAAGGGCTATGCAGCAAGGATACTCCCAAAGCACATGAATCATGGTAATAGAGAAGGGCACAACATAGTGCTCTCCACAAAGTAAACTTTAATGATAAACAATTAAAGTTAAACTTACAAACATGGCACTAATCCAGTGCCAGATGCTAAAGCATGTAGATGAGAAAAGGAGTACAAATATTGCATCAGATAGAGAATCAGATAGCGAATAACAATACAACTCGCATTGTGGTTGTGGAGAGAACTTCACAATATATAACATAATGGGGGTTATTTACTAAAGGCAAATTCACTTTGCACTACAAGTGCACTGCAAGTGCACTTGGAAGTGCAGTCGCTGTAAATCTGAGGGGGACATGCAAGGAAAATAAAAAACAGCATTTTAGCTTGCACATGATTGAATGATAAAATCAGCAGAGCTTTCCCTCATTTCTGATCTACCCCTCAGATTTACAGCACTTGCACTTCCACTTGCAGTGCACTTGTAGTGCAAAGTGGATTTGCCTTTAGTAAATAACCCCCAATGCATCAATCAAGCAAGAAAGCAATATGGCAGTAGGAGTCATATGCAGTATATACAGTAACTAAACAGATTAATGAATACATCAATTAGTTACCACAATTTCTCAAAGGGGGTGTATGAGGCAGTACTTAGAGAAATAGATTGATCACATATATATTTGTTTATCAAGAGGGATACAGCTTCTGATATTTTGGACACCCACTGTGCTCTCGAGTGCCTAACTATTGTAAGTCTAGCTGCAATTATTGTATTGGTAACTATAGTGTGCAAATTAGTTGAAAAGTAATCAATAACCAAGTTAGGAATGGCTAGAGCTGGGTCGGGTGCTGTGAAGATCCCTGTTACCCTGGAAATAAGCTTAAAAATCCTCTTTCAAAAGCTAGCCAGATCCTTGCATGACCATAACATGTGAAGTAAAGTTCCTAAATGTCCGCACCCCCTCCAGCAAAGAGAGGAATTGGTGGAGGAAAACTTGGCTATTTGCATAGGAGTTTAGTACCAACGCAACAAAATTTTGAATGCTAGTTCCTGGTGTGATACTTTATATGCAGAGTTTATAGCTGTGAACAACTCAGGGATAGGGAAGGCACGTGATAGATTAGCTTCCCATTTCAACATGTAGGTCATCTTAGTGATTGACATTTTGTTCTGAAGCAAATTGTGCAGCAGAGAAATGCATTTGAGGAAGGTGCCGTAAAGAATTGCCATGCTTTAGGATGTGTGGTAGGCGGAACTCGAGGGTGAGAGGAGAGAAAGTGAGCTATGTGAGTAATTGTGAAATGTGCAGAGTTTGGGAGTTTGAATTCCTCCATCAACATCCTCATGCTTTTGGGTTTACGATTAATTAGTAAATCACGTACATAGGTTATGCCAGCTTGGACCAGAGGTCTGACAGATAAGGAAGGAATGAGAGACTCAAGTACTGTAATAGGAAATTCAATATCAATAGCGAGCTGGTCATACACAGAGGAATTATTTCAAAAAGTCTGCAGGCAAGGAGAGAGGCTTGGGTTGATAATGGCAGGGACCTCAACTCATGTGGACGCCACATGTGAGTAGGTCTGGAGTTGGTACCAGATTTCATTCGATGTCTAACCACATGATTTTGTGGGGTGGAACCAGTGTTTTAGCTTGTCCAGTTGCACTGCTGTATATTAGCCTTTTTTTTTTATTTCAATATGTTTATTGATTTTTAACAGGAGTAGCAAATGTATACGATATCAATTATATAGTCGACCTGCAAGGCCCAAAATCAACAGTACAATATAAAAATATAACAAACCGGAGAGTAACAGTTACTTAACTGCAAATGATTACTAATCAACTCGATGAGATGATAGATATAGGCTAGCAGAGGTCTGAGGGCAGTGAACACAGTACCCTTGGATCTGTGGGGGTAATACCCGCGTTACTGGGGAGTCTACCTATGGTACCTAACTGCTGGGTACCGGAGTCCCAAGGTAAAATATTATCTTGGGATCATGAGAGGAGGACGGCCTTCTCACCCGGGAGTTGCCTGGCACTCCACCCCCTTGGGAACTCATTGTGGAAATGCCGGATCCTCCCCAGGCTTCGAGCCCTCTCCCTCCCCCATCACCAGAGCTGCGGTTCTCTGACTGTGTCGTGGACCCAGTCCATCACAGTATCCTTTATAGAGGGGGAACGGACCCATAAGATGGTTTGAATCCACAGATGCTGGTATGATCATATCAAACTAGCCTGCTTAGTACCTTTTCTGCTTTATTGATGGGGAGCCATGATCCCCCACTCAAATGAAGAAGAGAGTGGGAACAGGGTGTCCCTGACAGTGAGAGTGGAGAAAAGGGAGGAAAGAGAAAGGTTAGAGTTCCAGGAGAGTTCAGGTTTCAGGATGGCATACCCGAGCGGAGAGAAATATTGCAGTAGGAGGCCCAGGGTTCCTATATAACTTCACATTTTCCCACTTTGTCCTGTAATTTCACAACTATGTTTTCCTGTGCCATTATCCATGATATTTTCCTCTTGGTCCCCCTGAAGGATACAGTTGGAGTTTTCCAGGCCCTTGCGAGCGTAATCTTAGCTCCCAGGATGATGTAGAATGTTAGGGTTTGCAGATGTTTGGGTACCCTGGGGATTTTCTGGTTCAGGAGTGCAATGATGGGGTCTGGAGAGGTAGTGGTGCCTGTTATTTTCCTTATAGTGTGAAATACCCATTTCCAGAAGGCCCTGATGCGGGGACATGACCACCATATGTGGAACATTGTGTACTCCAGATTGCATCCTCTGAAACATAAGGGAGAGACCTCTGGGTAGATCCTCACCAGCCTAGAGGGGACATAGTACCACCTAGTTAAAATTTTGACGTTCGCTTCAATCAGGGAGACATTAAGTATACATTTGTAGGAGCACTGATATGCTTGAAACCAGACTGTTGGTTCCCAAGAGTGCTCCATGTCTGCCTCCAAGGCCCAGGCGTATTGTGGGAGGACTTCCTTACCTGCCAGGGAGGAGTAGATCAAGGAGATTCCTCCCCTCTGATTCATGGCGTTAGTGCACCAGTGTTCGTAAACGGTTATTTTTGGTTGTTCATTCCTGACTGTCCAGATTGAGTTAAGAAAGTGGGAGATTTTGGAGAATCGGAACAATTCCGAGTTGGGCATTTCCAAAGTCTTTCTACAGTGTTTCAGATTGAGGGTGCCTGCTGGAGTGAGAAAATGGCCAATGCGATACATGTCTTTATTAGTTCACCAGCAGAAAGCCTGGATTTTTAGGCCTGGGGGGAACTTTGGATTATGGAAAATATGCGACAGGGGTCTTAGGGGGGAGATCAGTGTGTGGTGTTTATGAAGAGTGTTACACAGCGCCACCGAGTGGGAGAGAGTGGGGGACATTATAGCCGGTCTGAATGTCCTATCACTCCATAGGAGGTAGTCTAAGGTATTTAGGGGGACTGCTTGCCTTTCCATGGAGAGCCAGTCGGGTTTAGGACCCCTCGAATAGGCTGCGGATATTTGGGTGAGTTGAGCAGCTTGGTAGTACCACCACATGTTCGGAAGTCCGATACCCCCCTGTGATTTTATCCTGTATAGAATCTCTTTAGTACATCTGTAGCCTTTGTTGCCCCAAACAAACCACACTATTTGAGACTGCAGTTTTGAAATGAATTGTTTGGCCCGAAGCCCCATCTCCCTAGTATTTTGTAAATGTAAGGCCAGGCTACAGAGTCAAAGGCCTTGTGGAGGTATATCGAGAGGAGGAATCCCTTCTGAGGGGATCCACCATTCCATTGGGAGTTGAGCAGTGATATAACATCTACTGCTCTTCTAATCTGATCCGGGCCCTCTCCCAGGGATGAAGCCCAACTGATCTCTGTGTATGTACGAAGCTATAAAACTCACTACTCTGTTAGCCATTATTTTAGTCATTAACTTTATACCGTTATTGATAAGCGAGATTAGGCGATAGTTACCAACCTCGCTTGGGTCTTTCCCTGGTTTGAGGATGACAGAGATGTATGCAGAATTAAGATCTCTTCCTAGGGGGGCTCCATAACTGAGGGAATTGAAGAACTGTGTCAGAAAAGGTGCCAGGCAGGGACCACATTTTTTATAATATTCTGTGGAGAAGCCGTCTGGCCCAGAGGAGGAGCCTAGTTTGAGGGATTTAATGGTGTCTAGCACCTCCTCTGAGGTAAAGGGGTCTTCTAAGAGATCCCTGTGATCTCGGGTTATTGTGGGGATAGGGAGATTATTAAGGAAAGTACTCTGGAGTGTAGGAGAAGGCGAAGGACTGGATTTGTAAAGGTCTGAGTAAAACTGCAGGAAGGTATCCATTATTTTTGTTGGGTTCTGAGTCAGGTCCCCGGAAGGGGCTTGGATCTTGGGGAAAGCTAACGTGTGTTGTTTGGGGCTCAGTTTTGTGGCAAGTCTACAGCCAATCCTTTTTTTTTTGGGAATAAAATTTAGCCCCGGTCCTTCTGAGGTGTTTCTCTGCCGCCGTTTTGAGGGATAAGTTGAGGTGGGTTCGGGCTATGTCAAGTTGCGCTAAGGTCTCTGGAGTGGGGTTCCGTTTATGTGCTTTAGCAAGAGTTTGGCATTGCTCTGTTTGTTTCTGCAAGTCAGCCCTGTATTCCTTCTTAATTTTGGAGGAGAGCTGGATGAGCTTTCCCCTGAGGACTGTTTTGTGGGCAGCCCATAAGGTGGTTGGGGACACGTTGTTGTTGTCATTTTCATGGAAATACTCTTTTATGGTCCGTTCCAGGAATGTACATTGTATTGGGTCGCTCAGAAGGGCCTAGTTGAGGCACCATCTGAAAGGACCTGAGATTCCCGAAGTCCAATGTGTGACTAAGGATACAAAAGAGTGAACCGAGAGAGGGGTGTCTACGATTTTAGATTTTAGGGTCAATGGGACTGTTGTAGAATGTGTAAAAATGTGGTCTATCCTGGCATAGGAATTGTGGGGTGCTGGGAAATGGGTGTAATCCTTCGCGTGGGGGTTGATCTCTCTCCAAATGTCTACCAGTCCTACCAACTGTAGCCGGTGAGCAATTTTTGTGCTCTGTTTTGACTCTTTTGAGGGGCGTTTGGGTTTGGATTTCCCTTCTTCTGTTTTGTCCAGGGAGAAGTCAAAGGCAGCATTGGAGTCTCCTCCCATGAAGACCGTTCCCTTAAAGTGTTTTTGTAGTTTGTGCAGCATTAAGTCGAAAAATTTTCCTTGGCCCTTGTTGGGGACATAGTATGCAATAAATGTGTAGGTCTCCCCGTCAATGGTACCTGATAGTAAGATATAGTGACCCAGGGGATCTGAGACTATCTCCACCTGGGTGAAGTTGATGTGTTTGGCGAAGCAAATAGCTACACCTTTTGTTTTGTTGTCTGTGGAATTGTGGGTAGCGCTGGTGTAAAATAGCGGGTCTATAGGTGGTAGGAAAGAGTGTTTCTTGTAATAATAGGATGTTGGAGTGCATGGTATGGTACAGTTGGAATAGTTTTCAGCGTTTAACATGGGAGTTGAGTCTCTGTGTGTGATAATTTTGAAAGTGGGGGTTGGGTGGTTCCTGTTAGCAATGGATCAGAGGGAAAGATATCTCAGAGATATTGCATAACCTACCTCTTCCCGGCGATGAGTCCAAAGGGGATGACCATTTTGTCAGTCGAGCCAGCGCCCAGGGCCCTGAGTGCAGCACCTGGAAGAATCTGGGGAGCCTGGAACAAGAAAGGGAGAGAGTAGAAAAGTAGGAAGAAAGAGGAGCGGAAAAAGAGAAGGAAAAGTGATATTGGCTAATAATAAAAAAACAAAGAAATAGGGGCCCCTGGCCCCCTCCCTCCCTGGGGTAGGAGTGGACCTGCCAGTGCCCACCCCTTAACCCGAGAGATCCGGAGTGTCCTGAATTAGGGGCTCCGGTACGTCCCTGAAAGGCAAGCTAGTTGCCTTCGGAGACTGGTGGAGATACACTGGGTTCATCACGGTCCTACCGCTAAAGAATAAAACAGGATAAATGTGTGATGATCAAAACACCATTGAAAAGGGTAATTTGGGATTCATCATCCCACACCGGTTCCCCCACCGGAACCCGTTCCCCCCCCTGAGCGTCCGCCATTGTTGCATAGAGGGCTTCGGGAGAGATAGAATCTGAGTAGGCGAAGTAAGCTACCTCAAAGCCCATATCAGGGAGTGCCCGTAACGACTGTGTGGCTGTGGCAGAGCCTCCTGGCCTGCCTGTGGGCCGTATTAGAGCTGTGGCCTTTAGAATAGGCAATTTCTTAACATAAGCATTAAAGTGCATTAAGGAAGAAAATAAACTTCTCATAAAGGAGAGACACCTAAACTGTTGATGAATCCAATAACTATCGACCAACTGGGTAGTACGTTTGGGCCGAGTGGCCAGTCTCCTACTCCCCCTCCATCCCCCATAGGTGGGGAACCCAACATTCCCATCCCATGCACAACTGTGAGGGGGGAGAGATTGAACGGTTCTAGGGTTAATATTCTGGGGAGGTGAGGATTGGGGGTAAAACCTCAGTATGGGAGACTTGGAGTAAAGCCCAGCACCATTGGTTAAAGAGAGTCACAAACCAGGGCCCTGGTTTACTAGGACGGGCAGTCCTATCGTGTCGGCAGTGTCTCTTTGGATTTCTTGGAGTGTTGCATCAGCCAGGTGGGTTGCAGGGGCCTTGCAGGTGGTGGTCGTTTCGATGACGAGGGGGGACCCTTGTTCGGTGGGGGGGAGAAGCTCCTGGGAGAGTAGGCCAAAATGGAGCAGTAGACATTCTCCCTCCGCAAAAGAAGAGAAGCCATATCCTTTGTTATGATACCAAAAGTTCAGGCGGAGAGGGAAAGACCATCTATACAAAATCTCCTTCTGTGTTAGGATTAGGAGTAGAGGTTTAAGTGTTCTTCATTTTTGCACGGTGTAAGGTGAGAGGTCGGCAAAAACCTGAACCGGCTGACCTTGTATATTAAGGGCTACGGCTCCTCTTGATTTCCACATCACTTCCTCCTTCACTGAATAAAAATGAGGCTTCACTATAATGTCCCTGGGAAGCCCGTCTGAACGGAGGGTTGTAACGCTCTGTGAGCTCTGTCGAGTCAAGGCGGTGTTCAGCAATATCTAGGATGAGTTGCCTTATGCCTTGTAATAAGTGCCTTAACTACTGGCTGAACTTCTTTCACCGATTCGGGGAGCTGCCTTATTCTAAAGTTGTAGTCTCTAATTGATCCTGCATGTCTTGGAGTCTGGAAACAGATTGGTCTGCTTTCTTTTCTATCACTTCAATCCTCATCCCCAATTGCTGCAGGTCTGCACGAATGGATGATGTGATTTGGGCTGCATGCAGTGCAAGGTTTCTGGATAGCATCTGTGAGAAAGCCTGCATCATAGATGGAAAGTCAGTGGGTGCTAGGGCAGTGTCACAGACTTCTCCCTTGCAGAGGAGTAGGCCCGAAATGGGGTCCTGCATAGGGGTTGTTGGGAGTCCTGTCAGTGATCTCCCTAGCAGAGATTCAGTGGATGTTGGGGATGGAGCCATCATTAGTGAGAAGTTTGCTGTACCTGGTGAGGATGGGAGAGATGTGTCCTGGTCAGCAATTGAGCCTTCTGCCTTGGTGTCTGTGTTTCTTCCTCGTGGAGCGGCTGCCGTTTTGGCGTAGCTGAGCGGGCTGGCGGTGGAGGTCTTCTGGCATGATAGGTTTCTCCTGGCCATTGCTGTTGACATCCGCGCGTTCCCGGGGGGCTCCCCGGTGTTTTGTCCCGGTGTGGTGGTCGCGGGGGTGTTCTGGAGGCTGTAGCGGCAGCTATGTGACCGTGGTGGCACAGATCTCTAGAGGGTCGCAGCCATCTTGGGAGCTTCCATGCATGCTCCTGTATACTAGCCTTTTTTATCCACCAGGCCTACACCTCTATATTTTCTTTTCTTAAAACCACTTACCAACCAGCTCCTGTACATATACGTCGGCACTTTGAAGGTGGATATCTCGGTAACGGCAGCAGCTGCTGCCACAACTGAGGTATCCATCTTTACAGGAGCCGGTCGTGTTTCCGATAATGGTGGTCTCTGTGGCGGATTCACTGCGAGATCACCGTTATCGGCGGCGGGAGAGGTGCCACCCCCCTCCCGTCGCTCTCCCGTGCCCTCCGCCGCTTACCGGAGCCGTCAGTAGCGGCGGAGGCGATCGGGACCTGTCACTTCCTGGGTATGGAGATGAGTGAGGCTAAGATGGCCCCCACTTGTCTCGATACCATAGGAGGGCGGAAAATTGGGCTAACTTTACTGTTGTCTTATTTTTTTATTCAAAAAAGTGAATTTTTTCCAAAAAAAGTGCGCTTATAAGACCGCTGCTCAAATACGGTGCAAAAAAAAGTATTGTATTGACTGCCATTTTATTCTCTAGGGTGTTAGAAAAAAAAACAATATATAATGTTTGGGGTTCTAAGTAATTTTCTAGCAAAAAAAAACTGTTTTAAACATGTAAACACCTAAGATCCAAAACGAGGCTAGTCCTTATTAAGGCATAGGAGAATCTAGGTGTTTTACTTTTTTACAGGTAATAGTGGGTGCAAAGTATGGATCAGTTACATGATCTGGGAAAGTATTAACATTTTGAAGGAAGCCAAAAGAGTTCAAATTGTGAGAGACGTTTAAGCTCGTTGATTGATTTTTCTATGAGGGGTTTGTAATTCGTTTTGGCTAAGAAAGCTGCATTTGAAGATAAAAAAAGCTTTGGCAATACTTCTCCTTTATGTCTATTGGCCAGAAATGTCCTTGCTTTATTACCAGACGCGTAGCTTTGACTGTCGTAAGTATTTGTCATGTTGTTCTCCCCAAAAGGTTTCTAGGGTCGGAGTTTAGTCAGGAATGACAGTGTCACGGGATCCCTGTGAGATATCTAGTGTGCAGATATGCACATTCACACAACAATTCACGATTGAATGCATGTACATGTACACTTCTTGCTGGCGCCAAATGGGCTATTTAAAGGATGCTCATGCCCATGTTCTGTGCTAACTGATATTCAGCTGTTCCCTGTGTCCTGCCTTTATATTGTATGATTCTATTTTTACTGACCCGGCTTGCTCCTGACCTGATTCTTGGATTCTGCTTCTGACCTGTTGCTAATTCCTGACCCGGCTCTGTTCCTGACTTTGGCTTTGCTCATGATTTGGTACCTCGCTGCTCGCCTGTTGATGACCCAGGCTATTCCTGTGACTATGCTTCTGTCTCTGATTCTGGTTTCCTGTCCTGCTCAAGTGCCTGCTTGGCTGTCTGCTGTACCAGTACTGTGCACTGCTGAGTGTTCCTGCCTCAAGTCTGCTGAGTGCTCTGACAAGCTGCATGTCCTGAACCAACAGCATAAGTGGAGTGCCCCTTCAACCTGGGCTAGACTTATGAACCTTACTACTGTTCCTGATCCATTGGTTCACCAGTCCCCTTAGCACCTCATCTCCTGCTGCAAGTTCTCCCATCAATATCTGCACGCTCTCATGTTCCTCCTGTTTCTTGGTATCCTTTGTTCCACCTTCAGTGGGGCCAGGGCTGGAGATACAAGAGAGGCCGACCTTGTCATTTCAGTCTCCTATCAGGTACGTGACAGACAGAAGGTCTTCACCGGGGTTCAACTTGTGTTTAGACTTCAAGATGCGCATTGCCTCAAGGACGGTGATAAAACATCATTGCTACTGCTTCTTGGTTCTTGCACTGAACTGTATAATGATACCCCTGAACAATTTGTTCCAGATGGTAAAGGTGTCAGAGACTGAGGACAGGTTGGAGAGGAAATATTCCTGGAGATGTTGAGACAGCAATGCTTTGTACTCAGAGGCTTGAATAATTTAATAATTACATCACCATATATACTCGGGTGCATAAGTGTTCCCCTCTTCTATCATCATAGTGATCACTGCATGGTCTGACTATGTTATACTAGAGATAAAGGAGGGGGGCACCCATTGCAACAACCATTTATCCACTACAAACAGGTCTAAACGTGAATATGAGTAGTATCATTTTTTTCATTTGCATGGAGACAGTACCACGCATCGTATACATCCTTCCTACGGTATGCAGGCCTTAATGATGAGTTATGGGACTTAATTAGGGAGGAGGAATCTTGTTGGGTATTGTTTTAAACAATTTGCAGAAGAAATGAAGTTAATGGGTGTTGGGGGGTGTAGCGTATGCCACCACCAATGTATATGGTTTACCATTGATTTTACAGAGAGGAATAATGTAGCGTCCTTCACAGAATCCCATAAGATGCAAGATAGTGTATTCTTAATAGCAAAGACTACGCCCTTTTCTACACAGGTGTGCAAGCCAAAAAAATATGAGGAAACTCTTTGTGACTACATTTGAGAGTAGCATAAGGATAAAGTGGTTTTCTTGGTTACATACATTGTCAAAGTGATTTTTGCATGCCTCTGGCCACAATTAAAATCATTTAGCCGGGTGGCTCAGCCCCGGCATTGATGAACACAATTTTGAATCCCATTATTGAAAGATGGGGAGTGTTGGAATGGTATCTTACTACTTGTCGCCTGCGGAATAGGTGAGGTGTAAAAGGTTATGGAAGATGGTCTCCATTGGATAATCTTGATCAACGCAGTCACTGCCACTGCTGTAAAACTAAAAGGAGCTGAATAACACATAAGAGAAGTGTTGCCCCACCTTGGAGCAAACTAGCTAGCATCAAGCATAAGGTATAGAGTAAAAAAACTGTCAAACAAAACCGAGGTAGAACATACAAAAAACTGTTAAAAAACAAGGTCCTGCAAACAGACATAAAGGCAAATCCACTTTGCTCTACAATTGCACTGAAAGTGCACTTGGAAGTGCAGTCGCTGTAGATCTGAAGGGAAGATCTGAAATGAGGGAAAGCTCTGCTGATTTTATCATCCAATTATGTGCTAGCTAAAATGCTGTTTTTTTTTTCCTTGCATGTCCCCCTCAGATCTACAGTGACTGCACTTGAAAGTGCACTTTCAGTGCACTTTCAAGTGCACTAGTAGTGCAAAGTGGATTTGCCTTTAGTAAATAACCCTGTAGTGTTGTAACTGGGAAGGATGGATAGCTTCTGGGATGCCATGAATTTTTAAATTGTTGTAGTGGGGTCTGCAAGTATAGCCTAAACTTAGGTCAAAAAATCACTGTGTGACACATGGGCATCAACTAGGGTGTTAAAGTAAGCTGCATATTGACTCATTTTAAGTTTGGCTGGGCTCCAGGTTGATGGTGTTGAGGAGTATGAGGTGGTGAACCCTTGTTCAGGAGTCTGCACTGCCTGGTTACACCGTGGGTCCCCGGCTTCCTCCCTAGCAGCAGCCCTGGCACTGCCATTTTGTTGTAGCCCCTTGCTGTGCTTTGGAAAAACCACCTAGCTTCCTCAGCTGTGGGTGTTCTCTGTGTCTCAGAGGCTCAAGATCACCTAAACTTTCTGGCAGCAGAGTGGACCAATAGCTAGTGAGATCACATGCCATGCCCCACCCCCCACAAGTTTTATTTTGAATTAAACATTAGAGTGTTGTTTCTGAGAGACAATAACCATGAAAATTATACAGTGGCTGGACAGATTGCAAGCAGCTTGCTAAGGGTGCAATGTAAGGGGAGGGAGAGATAAGTGAGGTTTTATCTTGAAATAAACATTATAGTGTATAATAATGGAGACAATGCCCACAAATGTTGCATAGTGGCAGGACATATAAGCAGCTTGGTTAGCTTGAAAAATAAAAAGTAGAGGTTGTAATATAAAAGAGAGAGATGCGGCAAGTTTTATCCAAAAATAAACATGTATTAAAAATGTATTAAAAATGGAAGCAATTGTGGTGTGGCTACATGTTAGATTAAATCGTACAGATGGCAAGCATTAACAACAGAATATAGATCGTGAGGATGAACCAGTGAGGTGTAAATCCAATCAAGTTAATTTCATAGATGCAGGATAGTCATACTCATAAATAGGCTGGCCACATAGCAACAGTCTTTACTACCCCTCCTGTTAGCAGTATAGCTTGGGAGTAAACACTTGGTAGATTGAGGTCTCAGAGGCGTTTTGTCACCTCCTGGAATTTCAATCATTGCTGCACCTCAGCAGGGAAATCCGGGAATACTGAAACTTTGGGCTCATGAATTTGTATATCATCTTTGTCTTTGGCTTGACAGAGAATAATAGTCTTTATCATTTAGTAGCTTGAATAAAAATGGATTTGGAATGTTACCAGGTGGTAGTGGGTGTTAGGGGACCCAGGGAGCCTGCTTAACAGCAAACAGAGGTGACAGTGTCTCCTTGTCAAAGATGTTTAGCAGCCATCCTTCTATAAATTGCACAGGGTTGTTACCTTCATCTTCCTTTGGAATGCCCACAAATCACATATTATTTTTAAGTAAACAATTTTCCAGATTGTCTAATTTTTTGGCCTGTAGGTGTACAGCCCTGGTAGAATATGCTATATACCTCACAGTGTGTCTTCAAGCTCACTTACCTGACCCTAGGTTCTGGCTGCCTCTCACAGATTTTGAGCACAGGTGGATCACCAACAGAACCTTCCTCCATCATGTCTATGGCTCTGGAGCTCAGTGTATAGTCACTGAATGTAAGGCATGTCACAGAATACAGAGAGCTGCATATCACTCACCACCTCCTTGTCCAGTATTGGTTTATTGTCAAGTGGCAACTGTGGGCTTCCTTTAGTTGGAGTGCTGTAAAAGCATTCCAAGTGGGCTGCAGCTTTTTTCTGCTAGTCCCGCTGTGGCTGTAAGTAAGTCAGTGCCATTGTGGGTCTACCAATCCTCACTAATCATTTTTTCCCCTATTTGATCACACTGGGCTTGTCGGTTCCAAGCCAAGGAGAGACTGGGCTGATGGTGGATGAGTGTGTGCCCAGTTGTGGCAGGAAAAAAGAAACAGGGGAGCTGTTCAGGATGGTCAGAAAGGATCATAGGGCAGGAGCTCTGAGAAACTGTTGCTGCTCGCTCAAATGCAGGTGCAGGCCACATCCCCCCAAACCTTACCTCTAGGCTCATTCTGTGTAAATTTATCTACACTTTGCTGTGTGCTGACATACATAACTGCTAAGCCAGGGTCCCTTTTCAATGGCAGTGAAATACCCCTTGACTGGGAGTGTTACATTTATTATTGAGGATAGGGTAATAATAAGTAAACCCCAGATTGAAGTTTTAAAATGTGTGAATTACTAATAGCTATTACAGATCAGTTTCACAGTTATACTGCATACATTTACATATTACTTCCCATATTAATAATATCTATGTAGCTGCATCTATTTCTTTTTCTCCAGTATTTACATTGATATCACTAGATGGCAGTAATGTATTAGGTTTACCTTTTTTATTTTAACTACTTTATAGCATACAGATAAACACAACCTTGAACTGTACCTGCCTTTTCTGTTTAGTAATGTGATATATTGTATATATTCAAACAGAATATAGTATATAGCAATATAGAAAAACTGCATGTTATTCTACTGACTCATGTGATATGTTTCTACACAACTGTATGAAATAAGAAACCTACATAACCATTAGGACTATTCATCTAAAACTAATTGGTTTCATGCATTCAGAAAAGACCAACAGAGAGGGCTGCTGTGAAACTGTTGATTCACGGAGACTCAAAATTTCTTGGTAAGTTACCTTTGTGATTTAAATCTGTATTTCTTCTGTTGTAAATAAGTATAAATGACTGTGTATTAGACATTGCAAAGACAATATGCTTTTTCATCATAGTTTAAGACAATATAATATACATAGCTCAGTTGCCACTTTTTAGGCATGCCTATGGCTAAATCCTAGGGGATTTTCTTTGTGCGATACCCTAGAAGCATCCTGCAGACTTTTAGGCCACACAATAATGCTGCAATCTTGTGCAACATCCCAAAAGGTTCATGCTGTGCATGCCAATATCTGACCTTGCAATCTGTATGCTGAAGCAGAAATCAGAAATTGTCATACCATGCAACATTTTTCCAATATTTAAACTTTGGTGGTTCCATTCCATAAAAACAGAAAATCAGCACAAGGGACATAGCTTTCAGTAAGTGTGATGTGTCTAGGGTTGCCATCTGTCCAGGATTCACCTGGACAGTTCGGGTTTTGAATCATGTGCCCAGGTTTCAGACCGCTGTGTCGCTCACTATACCTGACACACTGAAGCGATGGAGGAACACTCCCCGCCATCTCCCCCCCAATCAGCGGGAGTCAGTCTGTCCTTTCTGCAGAGCCGGGCCAACTGTTGCCGCATAGAGCACCAATCAGAAGTGGCCAGATTCTCTGGCCCCTCCTCTTTAGAAGTTTCCCCGGTGGAGCGGATTCGGGCAAAGCTCAAGGTATACATGGCATTTTCCGGGTTGACAGTCTCTCCAGGGCCCCCCTCCTCCTCATCCTTGCCCTGAGTGTGTCCGCTGTGTGTGCCGGGGCAGAACCGCTGAGCCTGGAGTGGAGCCTGGTGTGAGGTCCTGTCCTGGATGCCTCCATCACCTTCCCGGTCAGATATTTCTGCATGCAGGCAGTTGGACAGTGCAGGATTGCCGCTCACCTCCTCCCCAGGTAATGATCAGCTGCTCATCTCATCCCAGGTGATTCTTGGATCCTGCCAATACAGCCTGCATCCAGGGACACCCAGCCCTGCCCCCTCTGATGTCACCTTCCTCATTCCTGGGATTTAACCCTTTCCCCGCCCCTCCTCCACACAGGGCTATGCAGCAGAAGTCAAAATCCTTTATTTTCTTTTTATGAGCGCTGGTTCACACTATTTGCAGTGTGGAAAACGTACACATTTCCCACACCACACAGAAATGTGCGGACCTCTAGAGACATGCACAGGTGCCAATAATACTTAATGGCATCCTCACACTTCTGGCAAATGTGGGTGTGTTTGTGGCCACCAAAACACATGGTTCAGCAGTACTATGCAATTTAGTGTGGCGCAATTTAAAAATCATGCCGGCCTTACTTTTTGTGTATTCCAGTGCACCACATGTGAACGCGCAAAAACATGCCCTTTATGGTGTGAACCAGCCGTTAAAGTGATTGTACGGGTAGTTTTTTTTTTTTTTAATAACAAACATGTTATACTTACCTCCACTGTGCAGCTTGTTTTGCATAGAGTGGCCCCGAACCTGCTCTTCTGGGGTCCCCCGGCGGCTCTCGCAGCTCCTCCCCACATTTGATAACCCCCTCCGAGAAGCACTTCCCAGAGGGGTTACCTTGCGGGCGCTCCCAAGTCCAGCATTTGCGTCAATAGACACAGAATGCCGGACTCGGCCCATCCCCCCGATGCCTGCGTCATTGGATTTGATTGACAGCAGCGGGAGCCAATGGCTGCGCTGCTATCAATCTATCCAATCAAGAGCCGGGAGCCCGTGGAGAGAGAGACAGTGCTTCCCCACCGACTGAAGTAGGGGGTTCAGGTAAGTAAAAGGGGGGGGGGCTAGGGGGCCGGTGACTGCCAGGTGTTTTTTTACCTTAATGCATGGGATGCATTAAGGTGAAAAAACATGAACCTTTAAAACCCCTTTAAGGTGAAAGGAATTCCTCCATCCACCTCATTTTTTTTTTCATTCAGGCCGCTGGCTGAATAAGAGAAAACTAACTGTGTATGGCCAGCTTAACAAAGTCCTGCACTATATAGTACATTAGAAATTTACTCCTCACTAAAGTAGTCATTGTCTTAAGAGTTGCTGGTTGCTAAGCAGTAGGTATTTTTTCTAGTGAAGGTGTTCTTTATGGTCGGCTCAAACAAAGCGTCAACTTTCTGACTATTTTCAGTGTATGCAAAATCATACGTAATGAGTTTTTTTTTTAAATGATTGTGCTGGGGTTTGTACATGTCTGTGAGACTCTGACTTGTAGCACAGCATCCTAAGACTGTTTTATGGATACAAGAATGCTTTTGTTTTATTTAACCATGATCCTTTAAACTCCTTCCACTGCAATTTGGCCACATCCAAATCCAGATGTAAGGAGGGATTCCGTGGATGGGGACACAGATGTAAGGAGGGACTCTGCTGATGGGGGCACCTGATGTAAGGAGGGACTCCGCTGATGGGGACACCTGATGCAAAGAGAGACTCCGCTGCTGGGGGCACCTGATGTGAGAAGGGACTCTGCTGGGGGCAGTTGATGTATGGAGAGACTCTACTGGAGGCACCTGATGTAAGGAGGGACTATGCTGGGGGCACCAGATGTAAGGAGGGACTCTTCTGGGGCACCTGATGTATGGAGGGACTCTTCTGGGGCACCTGATGTATGGAGGGACTCTGCTGGGGGCACCTGATGTAAGGAGGGACTCTGCTGGGGCACCTGATGTAAGAAGGGACTCTGCTGGGGCACCTGATGTATGGAGGGACGCTGCTGGGGGGAACCTGATGTAAGGATGGACTCTGCTGGGGGCACCTGGTGTAAGGAGGGACTCTGCTGGGGGCACCTAATGTATGAAGGGACTCTGCTGGGGGCACATTATATAAGGAGGGACTCCGCTGATGGGGACACAGATGTAAAAAGGGACTCTGCTGGGGACACAGATGTAAGGAGGGGCTCCGCTGGGGACACTGATGTAAGGAGGGACTGCGCTGGAAACACTGATGTAAGGAGGGACTGCGCTGGGAACTCAGATGTAAGGAGGGACTCTGCCGATGGGGACACAGATGTAAGGGGGGGCTCCACTGGGGACACAGATGGAAGGAGGGGCTCCACTGGGGACACTGATGTAAGGAGGAACTCCACTGGGAACAAAGATGTAAGAAAGGACTTCGCTGATGGGGACACAGATGTAAGGAGGGACTCCACTGGTGGGGACACAGATATAAGGGGGGACTACACTGATGGGGACACAGATGTAAGGAGGGACTCTGCTGATGGGGACACAGATGTAAGGAGGGACTCCACTGATGGGGACAGAGATGTAAGGAGCGACTCCACTGATGGGGACACAGATGTATGGAGGGAGTGTGCTGGGGGCACCTTATGCAAGGACAGATTCTGCTGGGGCACCTGATGTTAGGAGGGACTCTGCTGGGGGCACCTAATGTATGGAGGGACTCTGCTGGGGGCACCTGATGTAAGGACGGACTCTGTTGGGGGCACCTGATGTAAGGACGGACTCTGCTGGGTCACCTGATGTAAGGACGGACTCTGCTGGGGCACCTGATGTAAGGAGGGACTCCGCTGAGGACACAAATGTAAGGAGGGGCTCTACTGGGGACACTGATGTAAGGAGGGATTCCGCTGGGGACACAGATGTATGGAGGGACCCCGCTGGGGACACAGATGTAAGGATGGGCTCTGCTGGAGACACAGATGAAAAAAGGGACTCCACTGGGGACACAGATGTAAGGAGAGGCTCCGATGGGGACACTAATGTAAGGAGGCTCTCCGCTGGGTACACAGATGTAAGGAGGGACTCCGCTGATGGGGGCACCTGATGTAAGGAGGGACTCCTCTGATGGGGTACTTGATGTAAGGAGGGATTTCGCTGCTGGGGGCACCTGATGTAAGAAGGGACTCGGCTGGGGGCAGCTGATGTATGGAGGGACTCTGCTGGGGGCACCTGATGTAAGGAGGGACTCTGCTGGGGACACCTGATGTAAGGAGGGACTCTGCTGGGGGCACCTAGTGTATGGAGGGACTCTGCTGGGGGCACATGATGTAAGGAGGGGCTCTGTTGGGGGCACCTGATGTAAGGATGGACTCTGTTGGGGGCACCTGATGTAAGGATGGACTCTGCTGGGTCACCTGATGTAAGGACGGTCTCTGCTGGGGCACCTGATGTAAGGACAGACTCCGCTGGTGCACCTGATGTAAGGACGGACTCCGCTGGGGACACCTGATGTAAGGAGGGACTCCGCTGAGGACACAGATGTAAGGAGGGGCTCTGCTGGGGACACTGATGTAAGGAGGGATTCCGCTGGGGACACAGATGTATGAAGGGGCTGTGCTGGGGACACAGATGAAAGGATGGGCTCTGCTGGGGACACAGATGTAAAGAGGGACTCCGCTGGGGACACAGATGTAGGGAGAGGCTCCGCTGGGGACACTAATGTAAGGAGGCTCTCCGCTGGGGACACAGATTTAAGGAGGGGCTCTGCTGGGGACACAGATGTAAGGACAGGCTCTGCTGGGGACACTGATGTAAGGAGGGATTCCGCTGGGGACACAGATGTATGGAGGGGCTCTGCTGGGGACACAGATGTAAAAAGGGACTCTGCTGGGGACACCTGATGTAAGGAGGGACTCTGCTGGGGGCACCTGATGTTAGAAGGAACTCTGCTGGGGGCACCTAGTGTATGGAGGGACTCTGCTGGGGGCACATGATGTAAGGAGGGGCTCTGCTGGGGCCACCTGATGTAAGGATGGACTCTGTTGGGGGCACCTGATGTAAGGATGGACTCTGCTGGGTCACCTGATGTAAGGACGGTCTCTGCTGGGGCACCTGATGTAAGGACAGACTCCGCTGGTGCACCTGATGTAAGGACGGACTCCGCTGGGGACACCTGATGTAAGGAGGGACTCCGCTGAGGACACAGATGTAAGGAGGGGCTCTGCTGGGGACACTGATGTAAGGAGGGATTCCGCTGGGGACACAGATGTATGGAGGGGCTCTGCTGGGGACACAGATGAAAGGATGGGCTCTGCTGGGGACACAGATGTAAAGAGGGGCTCCGCTGGGGACACAGATGTAAGGAGAGGCTCCGCTGGGGACACTAATGTAAGGAGGCTCTCCGCTGGGGACACAGATTTAAGGAGGGGCTCTGCTGGGGACACAGATGTAAGGATGGGCTCTGCTGGGGACACTGATGTAAGGAGGGATTCCGCTGGGGACACAGATGTATGGAGGGGCTCCGCTGGGGACACAGATGTAAGGATGGGCTCCGCTGGGGACACAGATGTAAGGCTGGGCTCTTCTGGGGACACAGATGTAAAAAGGGACTCTGCTGGGGACACAGATGTAAGGAGAGGCTCCGCTGGGGACACTAATGTAAGGATGGGCTCCGCTGGGGACACAGATGAAAAAAGGGACTCCACTGGGGACACAGATGTAAGGAGAGGCTCCGATGGGGACACTAATGTAAGGAGGCTCTCCGCTGGGTACACAGATGTAAGGAGGGACTCCGCTGATGGGGGCACCTGATGTAAGGAGGGACTCCTCTGATGGGGTACTTGATGTAAGGAGGGATTTCGCTGCTGGGGGCACCTGATGTAAGAAGGGACTCGGCTGGGGGCACCTGATGTATGGAGGGACTCTGCTGGGGGCACCTGATGTAAGGAGGGACTCTGCTGGGGACACCTGATGTAAGGAGGGACTCTGCTGGGGGCACCTGATGTTAGAAGGAACTCTGCTGGGGGCACCTAGTGTATGGAGGGACTCTGCTGGGGGCACATGATGTAAGGAGGGGCTCTGCTGGGGCCACCTGATGTAAGGATGGACTCTGTTGGGGGCACCTGATGTAAGGATGGACTCTGCTGGGTCACCTGATGTAAGGACGGTCTCTGCTGGTGCACCTGATGTAAGGACGGACTCCGCTGGGGACACCTGATGTAAGGAGGGACTCTGCTGAGGACACAGATGTAAGGAGGGGCTCTGCTGGGGACACTGCTGTAAGGAGGGATTCCGCTGGGGACACAGATGTATGGAGGGGCTCCGCTGGGGACACAGATGTAAGGATGGGCTCCGCTGGGGACACAGATGTAAGGCTGGGCTCTGCTGGGGACACAGATGTAAAAAGGGACTCTGCTGGGGACACAGATGTAAGGAGAGGCTCCGCTGGGGACACTAATGTAAGGAGGCTCTCCGCTGGGGACACAGATTTAAGGAGGGGCTCCACTGGGGACACTGATTTAAAGAGGGGCTCTTCTGGGGACACTGATGTAAGGAGGCATTCCGCTGGGGACACAGATGTATGGAGGGGCTCCGTTGGGGACACAGATGTAAGGAGGGACTCCGCTGGTGGGGACACAGATATAAGGGGGGACTCCACTGATGGGGGCACAGATGTAAGGAGGGACTCCGCTGATGGGGACACAGATGTAAGGAGGGACTCCGCTGATGGGGACAATGATATAAGGAGGGACTCTGCTGATGGAGACACAGATGTAAGGAGGGACTCCGCTGATGGGAGCACAGATGTATAGGGAGTCTACTGGGGCACCCAATGCAAGCAGGGACTCTGCTGGGTCACCTGATGTAAGGACGGACTCTGCTGGGGCACCTGATGTAAGGACAGACTCCGCTGGGGCACCTGATGTAAGGACAGACTCCGCTGGGGACACCTGATGTAAGGAGGGACTCCGCTGAGGACACAAATGTAAGGAGGGGCTCTGTTGGGGACACTGATGTAAGGAGGGATTCCGCTGGGGACACAGATGTATGGAGGGGCTCCGCTGGGGACACAGATGTAAGGATGGGCTCCGCTGGGGACACAGATGTAAAAAGGGACTCCACTGGGGACACAGATGTAAGGAGAGGCTCCGATGGGGACACTAATGTAAGGAGGCTCTCCGCTGGGTACACTGATGTAAGGAGGGACTCCGCTGGGAACATAGATGTAAGGAGGGACTCCGCTGATGGGGGCACCTGATGTAAGGAGGGACTCCTCTGATGGGGTACTTGATGTAAGGAGGGATTTCGCTGCTGGGGGCACCTGATGTAAGAAGGGACTCGGCTGGGGGGCACCTGATGTATGGAGGGACTCTGCTGGGGGCACCTGATGTAAGGAGGGACTCTGCTGGGGGCACCTGATGTAAGGAGGGACTCTGCTGGGGGCACCTGATGTAAGGACCGACTCTGCTGGGGGCACCTCATGTTAGAAGGGACTCTACTGGGGGCACCTAGTGTATGGAGGGACTCTGCTGGGGGCACATGATGTAAGGAGGGACTCTGCTGGGGCCACCTGATGTGAGGATGGACTCTGTTGGGGGCACCTGATGTAAGGAGGGACTCCGCTGAGTTCACAGATGTAAGGAGGGGCTCTGCTGGGGACACTGATGTAAGGAGGGATTCCGCTGGGGACACAGATGTATGGAGGGGCTCTGCTGGGGACACAGATGTAAGGATGGGCTCCGCTGGGGACACAGATGTAGGGATGGGCTCTGCTTAGGACACAGTTGTATGGAGGGGCTCCGCTGGGGACACAGATGTAAGGATGGGCTCCGCTGGGGACACAGATGTAAGGCTGGGCTCCGCTGGGGACACAGATGTAAAAAGGGACTCCACTGGGGACACAGATGTAAGGATGGGCTTCACTGGGGACACAGATGTAAAAAGTGACTCCGCTGGGGACACAGATGTAAGGAGAAGCTGCGCTGGGGACACTATTGTAAGGAGGCTCTCCACTGGGAACACAGATGTAAGGAAGGACTCTACTGATGGGGACACAGATGTAAGGAAGGACTCCGCTGGTGGGGACACAGATATAAGGGGGGACTCCATTGATGGGGACACAGATGTAAGGAGGGACTCCGCTGATGGGGACACAGATGTAAGGAGCGACTCCGCTGATGGGGACAATGATATAAGGAGGGACTCTGCTGATGGGGACACAGATGTAAGGAGGGACTCCGCTGATGGGAGCACAGATGTATAGGGAGTCTGCTGGGGCACCCGATGCAAGCAGGGACTCTGCTGGGTCACCTGACGTAAGGGCGGACTCTGCTGGGGCACCTGATGTAAGGACGGACTCCGCTGGGGCACCTGATGTAAGGACGGACTCCGCTGGGGACACCTGATGTAAGGAGGGACTCCGCTGAGGACACAAATGTAAGGAGGGGCTCTGCTGGGAACACTGATTTAAGGAGGGATTCCGCTGGGGACACAGATGTATGGGGGGGCTCCGCTGGGGACACAGATGTATGGGGGGGCTCCGCTGGGGACACAGATGTAAGGATGGGCTCCGCTGGGGACACAGATGTAAAAAGGGACTCCACTGGGGACACAGATGTAAGGAGGCTCTCCGCTGGGGGGGACACAGATTTAAGGAGGGGCTCCGCTGGGGACACTGATTTAAGGAGGGGCTCTTCTGGGGACACTGATGTAAGGAGGCATTCCGCTGGGGACACAGATATATGGAGGGGCTCTGCTGGGGACACAGATGTAAGGATGGGCTCCGCTGGGGACATAGATGTAAGGATGGGCTCCGCTGGGGACACAGATGTAAGGATGGGCTCCGCTGGGGACACAGATGTATGGAGGGGCTCCGCTGGGGACACAGATGTAAGGATGGGATCCGCTGGGGACACAGATGTAAGGCTGGGCTCCGCTGGGGGCACAGATGTAAAAAGTGACTCCGCTGGGGACACAGATGTAAGGAGAAGCTCCGCTGGGGACACTATTGTAAGGAGGCTCTCCACTGGGAACACAGATGTAAGGAAGGACTCCACTGATGGGGAAACAGATGTAAGGAGGGACTCCGCTGGTGAGAACACAGATATAAGGGGGGACTCCACTGATGGGGACACAGATGTAAGGAGGGACTCCGCTGACGGGGACACAGATATAAGGGGGACTCCACTTATTGGGACACAGATGTAAGGAGGGACTCCGCTGATGAGGACACAGATGTAAGGAGGGACTCCGCTGATGGGGACAATGATATAAGGAGGGACTCTGCTGATGGGGACACAGATGTAAGGAGGGACTCTGCTGATGGGAGCACAGATGTATGGGGAGTCTGCTGGGGCACCTGATGCAAGCAGGGACCCTGCTGGGTCACCTGATGTAAGGACGGACTCTACTGGGGACACCTGATGTAAGGAGGGACTCCGCTGGGGACACAGATGTAAGAAGGGGCTCCACTGCGGACACAGATGTAAGGAGGGGCTCTGCTGGAGACACAGATGTAAGGAGGGGCTCTGGTGATGGGGACACAGATGTAAGGAGGAGCTCCGCTGATGGGGACACAGATGTAAGGAGGGGCTCCGCTGATGAGGACACAGATGTAAGGAGGGGCTCTGTTGACGGGGACACAGATATAAGGAGGGGCTCCGCTGATAGGGACACAGATGTAAGGAGGGACTCCGCTGATGGGGGTACTTGATGTAAGCAGGGTCTCTGCTGGGGGCACCTGATGTAAGGAGGGACTCTGTTGGGGGCACCTGATGTAAGGAGGGACTCTGCTGGGGGCACCTAATGTATGGACAGACTCTGCTGGGTCACCTGATGTAAGGACGGACTCTGCTGGGGGCACCTGATGTAAGGACGGACTCCGCTGGGGACACCTGATGTAAAGAGTGACTCCACTGAAGACACAGATGTAAGGAGGGGCTCTGCTGGGGACACTGATGTAAGGAGGGATTCCGCTGTGGACACAGATGTACGGATGGGCTCCGCTGGGGACACAGATATGAAAAGGAACTCCACTGGGGACACAGATGTAAGGAGGGGCTCCACTGGGGACACTGATGTAAAGAGGGACTCTGCTGGGAACACAGATGTAAGGAGGTACTCCGCTAATGGGGACACAGATGTAAGGAGGGACTCCGATGATAGGGACACAGATGTAAGGAGGGGCTCCGCTTATGGGGACACAGATTTAAGGAGGGGCTCCGCTGATGGGGGCACAGATGTAAGGAGGGACTCCGCTGATGGGGCACCTGAGTAAAGGAGGGACTCCGCTGATGGGGATACCTGATTTAAGGAGGGATTCCGCTGCTGGGTGCACCTGATGTAAGAAGGGACTCTGCTGGGGCACCTGATGTATGGAGGGACTCTTCTGGGGGCACCTGATGTAAGAAGGATCTCTGCTGGGGGCACGTGATGTAAGGAGTGACTCTGCTGGGGGCACCTGATGTAAGGAGGGACTCTGCTGGGGGCACCTGATGTATAGAGGGACTCTGTTGGGTCACCTGATGTAAGAACGGACTCTGCTGGGTCACCTGATGTAAGGATGGACTCTGCTGGAGGCACCTGATGTAAGGATGGACTCCGCTGGGGGCACCTGATGTAGGGACGGACTCCTCTTGGGACACTGATGTAAGGAAGAATTCCGATGGCGACACAGATGTATGGAGGGGCTCCGCTGGGGACACAGATGTAAGTATGGGCTCCGCTGGGGACACAGATGTAAAAAGGGACTCTGCTGGCGACACAGATGTAATAAGGGGCTCCTCTGGGGACACTGATGTAAGGAGGGATTCCGATGGGGACACAGATGTATGGAGGGGCTCGCTGGGGACACAGATGTAAGGATGGGCTCTGCTGGGGACACTGATGTAAAGAGGGACTCTGCTGGGAACACAGATGTAAGGAGGGACTCCGCTAATGGGGACACAGATGTAAGGAGGGACTCCGATGATAGGGACACAGATGTAAGGAGAGGCTCCGCTTATGGGGACACAGATTTAAGGAGGGGCTCCGCTGATGGGGACACAGATGTAAGGAGGGACTCCGCTGATGGGGCACCTGAGTAAAGGAAGGACTCCGCTGATGGGGATACCTGATTTAAGGAGGGATTCCGCTGCTGGGTGCACCTGATGTAAGAAGGGACTCTGCTAGGGACACAGATGTAAGGAGAGGCTCAGCTGGGGACACTAATGTAAAGAGGCATTCCGCTGGGGACACAGATGTAAGGAGGGGCTCCGCTGAGGACACAGATGTAAGGAGGGGCTCCTCTGGGGACAGTGATGTAAGGAGGGATTCCGATGGGGACACAGATGTATGGAAGGGCTCCACTGGGGACACAGATGTAAGGATGGGCTCTGCTGGGGACACAGATGTAAAAAAGGACTCCGCTGGGGACACAGATGTAAGGATGGGCTCCGCTGGAGACACTGATGTAAGGAGGGACTCCGCTGGGAACACAGATGTAAGGAAGGACTTCACTGATGGGGACACAGATATAAGGGGGACTCCGCTGATGGGGACAAAGATGTAAGGAGGGACTCCGCTGATGGGGACACAGATGTAAGGAGGGACTCCACTGATGGGGCACCTGATGTAAAAAGGGACTCCGCTGACGGGGGGTACTTGATGTAAGGAGGGATTCCGCTGCTGGGGGCACCTGATGTATGAAGGGACTCTGCTGGGGGCACCTGATGTATGGAGGGACTCTGCTGGGGCAACTGATGTAAGGAGGGTTTCTGCTGGGGGCACCTGATGTAAGGTGGGACTCTGCTGGGGGCACCTGATGTAAGGAGGAACTCCGCTGAGGACACAGATGTAAGGAGGGGCTCCTCTGGGGACAAAGATGTAAGAAGGGATTCTGATGGGGACACAGATGTATAGAGGGGCTCCGCTGGGAACACAGATGTAAGGATGGGCTCCGCTGGGGACACAGATGTAAAAAGGGACTCCGCTGGGGACACAGATGTAAGGAGAGGCTCCGCTGGGGACACTAATGTAAGGAGGCACTCCGCTGGGGACACAGATGTAAGGAGAGGCTCCACTGGGGACACAGATGTAAGGAGGGGCTCCGCTGGTTTCACTGATGTAAGGAGGGACTCCGCTGGGAACACAGATGTAAGGAAAGACTCTGCTGATTGGGACACAGATGTAAGGAGGGACTCCGCTGGTGGGGACACAGATATAAGGGGGACTCCGCTGATGGGGACACAGATGTAAGAAGGGACTCCGCTGATGGGGACACAGATGTAAGGAGGGACTCCACTGATGGGGACACAGATGTAAGGAGGGACTCTGCTGATGGGGACACTGATGTAAGGAGGGACTCCGCTGATGGGGACACTGATGTAAGGAGGGACTCCACTGATGGGGAAACATATGTAATGAGGGACTCCGCTGATGGGGCACCTGATGTAAGGAGGGATTCCGCTGATGGGGTACCTGACGTAAGGAGGGATTCCCCTGCTGGGAGCACCTGATGCAAGAATGGACTCTGCTGGGGGCACCTGATGTATGGAGGGACTCTGCTGGGGGCACCTGATGTAAGGAGGGTCTCTGCTGGGGGCACCTGATGTAAGGAGGGACTCTGCTGGGGGCACCTGATGTAAGGAGGGACTCTTCTGGGGCACCTGATGTATGGAGGGACTCTGTTGGGGCACCTGATGTAAGGACGGGCTCTGCTGGGTCACCTGATGTAAAGACAGACTCCACTGGGGGCTCCTGATGTAAGGACAGACTCCGCTGGGGATACCTGATGTAAGGACAGACTCCGCTGGGGACACCTGATGTAAGGAGGGACTCCGCTGAGGACACAGATGTAAAGAGGGGCTCCGCTGGGGACACTGATGTAAGGAGGGATTCCGATGGGGACACAGATGTATGGAGGGGCTCCGCTGGGGACACAGATGTAAAAAGGGACTCCGCTGGAGACACAGATGTAAGGAGAGGCTCCGCTGGGGAAACTAATATAAGGAGAAACTCCGCTGGGGACACAGATGTAAGGAGGGGTTCCGTGGGGGACACAGATGTAAGGAGGGGCTCCGCTGGGGACACTGATGTAAGAAAGCAATCCGCTGAGAACACAGATGTAAGGAAGGACTCCGCTGATGGGGACACAGATGTAAGGAGAGACTCCGCTGGTGAGGACACAGATGTAAGGAGTGACTCTGCTGGTGGGGACACAGATATAAGGGGGACTCTGCTGATGGGGACACAGAAGTAAGGAGGGACTCCACTGACAGGACAGAGATGTAAGGAGGGACTACACTGATGTGGACACAGATGTAAGGAGGGACTCTGCTGATGGGGACACAGATGTATGGAGGGATTCTGCTGGGGCACCTGATGTAAGGAGGGACTCTGCTGGGGGCACCTGATGTAAGGACAGACTCTGCTAGGGTCACCTGATGTAAGGACAAACTCTGCTGGGTCACCTGATGTAAGCACAAGCTCTACTGGGGACACCTGATGTAAGGAGGGACTCCGCTGGGGACACAGATGAAAGGAGGTGCTCCACTGCAGACACAGATATAAGGAGGGGCTCTGCTGGGGACACAGATGTAAGGAGGGGCTCCGCTGATGGGGACACACATGTAAGTAGGAGCTCCGCTGATGGGGACACAGATGTAAGGAGGGGCTCAGCTGGCGGGGACACAGATGCAAGGAGGGGCTCCACTGACAGGGACACAGATGTAAGGAGGGACTCCGCTGATGTGGACACAGATGTAAGGAGGGACTCTGCTAATGGGGACACATATGTAAGGACTGGAGGGGCTCCACTGATGGGGACACAGATGTAAGGAGGGGCTCCGCTGATGGGGACACAGATGTAGGGAGGAACTCCACTGATGGGGACACAGATGTAAGGAGGGACTCCGCTGATGGGGACACAGATGTAAGGAGGGACTCCGCTGATGGGGGCACCTGATGTAAGGAGGGACTCTGATGATGGGGGTACCTGATGTAAGGAGAGATTCCGCTGCTGGTTGCACCTGATGTAAGAAGGGACTCTGCTGGGGGCACCTGATTTATGGAGGGACTCTCCTGGGGCACCTGATGTAAGGAGGGTCTTTGCTGGGGGCACCTAATGTAAAGAGGGACTCTTCTGGGGGCACCTGATGTTAGGAGGGACTCTGCTTAGGGCACCTAATGTATGGAGGGACTCTGCTGGGGGCACCTTATGTAAGGAGGGTCTCTGCTGGGGGCACCTGATGTAAGGACGGACTCTGTTGTGGACACTTGATGTAAGGACGGACTCTGCTGGGTCACCTGATGTAAGGAGGGACTCCTCTGAAGACACAGATATAAGGAGGGGCTCTGCTGCGGACACTTATGTAATGAGGGATTCCGCTGGGGACACAGATGTATGGAGGGACTCTGCTGGGGGCACCTGATGTAATGACGGACTCTGTTGGGGCACCTGATATAAGGACGGACTCTGCTGGGTCACCTGATGTATGGACGGACTCTGCCAGGGGCACCTGATGTAAGGACGGACTCCGCTGAGGACACCTGATGTAAAAAGGGACTCAGCTGAGGACACAGATGTAAGGAGGGGCTATGCTCGGGAGACTGATGTAAGGAGGGATTCCGCTTGGGACACAGATGTATGGAGGGGCTCCGCTGAGGACACAGATGTAAGGATGGGCTCTGCTGGGGACACAGATGTAAAAAGGGACTCCACTGGGGACACAGATGTAAGGAGGGGCTCCGCTGATGGGGACACAGATGTAAGGAGGGACTCCGCTGATGGGACACCTGATGTAAGGAGGGACTCCACTGATGGGGTTACCTGATTTAAGGAGGGATTCCACTGCTGGGTGCACCTGATGTAAGAAGGGACTCTTCTGGGGGCACCTGATGTATAGAGGGACTCTGCTGGGGGCACCTGATGTAAGGAGGGTCTCTGCTTGGGGCACATGATTTAAGGAGGGACTCTGCTGGGGGCACCTGATGTAAAGAGGGACTCTTTTGGGGGCACCTGATGTATAGAGGGACTCTGTTGGGACACCTGATGCCTGATGTAAGGACGGGCTCTGCTGGGTCACCTGATGTAAGGACGGACTCTGCTGGGGGCACCTGATGTAAGGATGGACTGTGTTGTGGGCACTTGATGTAAGGATGGACTCTGTTGTGGGCACCTGATGTAGGGACGGACTCTGCTGGGTCACCTGATGTAAGGACGGACTCCGCTGGGGGCACCTGATGTAAGGAGGGACTCCTCTGAGGACACAGATATAAGGAGGGGCTCTGCTGTGGACACTTATGTAATGAGGGATTCCGCTGGGGACACAGATGTATGGAGGGGCTCTGCTGGGGACACAGATGTAAGGATGGGCTCCGCTGGGGACACAGATGTAAAAAGGGACTCCACTGGGGACACAAATGTAAGGGGGGCTCCGCTGGGGACATTGATGTAAAGAGGGACTCCGCTGGGAACACAGATGTAAGGTGGGACTCCGCTGATGGGGACACAGATGTAAGGAGGGACTCCGCTGGTGGGGACACATATATAAGGAGGGACTCTGCTGACGGGGACACAGATATAAGGAGGGACTCTGCTGACGGGGACACCGAGGCAAGGAGGGACTCTGCTAACGGGGACACAGATGTAAGGAGGGACTCCACTGATGGGGACACAGATGTATGGAGGGACTCTGCTGGGGCACCTGATGTAAGGAGGGACTCTTCTGGGGCACCTGATGTAAGGTCGGACTCTGCTGGGGGTACCTGATGTAAAGACGGACTCTGCTGGGGTCACCTGATGTAAGAATGGACTCTTCTGGGGGCACCTGATGTAAGGATGGACTCCGCTGGGGGCACCTGATGTAAGGACAGACTCCGCTGGGGACACCTGATGTAAGGAGGGACTCCGCTAATGGGGACAAAGATGTAAGGAGGGGTTCCGCTGATGGTGACACAGATGTACGGAGGGACTCCACTGACGGGGACACTGGTGTAAGGAGGTACTCTGCTGACGGGGACACAGATGCTGTGGGCACCTGATGTAAGGAGGGACTCTTCTGTGGGCACCTAATGTAAGGTCGGACTCTGTTTGGGGTACCTGATGTAAAGACGGACTCTGCTGGGGTCATCTGATGTAAGGATGGACTCTGCTGGGGACACCTGATGTAAGGAGGGACTTCGCTGGGGACACAGATGTAAGGAGGGGCTCTGCTGGGGACACTGATGTAAGGAGGAATTCCACTGGGGACACAGATGTAAGGATGGGCTCTGTTGGGGACACAGATGTAAAAAGGGATTCTGCTGGGGACACAGATGTAAGGAGAGTCTCCACTGGGGACACAGATGTAAGGAGGGGCTCCGCTGGGGACACAGATGTAAGGAGGGGCTCTGCTAGGGACACTGATGTAAGGAGGAATTCCGCTGGGGACACAGATGTAAGGATGGGCTCCGTTGGGAACACAGATGTAAAAAGGGATTCCGCTGAGGACACAAATGTAAGGAGAGTCTCTGCTGGGGACACTAATGTAAGAAAGGACTCCGCTGGGGACACAAATGTAAGGAGGGGCTCCGCTGGGGACACTGATGTAAGGAGGGACTCTGCTGGGAACATAGATGTAAGGTTGGACTCCGCTGATGGGGACACAGATGTAAGGAGGGGCTCCGCTGATGGGGACACGGATGTAAGGAGGGGTTCCACTGACAGGGACACAGATCTAAGGAGGTACTCCGCTGATTGGGACACAGATGTAAAGAGGGACTCTGCTGATGGGGACACAGATGTAAGGAGGGGCTCTGCTGATGGGAACCCAGATGTAAGGAAGGGCTCCGCTGATGGGGACACAGATGTAAGGACGGACTCTGCTGGGGGCACCTGATGTAAGGCCGGACTCCGCTGGGGGGACCTCATGTAAGGACGGACTCCGCTAGGGGCACCTGATGTAAGGAGGGACTCCGCTGGGGACACAGATGTAAAAAGGGATTCCGCTGGGGACACAGATGTAAGGAGAGTCTCAGCTGGGGACACTGATGTAAGGAGGGACTCCGCTGGGGACACAGATGTAAGGAGGGGCTCCGCTGGGGACACAGCTGTAAGGAGGGGCTCCGCTGGGGACACTGATGTAAGGAGGGACTCTGCTGGGAACACAGATGTAAGGTTGGACTCCGATGATCGGGACACAGATGTAAGGAAGGACTCCACTGATGGGGACACAGATATAAGGACGGACTCCGCTGACGGGGTCATAGATGTAAGGAGGGACTCTGCTGACGGGGACACAGATGTAAGGAGGGACTCCGCTAATGGGGACACAGATGTAAGGAGGGGTTCCGCTGATGGGGACACAGATGTACGGAGGGACTCCACTGACGGGGACACTGGTGTAAGGAGGTACTCTGCTGATGGGGACACAGATGCTGTGGGCACCTGATGTAAGGAGGGACTCTTCTGTGGGCACCTGATGTAAGGTCGGACTCTGTTTGGGGTACCTGATGTAAAGACGGACTCTGCTGGGGTCATCTGATGTAAGGATGGACTCTGCTTGGGACACCTGATGTAAGGAGGGACTTCGCTGGGGACACAGATGTAAGGAGGGGCTCTGCTGGGGACACTGATGTAAGGAGGAATTCCACTGGGGACACAGATGTAAGGATGGGCTCCGCTGGGGACACAGATGTAAAAAGGGATTCTGCTGGGGACACAGATGTAAGGAGAGTCTCCGCTGGGGACACAGATGTAAGGAGGGGCTCCGCTGGGGACACAGATGTAAGGAGGGGCTCTGCTAGGGACACTGATGTAAGGAGGAATTCCGCTGGGGACACAGATGTAAGAATGGGCTCTGTTGGGGACACAGATGTAAAAAGGGATTCCACTGAGGACACAAATGTAAGGAGAGTCTCCGCTGGGGACACTAATGTAAGAAAGGACTCCGCTGGGGACACAAATGTAAGGAGGGGCTCCGCTGGGGACACTGATGTAAGGAGGGACTCCGCTGGGAACATAGATGTAAGGTTGGACTCCGCTGATGGGGACACAGATGTAAGGAGGGGCTCCGCTGATGGGGACACGGATGTAAGGAGGGGTTCCACTGACAGGGACACAGATCTAAGGAGGTACTCCGCTGATTGGGACACAGATGTAAAGAGGGACTCTGCTGATGGGGACACAGATGTAAGGAGGGGCTCTGCTGATGGGAACCCAGATGTAAGGAAGGGCTCCGCTGATGGGGACACAGATGTAAGGACGGACTCTGCTGGGGGCACCTGATGTAAGGACGGACTCCGCTAGGGGCACCTGTTGTAAGGACAGACTCCGCTGGAGACACCTGATTCTGCATTATGGTGAGTTGAATGATTTAATTTTATATTACAATGTAATAATAGAAATAAAGCGCTTCAATCATCCTGACACCATAACAACCATCATGCCCGGATGATTGAAGTGCTAACACCAGGTGTTTAGAGTATCGTTATCTTCTGATTATCAAACTTCATAGAATACACATATTTCTATTGTTGTGTAGGATCTGGGCCTGCTGTCCCTCCCTCTCCCTCCATCCCTCGTTCTTCTCAGTTGCTAACCACACCCCCTTAGAGCCATACCCTTTACTAAACACCAACTATTTTGCTGAAACCACACCCGTTTTCACCAAGTGGGATGGATCAAAAAGGAAGGGCGGGGTCTGGCACCCCCCTATCCTAAAACATCACCAGCCGTCACTGCTGTATATACTCTTTTTTCTACTGCTTCTATATATGATAGCTTCCCACTGTCACTGATTCCCTAAGGATTTCTAAGGCTTCCGTTGCACCCACAATGTCCCTAGGAATCACAGCACATCACCTTATACAGCCAGGATCCCCAACCTTGTCTCCACCTCCTTCCTAGCCAGCCAGGCTGCATGCTGAATTAAGGGTCTGGTATAGATTTTTAGGGGGACATTGTGCCTCTTTTTTTTAATGAGATACCCCTTAAAATTAAATTCCCGTGAGGGGAAAAAAAGCCGATCACCGGCTTCTGTCAGAGGGAAATCGGTCCCTCACAGAAAGCCGAGTCTGCATTTTCTGTGCCCACCAGTGTCAGCTGCCAGTACCCACTGTGCCCCCTACCAGTGCCACCTATCAGTACCCACCAGTGCCCACAGTGCCACCCATCAATTCCCACCAGTGCTGCCAATCAATGTCCATCAGTGTCTCATAATCAGTGACACAGATCAGTGCTGCCTATCAGTCCCCTATCAGTGTCACCTACCAGTGTCTACCAATGCCCATCAGTGCCACCCATCAGTGATCATCAGTACCCATCCGTGCCACCTATCAGTGCCACTTATCAGTGCCACCTATCAGTGCCCTTAAGTGCCGCCTATCAGTGTCCTTCAGTGCCACCCATAAGTGCCAACCATCAGTGCCACTCATCAGTGCCACCCATCAGTGCCACTTATCAATGCCGCCTCATCAGTGCTTATCAGTGCCACCTATCAGTTCCCATTAGTGCCGCCTTATCAGTGCCTATTAGTGGCCATCAGTACAGCCTATCAGTGCCCATCAATGCCGTCTATTAGTGCCTATCAGCGCAGCCTATCAGTGCCCATCAGTGCAGCCTCATCAGCACACATCAGGTCTGGTATGGATTTTAAGGGGAACCCTGTGCAAAATAAAAAAAAAAATGGCATAGGGGTTCCACCAAAATCCATACCATGCCCTTCATGTTTTTTTTTTCAAATGCTTCTAAATGCAAACGTTGCTAAACACGCATGTAAATGTGACAAAATGGACATTTTAAATGTGGGTTTTTATCTGTCAAGTTAAATCGTTCCGGAGAGGTTGTAAAAATGTCCCGTGTACATTAAGCCTAAATTAGGTGAATTCCTATTTTTCCCAGCTGGGGAGATTTACCATCTCTGTTTAGCATAGTAACTGTTGTCACCTAGACATAAAGTGATGAGAAATCAAACATTTTAGAGATTTCACCCGAACAAAAAGCAAGGGTAAATCTGCCAAAGAAATGTGTGTTCTGGTGAGGGGGAGTTTCCTCTCACTTCCTGTTGTACCTCCAGGACAAAAAGTAAAGGTAAAGATCTGGTGCCACGCTTAAACTATTAGCACATGTATATAAAAGTGTGATAGGTTTGGGCGATTCACTATACTGTATATATTTTACACAGTTTATCACATAGCAGCTCACAAGGCTTTGTGTCTTTAAGGGGAAACAACCCCTTTGGAACAGAGACAGCAAAAAAATAAACTGGCGAGGGTTATAAACCTTTTTTACACTATCCAAAACAAAAAAAAAGTATTTTGGCTATACCTGGGGAATTTTCTGAATACAGTTGGCTTGAGGTGCAAGATCAGAAGTTGGACTCCCCTTCTCAAGACTCTTCGCCCTGCAGCTCTATGCTGTGGGTGCATACTCACTGGATGTCTAGCAAAGAGCAGTGTATATAGGGAAGAGGCGTATCTAGTGAAAATGGTGCCTATGGCAAGCACTGAAACTGCTCCCCTGTCAAAACATTTGAAACCCATCTTTCAGATAGCCTTAACAAAAAAAAGCTAACAAAACTATAAGTCAAGCTCTTCATCAGGCAGCACTGATGGGCAGCTCTAATGAGCTGCCTTGATAGGCAGCACTGATGGGCTGCACTGATGGGCACTGATTTGCTGTATTTATGGGCACTGATAAGGCAACACTAACACTGATAGGAGGCGCTGATGAGCTGCACTGTTGGGCACTAATAGGTGACACTGGCACTGACAGGTGGCACTGATGAGCTGCACTGATAGGTGACAGTGGCACTAATAGGTGGCACTGATGAGCTGCACTGATAGGTGGCACTGTCTGATAGGTGATGGTGGCACTGATATGTGGCACTGATGAGCTGCACTGATATAGGTGGCATTGATGAGCTGCACTGATATAGGTGGCACTGATAGTTGACACTGGCATTGATAGGTGGCACTGTCTAGCCCTGTTTGGGGTGGCTTTGGTGACTTATCATGGTTCTAAACAGACCCCTAATATCTCACTTTTGAGACAGAGAAAGGGACTGAGGACAGAGATTCCCCAGTCCCTTTCTCTGCAGTCTCAGCTGCACTGGACCGTGAAAGAATGGGAAGTGCTCTGTGCTGAGCAGCTTACCATTCATTCACAAAATGAATCATAGCAACCCCTCCTTTCCCCCACAGCAGCTGAGAGGAGAGGACAGAGGGAAGCTATCAGTGCTGCAGGGAGCCATCGCGGAGTGCAACAAGACAGGTGGCAACCCTGTCTCCCTCCGCACCCGGTCTGGCCGACTTCTCCTACACGAGGCGCACCTTCTGCAGCATTCTCCTGAGTGAGCCGAGAGCCAGGGACTGGTGGTGTCCCTTCCTCTTGAGAACCGAGCTGGGCAACAGACAGCGCGGTGTGGGACACTATCACTCTCACTCTCAAGTGCAGGTGGAGTGATCTACCTCACTGCGGCTCCCGACAATTAAATTAAAGCCCTAGCTGGTCTCACCATAATGATATAGAAGGGGCCGGGACTTTAATTTGATGGAGCCGCAGTGCAGTGGATCACTCCGCCGGCACCTGAAAGTGATGAAATAATCCTGATTTCTGCCCATTATCGGTCCATTGCAGACGCCAATGCTCCCAGTGTCAGTTTCATTTATTTAATTGGGGGGCACATGAGGGAGCACAGGATAATGCTGGGGGGTCATGGCTCCCTCTGCCCCCCCCACGAGCGCTCCCTTCATATGGCGCCCATGGCATTTGCCATATGTGCCATACCCTGGATACGCCACTGGTATAGGGTCAGAGCAAGTGACCCTATATGCAGACCATCTGTGTCCGGGCTCTCGCAGGGTATGAGGGCTTGGGACGCAGTGCTCTGCTCCCTCAGGACAACATAAAATTGGCCATTTGGGGCCTTGGGATGTGGTCTCGTGCCTGTGAGGGAGTGATGACCTCTTAGAAACCTATTTGTCTGGTGACCCCCACAGTGCATGGCCACACAGATGGTGCGAGCTGGGAGCGGCATAGTGGGCTGGGGGAGCAGTTCCCCTGCGCCCCTTGTGGACCATCCACCATTGATAGCACCTGATATTGATTTAAGCAACTCCACTATGCACTGGGCATATCATGTTTGGGCAATGTGCTACATGCTGTTATGCTGTACTGAGCTATGTAGTTCCAAAGATATCCATTCTGCAGGTCTGCATACCGACCAGAACCCAAACATACACCCCACACACAGGTGAACAACAAAGCTTTCTAGCCCCACACTTACCCCTACTGTCTACTCTCCTGGCCAGTCCCATGTGCCCATACAGTAACCAAGCACTGTCGCCAATCATTCCCTTCTACAAGAGGGTTTCCTGCAGTCAGCCCACATTGGACCCACCAACCTTCCCACCAGCTCCCTCTGCCCAGATTTGTGTCTGCACACATACAGTCAGGTCCAATAATATTGGGACATCGACACAATTCTAATCTTTTTGGCTCTATACACCACCACAATGGATTTGAAATGAAACAAACAAGATGTGCTTTAACTCTTTAACTGCAGACTTTCAGCTTTAATTTGAGAGTATTTACATCCAAATCAGGTGAACGGTGTAGGAATTAAAACAGTTTGTATATGTGCCTCCCACTTTTTAAGGGACCAAAAGTAATGGGACAGATTAACAATCATCCATCAAACTTTCACTTTTTAATATTTGGTTGCAAATTCTTTGCAGTCAATTACAGCCCGAAGTCTGGAATGCATAGACATCACCAGACGTTGGGTTTCATCCCTGGTGATGCTCTGCCAGGCCTCTAATGCAACTGTCTTCAGTTCCTGCTTGTTCTTGGGGCATTTTCCCTTCAGTTTTGTCTTCAGCAAGTGAAATGCATGCTCAATCGAAATCAGGTCAGGTGATTGACTTGGCCATTGCATAACAATCCACTTCTTTCCCTTAAAAAACTCTTTGGTTGCTTTCGCAGTATGCTTCGGGTCATTGTCCATCTGCACTGTGAAGCGCCGTTCAATGAGTTCTGAAGCATTTTGCTGAATATGAGCAGATAATATTGCCCGAAACACTTCAGAATTCATCCTGCTGCTTTTGTCAGCAGTCACATCATCAATAAATACAAGCAAACCAGTTCCATTGGCAGCCATACATGCCCACTCCATGACACTACCACCACCATGCTTCACTGATGAGGTGGTATGCCTTGGATCATGAGCAGTTCCTTTCCTTTTCCATACTCTTCTCTTCCTATCACTCTGGTACAAGTTCATCTTGGTCTCATCTGTCCATAGGATGTTGTTCCAGAACTGTGAAGGCTTTTTTAGATGTTGTTTGGCAAACTCTAATCTGGCCTTCCTGTTTTTGAGACTCACCAATGGTTTACATCTTGTGGTGAACCCTCTGTATTCACTCTGGTGAAGTCTTCTCTTGATTGTTGACTTTGACACACATACAGCTACCTCCTGGAGAGTGTTCTTGATCTGGCCAACTGTTGTGAAGGGTGTTTTCTTCCCCAGGGAAATAATTATTTGGTCATCCACCACAGTTGTTTTCCGTGGTCTTCCGGGTCTTTTGGTGTTGCCGAGCTTACCGGTGCGTTCTTTCTTTTTATGGATGTTCCAAACAGTTGATTTGGCCACACCTAATGTTTTTGCTATCTCTCTGATGGGTTTGTTTTGTTTTTTCAGCCTAATGATGGCTTGCTTCACTAATAGTAACAGCTCTTTGGATCTCATATTGAGAATTGACAGCAACAGATTCCAAATGCAAATAGCGCACTTGAAATGAACTCTGGACCTTTTATCTGCTCCTTGTAAATGGGATAATAAGGGAATAACACACACCTGGAAATATATACAAAACAATTCTGCGCTGCCCTAAAAAGAAACAAGCAGCTAACACAACCAACAAGGTACTACAAAAGAGAAAAACACAATAAGTGTAGCGCTAATGAAATGAAAAAACGTCCAATGTAAAAAAACATTTTAAATTAATAGTTCCAAATGTAAACCATAAAGAAGAGTCATCGTATGTATATAAATAAGGAGTCTTCAAGGAACTGAACACTTCAAGCAGATATGTACGGCATCTGAGATGAAAGTAAACACACCACCACCCAAAAGTGAAGAGGCTTACCGGATGGGATGGACCCAAAGGGCATACGCCGAATTGGGTCGGATAAGGCTTAGGTGGTAAGTGACTTTGGACGGCTTGGAGAGATGATGCTTATGGATTGACCCGCATGGTGCTGTATCCCTCTGAATGGTGCCAGAACCAAGGGGGGCGATGTAGATGAAACAAGCCAGGCATTATCGTATCCCTCAGAATGATGTTAAAAAGCCAAACGATGGTGTGGACAAATTAGAGAAGGAAGGAATGGCCACATAGTGTGAATCCGTATAAAGAATGTAATTTATTAAAATAAAGAGATATACACTCACGTGTAAATCCAAATAAAACAGCGCTGAGAGAAAAGTGGTGACAGTGGGGTCCTAACCGACGCGTTTCATCTTCATAGACGTCGTCTGGGAGGTTCCCCCCACTGCAGCCACCAAAGTTTATATAGGGGGTACATCTAAGATAATGGGAATCAGCTCCACGATTGTGAAAACATCACTTCCGGTATATGGCCAAAATGGCCACCCGGCGTGCGTTCCACACCTCCCCTTGGGCACCGGAAGTGAGGAGAACAACGTATGAGTTTAACTGACCACAGAAACAATAGTACTCATGGCTGACAGAAAAGTACAATGTGCGATCTATAAAAAATTTGTACAATGTGTGATCTGTAGAAATGCAGCAGTGATAAGTGAATTCAAAACCGTTCAATGGGAACGGTGAGGACATAACCATGGCGCAGTAATATACTGTGCATGTGCGTGGTGCGCGTAATGCGCATGCGCGGTGAGGGAGCCAAGTGACGTCAAGATGGAGGCTGACCTCGGTTGAAGAGGTAACAGCGTCAGAGTACGGTGCATGATGCGCGTGCGCGATGACACAAATAGAAGACGCCAGTGTGGGGGCAAGCCACAGTGACAACGTAAAGCTAAACAGGCGTGTAGAGTGCATGCGTATTGAAGAACGTCCGTATGTTGATATGGGGACAGACAGGAATTTAGGAAGTTGTAGACATCTCTGCCTAACAACGTCATGCACATAACCCGGAGACACAAAAAATGAACCGGAAGTGCATGTGGTGGCCCTAAAACGGAAAATAAGTTCAAATTGGTGCATGGCCACGCAAAAAGAAAATACAAGGTATAAGGCATGTGGATAAAGCACATGCTAACAATAAACGAGAAAAACAAATGGCAAAAAATGTATGTGCATATTTATTGTCACAAAAATGTGACATACAATGATAAGTGTCGGTGAGGTGCCATGTATGAGAGACAGGTATGAAAAAGAAAAAGGGGAGATATAAAAATCCTCATATGAAGCCGTATATAGATACGCAATAGTGGAGTGGATTCACATATTAGAATGCATAAGGTATTAACCAAATGCACCTATACAATGATTTAAAAATACAATAAAGATAAAAAAATCTAGCCTAAAAAAAATATATATATTTTTTCTTATACAATAGGCCTAAGACAATATAAGTAAAATATATATACATGTAAACAGGAGAGAGAGCAGAAACCAAAGAAGCACTGAATAAAATATATATATATATGTAAACAGGAGAGAGAGCAGAAACCAAAGAAGCACTAAGCTTTGTTGATAAAAGCATTAACGTCTAATTTGACGTTGATACCTAATGGGAAAAATGTGCGGAGCTCATGAATCCAGAAGGTCTCCAGACGGGAGACACCCCTAGTCATGGCGCCGCCCCTCCAGGGGGGCACATATCTGTCTATCATGACAAACTGTGTCCCCTCCATAACACGATTATGATGTAGTTTGTAGTGTCGGGGGACAGTGTGTTTAATGTCCCCGCTTTTAATGAGGGCAATGTGTTCCGCCACTCTTATAGCAAAAGAGCAAATGGTGCGGCCCACATATTGTTTCCCACAGTGACATGTGATTAGGTATACAATGTAACTGGTGGAACAAGTGCAAAACTGTTTAATGGAATATCTTTTATGGGTGACTGATGATGTAAATGACACAGTTTTCCTTCCGATACCCGAATTGTGTTGACACACGATACATTTCCTGCATGAGTAGAATCCTTCCATCTCATGGAAAAGTGGCTGGCGTATGGGGGGATTAATAATGTTAGGGGCGATTTTGCTCTGTAGCGTAGGGGCTCCTTTAAAGATGACCCTCGCCCTATCGGGCAAAACTGTGCCTAAGACTCTGTCATTCCTAAGAATGTCCCAATGCTTGGAAAGAATGGCTTTAACATGCCTATGTTGGTTAGAAAAAGAGGTTAACAGAGACCACCTGAAGATCTCACTCTGTTCTTTTTTGGGCCTTTCCTCCAGTAGTGATTCCCTGTTGGTTTCAAGAGCGTGTTGAAGCTCACGATCCACAAGCTGGGGGTCATAATCCTTATCGACAAACTTGGCCCTCAGAAGTGCAGATTGCACCTTGAAGGTGTCAATATTTGAACAATTTCTTCGTAATCTGAGGAATTGACTCCGTGGCACAGAATCGAGCCACGACCGGTGGTGACAGCTGTCTGGTGGTATGAAGCTGTTCCAGTCAGTAGCTTTGAAGTGGGTCTGGAGCTGGAAACTACCATTACAAATCTCAATTTCTAAGTCCAAAAAATTGATCTTATGTTTACTGGCTGTGTAAGATAGGGAGATGCCACGATCATTATCATTCAGATGTTCAAAGAATGAATCAAGTCATTCGGCACTCCCCTTCCATAGGAGGAGGATGTCGTCAATATACCGTGCCCACATAATGAGGGAAGGGTCCCTATTGGTATAGACAACATCCTCCTCCCACTTCGCCATAAATAGGTTGGCGAGGCTAGGGGCGAATTTGGCACCCATAGCCACGCCGCGCAATTGAAGATAGTATTGCTGGTCAAACCAGAAATAACTTCGCTTAGTGGCGAACTCTAATAGTTCCATAATGAAAGAACACTGGAAGGGAGCAATTCTCGATTCTTTTTCTAAAAACCCCAAAATACCCCAAGATAAAGGCTTGGAAGCCGTCCGGTATTTTTTATTTTTCTTATTTTCCGTTTTGGGGCCACCACATGCACTTCCGGTTCATTTTTTGTGTCTCCGGGTTATGTGCATGACGTTGTTAGGCAGAGATGTCTACAACTTCCTAAATTCCTGTCTGTTCCCATATCAACATATGGACGTTCTTCAATACGCATGCGCTCTACACGCCTGTTTAGCTTTACGTTGTCACTGTGGCTTGCCCCCACACTGGCGTCTTCTATTTGTGTCGTCGCGCACGCGCATCACGCACCGAACTCTGACGCTGTTACCTCTTCAACCGAGGTCAGCCTCTATCTTGACGTCACTTGGCTCCCTCACCGCACATGCGCATTACGCGCACCACGCACATGCACAGTATATTACTGCGCCGTGTTTATGTCCTCACCATTCCCATTGAACGGTTTTGAATTCACTTATCACTGCTGCATTTCTACAGATCACACATTGTACAAATTTTTTATCGATCGCACATTGTACTTTTCTGTCAGCCATGAGTACTATTGTTTCTGTGGTCAGTTAAACTCATACGTTGTTCTCCTCACTTCCGGTGCCCAAGGGGAGGTGTGGAACACACGCCGGGTGGCCATTTTGGCCATATACCGGAAGTGATGTTTTCACAAACGTGGAGCTGATTCCCATTATCTTAGATGTACCCCCTATATAAACTTCGGTTGCTGCAGTGGGGGGAACCCCCCAGACGACGTCTATGAAGATGAAACGCGTCGGGTAGGACCCCACTGTTGCCACTTTTCTCTCAGCGCTGTTTTATTTAGATTTACATGTGAGTGTATATCTCTTTATTTTAATAAATTACATTCTTTATACGGATTCACACTATGTGGCCATTCCTTCCTTCTCCCATTTGTCCACACCATCGTTTGGCTTTCTAACATCATTCTGAGGGATACGATAACACCTGGCTTGTTTCATCCACATCGCCCCCCTTGGTTCTGGCACCGTTCAGAGGGATACAGCACCATGCGGGTCAATCCATAAGCATCGTCTCTCCAAGCCATCCAAAGTCACTTACCACCTAAGCCTTATCCGACCCAATTTGGCGTATGCCCTTTGAGTCCATCCCATCCGGTAAGCCTCTTCACTTTTGGGTGGTGGTGTGTTTACTTTCATCTCAGATGCCGTACATATCTGCTTGAAGTGTTCAGTTCCTTGAAGACTCCTTATTTATATACATACGGATGACTCTTCTTTAATGTTTACATTTGGAACTATTAATTTAAAATGAATAACACACACCTGGCCATGGAACAGCTGAACAGCCAATTGTCCCATTACTTTTGGTCCCTTAAAAAGTGGGAGGCACATATACAAACTGTTGCAATTCCTACACTGTTCACCTGATTTGGATGTAAATATCCTCAAATTAAAGCTGAAAGTCTGTAGTTAAAGCACATCTTGTACATTTCATTTCAAATCCATTGTGGTGGTGAATAGAGCCAAAAAAAAAAATGTGTCCATGTCCCAATATTTATGGACCTGACTGTATGCCAGATTTGTGTCTGCTCACATATTTACATGTCATTTAGACATCATGGAGGAGCAGGACAAAATGGTAGTGGAACAGAGAACAGCAGAGTGGTATGTGAAGTAATATCATAGAGGTGTAGTGTAGTGCCAGGATATAGGGGTGTCCTTTGAGCTGCAGCCACAAGTGACAGGTGCAGCTGAAGTTCAAAGGATGGCCTTACACTGAGGAGCTTCCTGAATCAAACTCTTAATGTGTACAGCGGGCCCCATTTCCCTTGGAGCCCATGTGCCCTGCATACACTGTATATATTAGATATATGCTAGTAACATATACTTAAATTCAAATCTTAGTCCCTGTTAGGAGATGAAAGCATGATACAACAAACACATTTCCAGTTCTCAAAGAAAAAACACAGCAATAAAGCATTACAAACACATATATGGAATTATGTTTTTTTCACTGATTAAGCGAATACTAAGTAGAGCAACAGTGAATCAAGTACAAAGGAATGAGTGTAATGAAGAAATGTACAGCATAACATATGACAACAAGATTCAGAAATGTGATAAGATGATGCAAGACATAAGGATATCTTAAATACATGATTGCAGACTGGAGGGATACAGGGTGCAAGGAGAAGGAGAAAGGAAGTGATATAAATCCGTTTTCACAGTCAGGTGCAGATGTTGATTAATGAAGAGCGTATGAATCACAGGCAGACGCCTTCTAGTGGAGAGCCTTCATGCAGGTATTCATTCTCCCACATCAATGAACATCAGGTATTTAATGTTCTTAATATATTTAGCAATGTGATTTTAAAAAAAGGTGTCATAATCTGCTCTAAGTTCTTGCCTCAGTTCTTCACGGCAGACAGTGAGCCGTTTAAGTATCTCACTGGACGTGGTATTGGGGTTCTTGTGTTTTGCTTCTAATTCTGCTATAACCTCATGGAGCTGTGACATGTGCTGCATTTTCTTTTTACTTTCTCTAGAGGCAATTTGCATAAGAGTACCCCTAGCAAACACTTTGTGTGCACACCATGTCGTCATTGGGGAGCATTCCCCAATGTTATTGAATCGGAAAAATTCTTTAAGTTTCTCGTCTACTTCATCCCTGAGTTTGGGGTGTGATAGGAGGAAAGTGTTGTTATGCCACAGTGGTTTGTGGGAGGTTTTGCTGGCATCCACATCTTCTATAGTCATGGGTGCGTGGTCTGACCACGTGATGTTGTGGATGTCAGTGCCTTGAACATTCTGCAATGTATACATGTCAGTAAGAAAAAAATCAATTCTAGAATAGCTATCGTGCACAGCTGAATAGAGTGTGTAGTCTCTCTCGGTAGCCTTGAGGCATCGCCAGGGGTCAAAGGGCCTTTCCTCGGGACAGAGTGAACCTAGAGAGGGCCTCCGCCTGCAGGCCACCGAGGACACATCCAGTTCCATGTTCATAATCATATTGAAGTCACCACATATTATTAAGCTACCTTTTTGCAATTTTTTTGCCATCCTGACAACTTTGCGAATAAACCTCAATGATCTAACATTAGGTGCATACAGATTTACCAGAGTATAAGTGACATGGTCCATTTCTGCGACCAGGATAAGATAGAATCCATGGGGATCAGCATGTTCCTGTAACAGAGAAAAGGTTATTGTGTCCTTAAAGCGGGGTTCCACCCAAATTTTGAACAATATCTGTATGTATTCTCTTCCTTGCCTAGATGCTGACATGCCATTTAAAAAAATTTTAATCGCCTTAATTACCTTTTATTTTTCTATTCTTCTTTGCACTTCCTGGTTCTCCTCCCGTGGGAGTAGGCGTGTTTCTAGCCTCTCCCAGACTCCTGGGAGCTAGTCTCAGGCTTCCCAGGATGTCACTGAGCATGTGCGGGAATGAGCGGTGAATGCTGGGAGCACAGCATTCACCACATCCAGGAAATAAATGCTTGTGGGCTTCAAATGCCCACAATGAAGATGGAAACCGCCTGCAGTGAATAATATAAGTTATTCTTTCCGACGAAATCTGACACAGGCGGACATATTACACACAATATGTGAGTATGTAATGCTGAGAAGAAAAGTTTGTGAATGAACTCAAAAAAAAAAAACGATAGATAGGTGGACCCCCGCTTTAACAGAAATCAGTACCCCATTTTTCTTGGAAGCGTGTTTGGCCGTAAATACGTGCGAAAATTTGGCATGTGTACATTTTGGGGTTTTTACACTAGAGAAGTGAGTCTCTTGTACCCACAAGACATTGCACTTTGCATCCATGGCTGTTTTCCAGAGGGCTCTACTCTTATAGGGACTGTTCAAGCCTCTCACATTATATGACATCAGTTTAAGATTCATTCCAGTGGTAGAGTGTGCAGTGTTGCCATCCAGTGGTAGGTCTTAGTAGTAGGAGTGTTGTATTAGGTATGCTCAGTATGCACAGAATCCGAGGTAGTAATGCCCTTGTAACTTTTAAAACAAACATATTAACCAAAACTATTCAAACTTGATCAGTTGATAACTGAGGAAAGTCAAGCCACAGTTTTTGAGGGTAACAGGTTACGGAAGTCATCTCGTAACTGGAGTAGGGGGAAACAGAAGAATAAGTCAGTGAACAGCCGAACAACGGGTGTTTTGATCGATAGATCATACTTTCGATGAAGTTGGAAGTCACCTGGTTTGCGGTATCCCTGAGGTAAGGGGAGAGCATTCTGCTGATGCTATAAAGTATTACAATCATAAGTAGGTTGTTTACTCACTTTTCCTGGTCAGGCGTTGGTTGTTGCATCTGTCGTAGAGGGGATCAGGGTCCACTGGAACTACTTCTGCAGGGATTAATATATGGAGAAGTTCCAGACCTCTGTCTAATGATGTGATTGCATGCGATTTGTTATGCATTTCCACTAATAACTTGGCTGGGAAGCCCCATTTGTAGAGGATTTTGTGATTGCGCAGGATTTTGGTAATAGGAACTAAGTTATGCCTGGCTGTCAATGGCTTGCGACAAGTAGAGTTTGATTCCAGCAAAGGGATCAGGAAGGGAAGGGTGCTGTCTGGCATAGCGCATAAGTTGATCTTTTACGTGGTAAAATTGGATTCTTGCTATGACATCCCTGGGGATCTGGTCTGGTAGAAAGGATGGTTTTGGCTTTGGGACCTGTCAATGATTATATCTGCGGGGCTCAGGGATGGGAGAGCAGTCATCATGAGTTCTTGCAGATAAGCAGTAAGCTCTGCTGGTTTAACGGTCTCAGGGACCCCTCTAAATTTAATATTGTTACTGCGGGCCCTGTCTTCAATATCCGCCATTTTGAGACGCATGGCTCTGATTTCTTCCTCTACCTCAAAATGTGCATCCACAAGCTCATTGTGTGCTAATGTACATTACTCCATTTTCTGCTCCACATAGTCAACTCTGTTACTGACTGCAGATACTTTTAGTTTTGTGGTGTGCATAAATGCTGCCATGTCATGTTGGAGGGCCCCCCGCAGGGTCTGCAGCATCTCCTTCATGGTAGTGTCTATAATGGGCTGCCCTGAGGTGGGGAAGGCATCTAATTGCTGGGCGTATGTGGAGGATTCCTCCATTTCTTCCCCTGCTGTTCCTGCTTCATCCCGGTTCTCCACCTCCTCCCCAATCCTTCTTTTTGCTTAACAGGGCTACTGAAGGGGGAGGATGGCAATGGATGGTCTTTATATTGTGACTCACCCGAGGATGGCGATAGATTGCTGGAAGCTTGTGCTGTGGAGCCTGATGAGCGGCTCCCGGCGCTGGTGCCATCTTGGCTTTCTTGTCCCGCGGCTGGGGGGATGAAGTCCGTCAATTTTCGGGGTCCCTCTCTTTCCTTTCTTTTAAACCATGTGTCCACTGTGTGTCCCTTACTCTCCTCTGTCAGGCGGTATGCTTTGTAGCTTATTTGGTGTGCTGTGAGCAGCTGTGTAACACCCGGTGTGTCAGAGCTCTCCTCTCACACGTCCATCCGCTCTGGCTGCTGGCTCCGCCCCCCCTTAGCAATGTGATTTTGACTGTTTCCTTATCATTACCTCATATCTCACTGTTTTTGTTGGTTGAGCCTGTTTTGTAAGGCATTATGAAGTAATAAAAGAGGTTATGATTTGCTTTATCCATTTATTATCTTTGTATGATTTTTGTGCACATATCTAGCTCTAATTGTTTCTTTGAAATAGATTACATATTTTTTTAAATCTCAGTAGGAGTAAGTTTAGATTGCATGGTCACAGAAACTGTGAACACATTGGAGAAATAATATTTGATTGGTTATGATTGAGTCTGTTATACTTTATGTTTGTAATAAAGGCACTTTTTGGTATAATTTATTATGTAGGCTGGAATAACAATTAATGTGGAAATGCAATTTTGTCTCGCTTGCAAAGATCACTTGCACACTTTACTCAATTTGTGACGTTACAAAAGTTCATATTAAGTATGACATTGCTGGGAGGGTTGGATATAAATCATGTATTTCATTATAGATTGGGTGTTTGCTTGATTGGCATTGTGGATAAGGACATATACACTTTTTTTTCAAAAGACTGATCTAATTTACTTGGCTTAGGATACTGGAAAAAGGCAAATTGCTGGACCAGAAATGGATAGCATATGCAATCATCAATGTAATCTCTCTTGATAGTGTGAGGATTAGAAATAGATTGAAAATAAAGCTATTTTTACGCATTCCACTTTTTGGCAAATAGCCTGTATCCATCACTGAATATTCAGTTTCATTTGCATTTATGGCTTTTTGTATTATTCTGATTACAGTATGCTATTTATTTTTTTAGTCAACTTATTAATATACTCAGTATGGTAACAAAGATTTTTAATGCGGTTAGCTGAATTTTTGTACTTCATGTTAAAAAGGTATTGTTAATTAGGACAATAATTATATGGGGAATTAATTTTTGTACCTTGCATCAAAATTTAATTTATATCAGACTTACCTTAAATAAGCCAGAATGCAAGGAATGCCTTCAGTATAATGTTTCTTTTTTTTTATTTTTGTCTCATGTATCATATTTAAATTTGAATCAATCTAACGATTCAAAGGCTACATAGATTTATGTTCAGAATACTTCTTATTGCATTTGCAAGCTAGAATATCTTTCTACCACATGATTTCTAAAAAAAAACTGTAAAAAGGTAAGGTGCCACATGTCTCAATCACTTGTGGGGGGGGGGGGTATAAATGGGTCCAATAACCTGATGATTTTATCTAGGGTATCCTGTGGAGGAGAAGTCCTAGTTCCACCCTTGTTGCTGCTGTTGTAAAGAACAGAACATATCTGATGACAAATCTAAGTGGAAGGAAGATAGGATCTTGGGGATTCAATTTCAGAGAGGCCTGTAGCAGACTTAGGGTGCTTTGACACTGATAGAAGTCTACGGGAAACCACAGGTAACCTGCACTGCACCCTTGCTGCAGCCAAATTGCAATGAGGCAGTGTGAAAGCTCCCTAAGAAATTTGTTTTAGGTTAAAATACTCTTTCAATATTCAGCACTCGTGACGTAGCAAATTATGAAATCTCTCAATGCATCGCATTCTCTTCTTCTTTATAAGAGTATAATAATGAAGCTTCTTTGCTGGTGATATTTACAGAGTTCTGACAAACGTATTTCTTTTTTTTTCTAGTGATCTCCAGAATAATATATATATATTTTTTTTTTTTCTAGTGATCTCCAGAATAATAATAATAATTTTTTTTTTTTGTGTGTCAAGTTACCACAACACCATTATTATCTTGTATTTTTAAAGCTCAAAGATACAACTAGGTTGGTGTCCCTTGTTAATTTGTCATTGTATTGTATTGAAATGTACCTGCCTACTCACAAACAAACTGTCCTTTTTAAAGTAAAACACATAGCCAAGTATTTAACAAACACATTTTTTTTAATTCAATAGGGAGCACAAGGTCATATAAAAATCAAGAGGAAAGCAATGATGGAGAAACAGTTGGCATTGGTGAAGTGTTTGTACCCCAGGGCAGACATCAATTATTTGAATATCAAAATTTGTAACCTGAGGAGTCCATTTAAAAGGGAGCACAATACGGTCCTGGAGATCGGGAGCAGCAGCAGATGATATATATGTCCCAAGACTGTGGTCTTACAACAGCCTGGGTTTTTTTGCCAGACCAGCCCGAACCCAGGCCATCGCTCTCAACACTTCCTTCAACACAAATTAAAGAAATTAAATCAAAAATGCATTCTCTGCACCAACAAAAGGAAAAACTCAAATTAAACAAAAATAAAATTATAAAATATAGTGATGATAATCCCCAGCCCAGCAGCCTTCTTGGGGGTGTTGTGGCTGCATTGGCCACGGTCACCATGCTGCTGTGGTGGGTGGGGTGGCTGTTGTGTTGGTGGAGGTGGTGGAAGAGAATGGCCGAATTTGCAGAGGTGCATTTTAGGGGTGCTTTGGCCCCTCTTCCCCTTGTTCAGGACCTGAAGTATGATTTATTTGCAGATACTGCGCTGGTCCTCCTTTATCTCTTTTAATTTGTTGCCCGTCATGCATCCAAAAGCTTCCTGGGCATCAGGACCTGTGCTAATAGCACTTGTGGCATGCCTGAGAAATGCAGCCGGGGCCTCATCAAGGTTTCTGGTCTTCCTGGCCCTTTTAGATGGAGGGCGGAAGGGGAGGAACCTGTGACTCACTCTGGCTGCACGGCACGGCCTCCTTCTAGCTGAGACTTTCCTGTGTATGAAAATGGTACGTATTTTTAGGTTTTTGGTCATCAATCACATACAATTTTGAGCTCATGACTGTTGCAAATTGAATGTTAACAAATAGAAAAGAATATCATTCTGACCCCAGCATTTTTCATTCTTGTTCCAATCATTTTTGGCCACTACTGTCTATTGATATGTAAACCACTTTGTTAAAGCTGAAATTTGGGATCAATAACATCTAGTTAACATCATTCAATTTTTGACAACAAATATGTTCAACAATGCTATGCCTGGGTCAAGCTGGGCTCCTGCACATCTTCTTCCTGTGTTGAAGGACCAGGGTGGACCTCAGCAGCTGTGTGGAAGGAAGTGTTGATAGCGATGGGCGTGGTTCACTTTGGTCTGACAAAAAATGCAGGCTGTGGTAGTACAACAGCCTGGGGACATATATGTCATCTGCTGCTGCTCCCGATCTCTGGGAATCCATGACTTTCCTGCACTCCCTATTATATGTACTATGCAGGATACCAATTTTGGCCTTCAAATAATTGATAAAAGGTGTAGCGCTAAAAAATAGTGGTAAATAAACAAAGAGTTCATATAAATTGAATAGCATAAAAACGATGTACTCATAGAAATATAGTCCATCTAGGGAGTTTCAATAAGATGATGAGAGAGCGCCATCAACAACATCCAATATAACTGACTCTTACCGCCAGTGTATGGGATATACACAATAAACAAATCACTGAAAGGTCAGATCCACGATTCCTCCTATTCATCAAACGATCCACTAGTTAAGCAAGAGATCCTTCTTCCACTAACCCACCAAATAACCTAATCCCAGCAACACCTTGGCTAAAAAGTATGCTCCAGAGGTATAGCACGGTGGTCACAGGGAATGAAAGAAATAATCTCATTGCACAGACATCCAGCAGAAGGGCAAATTTATTCTATTAAAAACTAGATATACAACTCACATGTAATATGTGCATGACAGGCATAGGGGAAAGCGTCTAGCGCTTCCTACCAACAAGATGGCAGCTACTCCTCTGTCCACACTACTACATCACTCGTCCCTTACTCTAGCCGACGTTTTGGCACAAACGTGGGTCTTCAGGGGCGTGGTCATGACATGTGACCCTACTATTTATAGGGGACAGACATTAGTATAAGACCGGAAATTGAGTGTGATCCACAGGACGGAAGCTGTCACCTCTCGACGAGTCACGTAGTGGTGAGGACAGAGGAGTGGCCACCATCTTGTTGGTAGGAAGTGCTGGACGCTTTCCCCTATGCCTGTACTGCACATATTACATGTGAGTTGTATATCTAGTTTTTAATAGAATACATTTGCCCTTCTGCTGGATGTCTGCACAATGAGATTATTTCTTTCATTCCCTATACATGTGACCACCCTGCTATATCTCTGAAGCATACTTTTTAGCCAAGGTGTTGCTGGGATTAAGTTATTTGCATCTGGTGGGTTAGTGGAAGAAGGATCTCTTGCTTAACTAGTGGACCATGAATAAGTCGTTTGTGGCGAAACATGTTGGGGCGTGGCTATACGGCAAGTATCTGAAGCGTAACGTAGAACGTTGTGAGGTGACACGCTGCATCGAATGGTGGAGGCTTGAGACTAGGAGTGGGTGAGACTACACAGCTGATACACTATCCTGGGTCCGCCACGACCGCTATAGATCGCTTTACTAGTGCATGGAGTTTATGTTACAAGTTCCGTTGGAGTGTCTTTGGCTTATTGGCTTGTTTTGATCTTTACACATGTGAGTGCAATGGTGTGTGAGGTTTTAGGATTATAAATAAATTCGCTGTACGTTATCACACTATTTGGAGCATTCTTTCATTTTCATGTGGAACAATCACTTGAGGAAAAGGATCTGTAACATTTACACTTGATATTTTGGAGATCACGTTTAAAATCTTGAGATCACATTTTAATCCCCATTTAGTGTGGGTTGAGGCAAGTTATGCCAAACACGAGAGTGGGAGGCAAATGTAGCTGGTGAGTGCAAAATTTATAAGTGGGAGTGGAAGCACAAGCACTGAGGTGTGGTGGAAGATCACTAAGAGACAACAAAGACATTTATTTATTCACTTTTCAGACCATTCATCGCAGTATGCACTATTTATGAACTTTATGTCAACACTTTTTTTATTATTATTATTTCACATCTGTCACAGGGTGTTTTGCTTTATTCATCATTTATTATGATGTGTTTGTTCACATTGTGTTTTAACATTATTATTTTTGACTGATTGCATTTCATTTTGTGATTGACATATAGTACGTTATCTTTGGTTAAGTAGTCATATACTTATATATTTATACTGCTTATTCAGGTTTATCACTTTTTTTATTAGCACTTATTTTATTTCAGCCCTACTATTTATTCCACTCATATTAGAGGTTTAAATTCAGTCACATATTGACTAGTGGACCGTTTGATAAATAGTAGGAATCATGGATCTGACCTTTCAGTGATTTGTTTATTGTGTATATCCCATACACTGGCGGTAAGAGTCAGTTATATTGGGTGTTGGTGATGGTTCTCTCTCTCTTCATCTTATTGAAACTCCCTAGATGGACTATATTTCTATGAATACATCGTTTTTATGCTATTCAATTTATATGAACTCTTTGTTTATTTACCACTATTTTTTAGCGCTACACCTTTTATCCCCTATTTTTGCTATTGTACCCAACAATATTGTGTTAGCAGCTATCTACATATCTCGTTCGTTTATAGTTTAGCGCAACAAATCTTCTTTTTCAAATAATTGATGTCTGTCATGGGATACACAGGCTTCACCAATTCCAACAGTTTCTCTATCGCTGCTTTTCTCTTGATTTCGTTGGAATAATCCCTGCTTTTAACTTGCCACTCCCGGTATTATTGTAGAAAATCAGGTAGAAAAATCAGGGGCAGTAAATGTATCCACCATTTTACCTGCAAGACACAACACAAGACAAACCCTAATGTCAGGCTAAACTCTCATACAATGGTCCCAATATAGGCCTCAATCTATAAGCAGTATAGGCAACTAACCACTGATGCCCCAATTTACAAATGTACGTTCGTTTTAATGTTCCTTTGTGCAATCAGTCTTATGTCCTCCACTCACAGATCGTTCCTACGGCCGTTACAGCGACTGCGTGTTATGGCTTTATATACACTGCGCATAAGTCAAACTCCATCCCTGTCCTTCTTTCTAGTGTATCCCCACCTCTTCTCTTTCGGGGCAGTGGGAGAGCACATGACAGAGAGACAGCAGGTGCATGCTGAGAGCAGTTCCAGATCCAGGAGGAGATATAAGGCCTCAAATATGTCTTTTGAAGAAATGGTGGAGATGGTGGACATCCTAAAGAGGACAGACTATGATGGGAATCATGGACCGTACAGAAACCCAAATGTCAGAAAGGCCAAGATCATGGCTAAAGTTGTGAGAAGTCTGCACAGAAAATTTGGGGTACAACGATCCAAGGATCAGTTGAAAAAACGCTTTATATACACTGCGCATAAGTCAAACTCCATCCCTGTCCTTCTTTCTAGTGTATCCCCACCTCTTCTCTTTCGGGGCAGTGGGAGAGCACATGACAGAGAGACAGCAGGTGCATGCTGAGAGCAGTTCCAGATCCAGGAGGAGATATAAGGCCTCAAATATGTCTTTTGAAGAAATGGTGGAGATGGTGGACATCCTAAAGAGGACAGACTATGATGGGAATCATGGACCGTACAGAAACCCAAATGTCAGAAAGGCCAAGATCATGGCTAAAGTTGTGAGAAGTCTGCACAGAAATTTTGGGGTACGACGATCCAAGGATCAGTTGAAAAAACGCTGGTCAGACCTTAAATTGAGAGAGCAAGATCAGTATAGAAAGATCAGGAAAGTGCTGCAAAAAAGTAAGTATTTGTCGTGTGTACCTATTATTATTATTATTACTTTCATGCTGGTCCATGTTCTTTTCTTTACTGTTGTACAGTTTAAAATGCCAAGATTTATGTTCGTTGACACAGGAATCATTCGTGGGACATTAAACATCATTCATTCGACCACTGATACGTCGTTTTGGGAGATGCAGGTTAACTACATTTGTTCAGGCTTATTTTGAATAAAATAAGTTTATTCGATTGTTATCTAGATGTGTTTGAAACTATAATGAAATGTCAACTTTATTCCGTGTCAGGAGAGGACACTCAGCAGCTGTTTATGCATCTGGACGCAGGAGCACTAGTGTGGGACACCATAACACCCTTGTTATGATGTCCCACGCAGGTGCTCCAGTGGATACTAGGGGTCTCTCCATGTGTGAAACTTGCACAAAACAGGTAAGTATTTCAGCTTTTGAAAGGGAAAAAATCATGTATTCAGCTTGGAACTCTGCCAAAACAGACAATTGGAAGACACTTCCAAGCAATGTTTCATATTACTATTTCTAACCTAACATATCTGTCTACTAAGTATACCTTTTTTGTATTCACATAGGGGAGAAAAGAAGAGGGACATCTGAGGTGTCTGGGGACACCAGCAACCCCACACCTACTGAAGAAAGGCAACTCACCACACACCCTGAAGATGTTGATGCTGATGTGCAGGAAGTACTGGGTGAATTTGTAGAAATGGTGTTGACCACAGGTCAGTGTCTGAGACCACAGCTTCAGGTAATAGATGGATGCCTGCATATTTTTAATACATGGTGTGTTTTTTTATGTTTAGGTGATGTGGATGTTGTGGAAGAAGAAACTCACTTCAGCAGTGCAAGTGCACAAATCCTGATCAGTGAGATCATGGTTTGCAATCATAATTTGGAACAAATAAAAAAAAAAATCTACAAAGTTCAAAACAGACTTAGCAACAACATAGATATTTTACGTAAAATATAAAAAAAACATTTTCTAGTTGTCGTTATGTTGTACGTGTTTGTACAGTTTTAAATGAATTGCAAAGCCAAATTTTGAAGATATGTGTCAACGTGTGCTATCTCCCATCATGGGATATCACTGTACACATTTTGTGGGTGCAATCCCTTTCTCCAAACTAAAGTAGGTGAGAGGAAAGGGTTGCTCTCCCGAAACAAGTCCATTGATCCCCCATGATGGGAGCTAGCGCATGTTGACACACTGCGGCATCAACACAGTTTTGAGATACTAATGTCTCATATGGCCTTCACTTTAGCAAAGTTGAACTTTGTAAGTTCCTGAGTTGGGGATGTGTATGTTATGGTTTTAAACATGCCTGTTTAGCCACAAAAAAAGGCTAAATACTGTCAAAAATACATTTTATACAACAAGATATTGGTTTGTTAAAAAACCCTTTATAACGCACATGTGAATGTGCTTGGAGTAAAATGTTTAATACTCAACAATGTGTGGCTTCTTATTTCAATGCTCAATACCAGTGTATTTGTTAAGTTGGTGTAGTTACAGTGACAATGTGCTGTAAAATGTTCCAAACTCAGGCAATTTTAGGGACTCCAAGCAATTACTTCAAGGAGTTGAAAAGGCTGAATATTTTTAAAATTAATGTATTGCATACATTAACAACAATAACACTGTGTGTGTAGCAGACCCACAGTACAACATAATAGTTAGCTGAAGAAGAGATTGTTACCTCATGGAGCAAATAAGTTACGTTTGCACTATTGAAGAAAATGGCCAAAATTAAAAGGCCATTTGAAAAGCTAGGAGACAGATAAGAAACACAAACAGTATTTCAAATGAAATATGAGTTTAGTTTTCAAAAAAAGTTTTATTGGACATCCTCCAAATTTTGCTGTAAGGCAACTGCCCCTCTACTCACAAAGTACTCCACATAATTTTGGTGGACTTCTCTGGCACTTTGGGTAGGGGAGGCCAGCACGGCCACTTTCTAGAGCCGTCAGCACTGTGGATTCAGCTGCAAAGTCCGCCTCAGTCGAAAAAGAGGAAAGATAGCTGGCTGCATTCCTCCTTAGATAATTGTGAAGAATGCAGCAGCACAACACCACATGATTCAATTTATATTCTGTCAGGTTCATGGCTGTAAGGAAAAGCCAGAACCGACTTGCCATGATGCCAAATGCATTCTCCACCACTCTACGGGCACAGAGACGGTAATTGAAAATCCTCTTCTCTGGGGTCAGGTTCCTCATGGGCAACAACCTCATGAGATGTTCCCCCAGAGCAAAGGCCTCATCCACTACAAAAACAAAGTTGAGGCCCTTCACATTCTCCTCAGGAGGTGGCAACCACAAGGTGCCATTCTGTAGCCGCCGGTAGAACTTACTGTCTGGGCTATCACTCCTCTGTCCGAGTTTTGGCCATTCTTCTCAACCTCCAGGTATAAAAATTCATAGTTGGCCGACAACACCGCTAACATGACAATACTACAAAAGTCCTTATAGTTGAAGTAATAAGAGCCCGAGTTGGGTGGTGGGACAATCCTCAGATGCTTCCCATCAATAGCGAGCCACACCTGAAAGGCAGAGGGAGATTAGGGAAGTAAACAAGTGGCTGAAGAGCTGGTGTAATAAGAAGGGGTTTGGGTTCCTGGAGGATTGGGCTGACTTCTCAGTCCATAACCAGTACTATAGAAGGGATGAACTGCACCTAAATGAGGAGGGTGCCGATCAGCTGGGATTAAAGATGGCCAAAAAGTTAGAGGGGTTTTTAAACTAGGCAACGGGGGGAGGGTCCAGAGGTAGAGATAATCCATATTCCAAAAACATATTCCAGAGGGGGCATTAGTGATAGGTTGGCCAAAGCACATAAACCCAAGGTAAGTATAGTAGCAAATCCTAATTGCAATCTCGGAACACCCAATAAGAGGATAATATGCAACCGGCCTAAACTACGTGGCATGTTCACCAATGCCAGGAGCCTGGCGGACAAGATGGGTGAACTAGAGATACTGTTGTAGGAGGAGGATTTGGATTTTGTGGGAATTTCAAAGACCTGGTTCAACAGCTCTCATGATTGGCTGGCAACCATTCAAGGGTATATCCTTTATCGCAAGGATAGAGAGGGTAAAAAAGGGGGTGGGGTATGCCTATATATCAAGAATAATGTACAAGTGAATGTGAGAGATAACTAAGGGAGCTAGGGAGGAGGTGGAATCCTTATAGGTAAAGCTCCAAAGGGATGAAGCTAAGGGGAAAATAATACTGGGAGTATGCTATAGGCCCCCTAACCTGAGGGAGGAAGGGGAGACAGAGCCCCTATCACAAATTGGATTAGCAGCAAGGATGGGAAGTGTTATCATAATCTGGATTTTAATTATCCAGACATAGACTGAGCGGAGGGAACCACGCATTCATCTAAGGCTCGCCAGTTCCTAAATGTTTTGCAGGACAATTTTATGGGTCAGATGGTAGACACACCAAATAGAAATAAAGCGTTACTGGATCTACTGATCACCAACAATACAGACCTGATGACGGATGTGGAAATACGGGGCAATTTAGGAGACAGCGATCACAGGTCAATTGGCTTCAGTATAAATCACACAAATAGGAAACATAAGGGGAATACAAAGACACTGAATTTCAAAAAAGCAAACTTCTCCTAAACTATGTACCTTGCCAGAAGGCATAAACTGAGATAAAATCTTAAGAACCAAGAACACGGAGGAGAGATGGGTTTGCTTTAAGAGCATATTAAATAAGGGCATTAGCCAATGCATCCCATTGGGTAAAAAATTTAAAAGAGCGAACAAAAGTCCTGGATGGCTTAACTCCAATGTAAAAATGCATATAAAAACAAAGGAGAAGGCCTTCAAAAAATACGAGGTTGAGGGATCATCATCAGCAATCAGACTTTATAAAGAATGCAACAAGAAATGTAAGGGTGCAATAAGGATGGCTAAGATAGAACATGAAAGACACATAGCGGAGGAGAGCAAAAAAGAATCGAAAGAAATTCTTTAAGTATGTAAACAGTAAAAAAGGGAGGACAGACTATATTGGCCCATAAAGAATGAGAAAGGACATCTGGTTACAAAGGATGGGGAGATGGCAAAGGTATTGAATTTATTCTTCTCCTCAGTATTCACAAGGGAATCGGGGGGCTTTACTAACCAAAACTGCAGTGTTTATCCTCATGGCACATCACAGGAAGCACCTCCATGGTTAACAGAGGACAGAATTAAAATTAGACTTGGGAAACGTATCCAAGAGTACTTAGGGAACTCAGTCATGTAATTGCCAGACCATTGTTCCTAATTTTTACTGACAGTCTACTGACTGGAATGGTACCAGCTGATTGGAGAAAAGCCAATGTAGCACCAATATTTAAAAAGGGTCCAAAATACATCCCTGGGAATTACAGAACAATTAGCCTAACATCAATAGTATGTAACCTCTTGGAGGGGATGGTAAGGGACTATATACAAAATTTTAGTATAAGAACGGTATCATTAGCAGTAATCAGCATGGATTCATGAAGAATCATTCTTGCCAAATCAATCTATTAACCTTCTATGAGGAGGTGAGTTGCCATCTAGATAAAGGAAGGCCCATAGATGTGGTGTATCTGGATTTTGCAAAAGCATTTGACACAGTTCCCCATAAACTTTTACTGTACAAAATAAGGTCCGTTGGCATGGACCATAGGGTGAGTACATGGATTGAAGGATAGTGATAAATGGGGAGTACTCGGAATGGTCAGGGGTGGGTAGTGGGGTCCCCGAGGGTTCTGTGCTGGGACCAATCCTGTTTAATTTGTTCATAAATGACCTGGAGGATGGGGTTAACAGTTCAATCTCTGTACTTGCGGACGATACTAAGCTAAGCAGGGCAATAACTTATCTGCAGGATGTGGAAACCTTGCAAAAAGATCTGAACAAATTAATGGGGTTGGCAACTACATGGCAAATGAGGTTCAATGTAGAAAAATGTAAAATAATGCATTTGGGTGGCAAAAATAGGAATGCAATCTATACACTGGAGGGAGAACCTCTGGGGGAATCTAGGATGGAAAAGGACCGGGGGTTCCTATTAGATGATAGGCTCAGCAATGGCATGCAATGCCAAGCTGCTGCTAACAAAGCAAACAGAATATTGGCATGCATTAAAAAGGGGTTAATTCCAGAGATAAAAATGTTAATTCTAGCGCTCTACAAGACTCTGGTACGGCCGCACCTAGAGTATGCTGTCCAGTTCTGGAAGGAAGGATGTACTGGAAATGGAGCGAGTACAAAGAAGGTCAAGAAAGTTAATAAACGGTTTGGAGGATATTGGTTATGAGGAAAGGTTGTGAGCACTGAACTTATTCTCTCTGGAGAAGAGACGTTTGAGAGGGGATATTATTTCAATTTACAAATACCGTACTGGTGACCCCACAATAGGGATAAAACTTTTTTGCGGAAGGGAGTTTAACAAGACTCGTGGCCACTCATTAAAATTAGAAGAAAAGAGGTTTAACCCTAAACTGCGTAGAGGGTTCCTTACTGTAAGAGCGGCAAGGATGTGGAATTCCCTTCTACGGTCTCAGTGGGGAGCATCGATAGTTTCAAAAAACTATTAGATAAGCACCTGAATTACAGCAACATACAGAGATATACAATACTGACATATAATCACACACATAGGTTGGACTTGATGGACTTGTGTCTTTTTTCGACCTCACCTACTATGTAACTATGTAACTATGTAATAGCACCACCACAATTGGGAAAATCCCACTGGTGGTGGAATTGGGAAACCACAGTCTGCCATTTCTGTGGGTTTGAAGGAAACTGAGGAGTCAAACAAGAAAATAATAATAAGTACCTTTGCATATAACACTGCAAGCAGATTAGACACAAACATTCTTGGCCAACATAAGTATAATATTTATTAAAATGAGTATTTAAAGACAAAAGTATAAAGTCAACTTATCAGATTCCTCACCCCCTCTGGTGGCCCATTGTAAAAATTTTAAGGTGGGGGTGGGTAGATATTTTGGACAGGTAACCCTCTCCACTTTATTGAGAGCTGAATGAATAAATACTGTGTGTTACTTTGGCCAGCCACTCCTTATTTACATTATTGGCATCCCACTGGACAAGTAAGAAGTGTCATAATTACAAAAATATGGATACACACTGTCCAAATTGAAGCACGTTTTTACATTCTGAAATTACATATCAATATAATAGGAGACCAAAACTTTCAACAGTACCATTTGAAAGTATTCAGGCAGGCTCTTGCACCACATGCTTTAGTGAATTCATCCATAAATATGACCACAAAAGAGGTATAGTGTGTATGGATTTGGCAAAGTCAGCAGATAGAGTATTGGTACCGGTTGACAGCATTTGGGGGGGAGGGTTACAAATGAGTTTAGGTCCCCCAAAAAATGGTCTCTTGCACTCTGTCTGAATTTGAGGACAACAATAACATTTGTACACATTTTAGAGGGTGTTTAGGGCAAGCCCAAAAATTTAGAAAGTATGAAAGTATTCAGGCAGGCCCTTGCACCACATGCTTCAGTGAATTCATCCATAAATATGATCACAAAAGAGGTATACAGGCATACCCCACTTTTACGTACACAATGGGGTTTATTTACTAAAGCTGTTAAGTGCAAAATCAGGCTCACTTCGTGTATAGAAACCAATGAGCTTCCAGGTTTTATTACAAAAGCTTAATTGAACAAGCTGGGGTTAGAAGCTCATTGGTTTCTATGCAGAAGTGAGCCTGATTTTGCAGTTTCCAGCTTTAGTAAATAAACCCCATTGTGTACTTAAAAGTGGGGTATGCCTGTAGTGTGTATGGATTTGGCAAAGTCAGCAGATAGAGTATTGGTATCGGTTGACTTAGCATTTGGGGGGGAGGGTTACAAATGAGTTTGGGCCCCCCAAAAAATGGCCTTTTGCACTCTGCCTGAATTTGAGGACAACAATAACATTTGTAAACATTTTAGGGGGTGTTTAGGGCAAGCCCAAAAATTTAGCTGACAAAATACATTGTTAAGTTACTAGGCTAGGTGTGTATGGGTCCAGGATAGCATGCTGGGGAGGTTAGTGAAGGCAAATATGCATGAGGGACAAAAAAGGACCATTAAAACCTTACAGCATGCATGAGGACAAAGAAGACATTTACAGCATATTACAATATTAGTAAACAAAAACTCACCCAAATATAGTCCTTCTGCAGGACTTGTATGATGGCAGACCAGGTCTCTGGAATAATGCAATCCCAGTTGTGAACTTCAGATCCTGAAGACTTCTCCCCATCGCCAAGTACCGCAAGGTGGCGACGAGCCTTTGCTCAGGAGTGATTGCAAGCTGCATGCATGTGTCCTGCTTCTTAATATAGGGGGTCAGCAAAGCCAATAGACGGTGAAAGCAGGGGTCTGTCATCCGGAGATAATTCCTGAAATCATCAGGATTATTCTCCTGGAGCTCTCGCAGCAAAGGCATATGACAGAATTGGTCACGATTAACCAAACAATTCTTGGTCCAAGAACTCCTCCTCCCCCTGTTCCTGGACTGGACTTGGGTCAAAACAAGAACTCCAAGCCCAACAATAGCACAATCTCTCCAACGAGAGCGTCACATGGCTAGTAGATGAACGGCCTTTCAGAAATGAACTGACAATAACTGAAAATCAGAAAGGACCTGACAAGCATGACCTGAAAATCCGAAATGAACTGACAAGCACACATTGAAAATGAGAAGCAAACCAAAAAGAATGCACTGAAAAACAGAAACAAACTGACAAGCACGCACTGAAAAACAGAAATGAACCAACAAGCACAGCCTGAAAATCAGAAACGAACTGACAAGCACAAGGCTGAAAAGCGCAAATTGACACTGACCAAACTTCTACTAACACAAGATTAGCAGAAGGAGCCCAAAGGGTGGCGCACAACTAGTGAACTTCCTTTTTATCGGCTTGTAGTACGTCTAGTATGTCACTACTTTCGTAATTGTTGGCCAACATTTGTGCGGCCATGTGTATGCAAGACAAAATTGAGCCAATGCCCTTCAGACAAAATTCCACAGTTTTGTTGTCGGATCGTGTGTACGAGGCATTCGATTGTGGATGCCTGTAGATTTACAGGTTTTAGTGTTACGGTGAGCTTCTACTTTAAGTGCACCAAAGCGCCACATCCTCAACTCCACTATTGTCATAACTGCTAATAAAGTTAGCAGTTACCCTTGCGCCCAATATATGTGTAAGGCCTTAAACAAGAGGCAAATGTTCCTCAAACACAGCTAGGAAGTTGTGAGCAGGTTCTGCAACCGCAGGACAAAGCAGTGTTCAGGCCACACTTTTGAAAGGCAGGGCATGTCTGCCTTTTCCTACTGGTAGTGATCATGCTTTACAGCCTGAGCATGTAGAGGAGATCATGGTGTGGTTCACCAAGCCTTCTTCGTGTTCCTCTTCTTTCCAGGTACACAGTTGTGCATTTTACCCAGCATCTGCAAATGCACCCTCTCCTTCCTCCTCCTCTACAACTCTGTAGGAGTAACAACAATTGTTTGAGCACAGCATTAGTAACTCACTGTTATGCTGTCTGAGAATGAGCTGAAATTAAATGTATCTGTATGTTAAGGAAGAGAACACCAGGAGCATAGAGAGAATGGCAGTAGGCAGAGCAGCAATTGCCACTCATGTACCTGTGTTTACTGCCAAGGGGCCTTAACCAAAAAGGATGATTAAGATGAAGAGGTGGCAGACTGTACCTGTGTGCCAGAGAGTGTAGCATTGGAATGTTGGGAAAGAAACAGCAAGGCAGGATTGGGCTCACTGTCAGCAGCAGCATGCAGAGGAGTGGAGGGAGCAGCTGTTCTATTCCATCAGATGCCACTGTCTCACATGTGCAGGTTACTGCTATCCCTTAGGTAACTCCATATAGCTCAGAAGTCTGGCCTTTTTTTAAACACACCTGCTGAAAACAGTGCCATAGTGATCTGTAGTCTCTGCATTCAGTGTATCAACCATGGTAAAAGTACCATATGTATAAGACACATAATTCTTCACCACAAAGCTCAGTGGGAGGAGAAATTTAGTGATATCAGTTGGCAGCAAAAAAAACACACTTTTCCTTTTCCTTGCTCCTCCTTTTTCTCTACCTTCACTTCACAAGAATCTCCCTCTGCTACAACTGCTGAAGGCCCAAGTGAAAGGGATGGAAGTCTGACAAAGAGTTTCAGTGGCTAAACTTATGGCACCTTAAACTGGAAAGTGGCTCAGCATGGGACTACTCAGAGTAGGGTCAACCTTGCTGTAAGTCTCCTTACCTCCTCCTACTGTCTTAAGCGCATCATTGACCAGGCAGGAGTCTCCTCTCTAGCTGCTGGAGCAGAAGAAAAAGAAATAACAAAAATGCCAATAATCCCTGTGTCCAGTGTTTCAAGGGCAACTGCTCCCATTTTAGCTTGTGAAGTCTGCCCCTCTCTGTGACTTTGTGGCCTGTGCTACACCACAGGGGCAGGCAACCCCTGAAGGCCATCTCTACCCTTCACCAACATGTGAAGGGTAGGTCATCAGCAGGGTCCACACGACGTCAGACATATAGTCCAGCAAGCATGAACAGGGACCCTACATCTCCTTTATGTGCGTTACTGCCAGTTTAACGCCATATAGTTTTGCGTGCGTTACTGCCAGTTTAACGCCATATTGTTCTGTGTGCGCTACTGCCAGTTTAATACCTTATCATTTTGTGTGTGTTACTACCAGTTTAATGCTATTTATTTCTGTGTGACTTACTGCCAGTTTAACGCCATATAGTTTTGCGTGTGTTACTGCCAGTTTAACGCCATATAGTTCTATGTGCGCTACTGCCAGTTTAACGCCATATAGTTTTGTGTGCATTACTGCCAGTTTAACGCCATATCGTTTTGTGTGCGTTACTGCCAGTTTAACGACATATAGTTTTGTGTGCATTACTGCCAGTTTAACGCCATATCGTTTTGTGTGCGTTACTGCCAGTTTAACGACATATAGTTTTGCGTGCGTTACTGCGAGTTTAATGCCATATAGTTCTGTGTGCGCTACTGCCTGTTTAATACCATATCGTTTTGTGTGCGCTACTGCCAGTTTAACGACATTATCGTTTTGTGTGCGTTACTGCCAGTTTAACGCCATATCGTGTTGTGTGCGTTACTGCCAGTTTAACGCTATTTATTTCTGTGTGCGTTACTGCCAGTTTAATGCCATATAGTTTTGCGTGCGTTACTGCCAGTTTAACACCATATCGTTTTGTGTGCACTACTGCCAATTTAATGCCATATCGTTTTGTGTGCATTACTGCCAGTTTAACACTATTTCTGTGTGCGTTACTGCCAGTTTAACGCCATATAGTTTTGCATGCGTTACTGCCAATTTAACATCATATAGTTCTGTGTGCATTACTGCCAGTTTAATGCCATATAGATTTGTGCATTACTGCCAGTTTAACACTATTTATTTCTGTGTGTGTTACTGACAGTTTAACGCCATATAGTTTTGCGTGCGTTACTGCCAGTTTAACGCCATATAGTTCTGTGTGTGCTACTGCCAGTTTAACGTCATATTGTTTTGTGTGCGTTACTGCCAGTTTAACGCCATATAGTTTCATATGCGTTACTGCCAGTTTAACGCCATATCATTTTGTGTGCATTACTGCCAGTTTAATGCCATATTGTTTTGTGTGCGTTACTGCCAGTTTAACGCCATATCATTTTGTGTGCATTACTGCCAGTTTAATGCCATATTGTTTTGTGTGCGTTACTGCCAGTTTAACGCCATATCGTTTTGTGTGAGTTACTTCCAGTTTAACATCATATAGTTCTGTGTGCATTACTGCCAGTTTAACGCCATATAGTTTTGCGTGCGTTACTGCTAGTTTAATGCCATATAGTTCTGTGTGCATTACTGCCAGTTTAACGCCATTATAGATTTGTGCGATACTGCCAGTTTAACACCATTTACCTTTGTGTGCATTACTGCCAGCTTAACGCCATATAGTTTTGCGTGCGTTACTGCCAGCTTAACGCCATATAGTTCTGTGTGCGCTACTGCCAGTTTAACGCCATATCGTTTTGTGTGAGTTACTGCCAGTTTAACACCATATCGTTTTGTGTGCGTTACTGCCAGTTTAACACTATTTATTTCTGTGTGTGTTACTGCCCGTTTAACAGCATATAGTTTTGTGTGCGTTACTGCCAGTTTAACGCCATATAGTTCTGTGCGCTACTGCCCGTTTAACGCCATATCGTTTTGTGTGCGTTACTGCCAGTTTAACGCCATATCATTTTGTGTGTGCTACTGCCAGTTTAATGCCATATCATTTTGTGTGCGTTACTGCCAGTTAAACACCATATTGTTTTGTGTGCGTTACTGCCAGTTTAACGCCATATAGTTCTGTGTGCGTTACTGCCAGTTTAACGCCATATTGTTTAGTGTGCATTACTGCCAGTTTAACGTCATATAGTTCTGTGCGTCCCTGTATGTTCGGCGCATTATATTGTAGTATATTATAGTGTATCCGTGGGGTGTGTCTGTGTAGTGTGAGTACTCAAATTAAAGTGCACCAAACACCTCTTTACATTGATTAAAATGCATCTACGTACAGATTTCAACTTCTTTACATTTGCTTATAAGCATTGCCCCCTCCCTACCAGTCTGGGAGGACAACAAGGAGAGGCAGACATTCCCTTGGCACTGTAAGGGGGCCAGCAACAAATTTGTCCACAGGCAACTGTGGACATGGTGGTCAGTCCTCAGGCAGGGCATCATTTCCTCTGTTTAGTGAGTTTGTTTGTGCTATCCAGCCACAGCATGCAGAGGAGGTGGTGGACTGGCTTACTAAACCTTCCTCATCTTCTTCCTCCTCTGTCATGCAAGCAGAGACAAGTGTGCAGTCCCCTGCAGTTGCCAGAGTGGATAAACCTGCCTCCTTATCCACATCTATTCCTACCATAGCCCCAGCATCAGTTATGGAGGAGTCAGCTGAGTTATTTGACCACAGTGTCAGCCATTTGCTTCTTGATGATGCCCAGCCATTACTGGATTCAGATGCAGTGTTAATTTAGTCGACTAAAATTACTAAAACATTTTAGTCAACTAAAATGACTAAAACATTTTAGATGACTAAATGAATACTATTTTAGTCTACTAAAATACGACTAAAACTAAAACAATTGAGATGACTAAAATACAACTAAAAGCCATTTTAGTCAAAAGACTAAAATGAGACTAAAACTAAAATGCCATTTTAGTTCTAAGACTAAAATGAGACTAAAACTAAAATGCCATTTTAGTCAAAAAGACTATGACTAAAACTAAATTGCAATTACTGAAATGTACTGGAGATTTAGTCGACTAAATACGACTAAAACTAAAACAATTTCAGAAGACTAAAATGGGACTAAAACTAAAATGCCATTTTAGTCCTAAGACTAAAATTAATACTGTTCAGTTGTTGGTTCTGAAGTTGAGGATGACAGGAACATGAGCCTAGAGAGAGGGAGGAACACTGGTAGACAAATTGTCATTCATGTTCCCCAAGCCGCAGCGTATTGCCAAGTTGTCTCCAGCGGTAATGATGAAGATGGAGGAGATGGAGATGGAGATGATGATGATGATGATGATGAGGTCACTGACGCAACTTGGGTGCCAGATAGAGCAGAGGAGGAAACTGAAGGTGACACAACCCCAAGGAGGCCAATATAAAGAAAGAGTAGAGAGCAGCCACCCTATTCCACAACATTCTGCAGCTGTTATCTCCTGGCCCACTCCCCAAAGCCCAGCTGTCTGGGCCTTTTCAGCACATCTGCAGTAGACCGCACTGTTGCTATCTGCAAACTAAGTCTCAAGCACATCAAACGTGGCAAAAACACCAACCATTTGGGTACCACATGCTTAACAAGGCATTTAATGTCCAACCACTCAGCCTGTTGGCAAGAGCACCTAAAAGCCTCACAAAAGGGGCACAAATCTGTCCCTCCTCCTCCTTACCTACTTCAGTCTGCCCCTTAGATACCGAGTCATTACCTTTCAGCAGCCTCCACTGACAGAGATGATAGTATAGCACACCGTGTCCCAGGTCCTAGCAGCACATCTGAATGCAAGCTTGTCAAAGCTGTTGGCTCTCCAACTTCTGCCCTTCAGCCTGGTTGATTCAGCCCCTTCGGTAAATTCGCACAATGTGCTGTACCACAATGGCAGGTTCCCAGTCGCTACTACTTTTCATGTAAGGCCGTTCCATCTCTCTACCATCATGTGGAAGGGAATGTTCTGGCTTAATTGGGCAAGGCAGTCATCCGTAAAATCCACCTAACCCCTTAAGCGTTCAAAGGGCTATTCACAGAGTCAGGCTAAAAGGTGCCATGCAGTGCTTCAGCTGGTGTGTTTAGGGGACAGGGGACAGGAACCACACCGGAGCAGAGATTCTTGCAGCTCTGCAGGGACAGGCCCAGAGGTGGGTCACACCATGCCAGCTGGAACCAGGAATGACGGTATCGGATAATGGCCCAAACATCCATGCCTGGCACATGTCCTCAATTTGGTGGTGCAGCTTTTCCTAAGTATGTACCCAAGGTTGCAAGATGTACTAAAGCAGGCCAGAAAAGTCTGTAGCCATTTCAGGCGGTCATACACAGCCAGTGTTGAAATTCAGTGGAAATTCCACCTGCCCATAAACCGCCTGATTTGTGATATGCCCACCAGGTGGAACTCAACTTTGGGAATGCTGCAGTGGCTATACAGTGGGGACGGAAAGTATTCAGACCCCCTTAAATTTTTCACTCTTTGTTATATTGCAGCCATTTGCTAAAATCATTTAAGTTCATTTTTTTCCTCATTAATGTACACGCAGCACCCCATATTGACAGAAAAACACAAGAATTGTTGACATTTTCACAGATTTATTAAAAAAGAAAAACTGAAATATCACATGGTCCTAAGTATTCAGACCCTTTGCTGTGACACTCATCGGCAGCGTCTGCATTACATGGTGGACGATTACCTCGGGGCCAAAACAGAGATGGAGAGCTTTCCAGCTGACGATCCACTGACTTACTGGGTCATGAGAATAGACCACTGGCCAGAACTTGCCCAGTATGCTACTGAGTTTTTGGGTTGCCCTGCATCCAGCGTGCTTTCAGAATGGGTATTCAGTGCTGCAGGAGGTTTCGTTACTGATCATAGAACACGTCTGTCCACAAACTCCGTGGACCGTTTGACTTTTATAAAAATGAATCAGTCCTGGATTACCAGCTATGAAGCCCCTGATGCCGATATCACTGATTAAGTCTTTTTGGGATGTGCAATCTCTGCAGGACTTCGAGCTGCCTAGCTTTGAGGGTGTTCAATCATTTCATCTGGAAGAATGTTTTTGATATAGGTTTCATGGGCACATCTAACATCCAAAGATCAATTTTTCAGCACCTGTTTGACAGGTGCATATCTTTGCATTTTTTTTACAGCAAGGCCAATTCTTGCTTTCATCAAGAGTACATCTATAGGGTTATGGTGGGAAGGCACCACCAACACCCAAAGACCAATTTTTCAGTACCTGTTTGACAGGTGCATATCATTGCAATTTTTTTTGCTACAAGGCCAATTCTTGCTTTCATCAAAAGTACCTCTATAGGGTTATGATGGGAAGGCTCCACCGACACTGAAAGACCAATTTTTCTGCACTTGTTTGACAGGCATATCAATGCAATTTTTTACAGCAAGGCCAATTCTTGCTTTCATCAAGAGCACCTCTATAGGGTTATGGTGGGAAGGCGCCACCGACACCCAAAGACCAACTTTTCTGCACCTGTTTGACAGGTGCATTTTATTGCAATTTTTTTAAATCCAGGCCAATTCTTGCTTTTATCAAGAGTACCTCTATAGGGTTATGGTGGGAAGGTGACACCGACACCCAAAGATCAATTTTTATGCACCGTTACTTCTATCCAAAGTTAAAGTGACACCAGAATGTATCCAAAAAATCTCTAATCTTGTTCCCAGTGCACTACATTGTGACATCATCATACACACTGGCTCTCCAGCTGTTGCTGAGCAAAATAAAGGCAGCTTGCAGGGAAAATTTCAATTTTTTTGGCTTTATAAATGCAATTATTGCTGCAGCAGATTCTAGACATGGTACAGATCTGCCACTTTACAGGTAGACTAAGAGGATCCCCCAGGCACTATATTGGAAGGAATTTTTAATTTTTATACTTTCACTTTAAAAATAAAAAATCACTGCTCATTTAAAAATTACGTTTTTCACAACTTTTTTTTAATTGATAAATGTCCCCCAGGGCAGGACCCGGACCCCTATAACCATTGTATGCCAAATTATTGGCATATAAGCCTTCAAAATGACACTTTTGATTTGACGTTCGGGTCCCATTGACTTTAATGGGGTTCGTTATTCGGGTCCGAACTTTCGCGGTGTTGGAAAGTTCTGGTGCGAACCGAACAGGGGTCCATTCGGCCCATCCCAATTGAGAACACTGTTATTCTCAGCAACATTCTGAGGCAATCTGTGGTGAAAGCGCTCACTTATTTTTCAGTACCTGCACAATGACCCAAGCATTCAGGCCATGAAGAAGTGAGGCCATTGCTGGATGATCACCCTTTTATATCCCAGATAGAAGGGGAGTTGGCAGCATTAATTTTTTCCTTCACAGAGAGAGCAAAAACGCATCACCTGTAAAGAGGGGTTGCTGAATAACCTCTTGGCTACTTTTCCAAATAGTGGCAGAATCACCATTCATGACCAATATGCCTCTGATCCTCGGGTCATTGAAAGAAATACAAGTGACACTGGTGGCTACCACAGTGAAGTTTTTTAACGAAAGTGGATGAGCCTGGCTGCTGGCAGCAGTTACAAGCAAAATCATAATTAATCTCAGACTACATGGGGCAGACAATCTTCAAACTGAGGACCCTATGGACTTTTGGGTATCCAGGCTTGACCACTGGCTGAAGCTTGCTCTGTTTGCTGCAAAAAATTAGTTTTTTTGCCTAGGAGGTCATTCTGCAGTCAGAGGAGACAGTTAGTGCAGAATGTGGTCTTCTGACAGAGAGACGCATCTGCCTGTCCCCTGGCACAGTTGACTGGCAAATTTTCAGAAAATTAACCAGTTTTGTATCCCAGCAGTGAGTACAAACACTTGCAGCTGATGCTACCAAATACATTTTAGCTTGGAATCTTGCCCCCCCATTATTATACCTTACACAATTTCCATCTCCTGCCACAATTTCTGGCTTGCCATTATAACCATCTCCTGCCTGCCACCCCACCAGCATCAGCTCCTTCCATTGCTCCTGGCCTGCCAACATTACCATCTCCTGCCATGGCAGCTGGCTTGCAATCATTATGATCTTGTGCTACCTCTTCTGTCCTTTTCCAATGTTTCAGTACTGTGAGAATGCCACCCATCATTTTTACACAGCCTAAGTTGCATAATGTTTATTTATTTATGCAGGGTTAATCCTGCTTTAAGTTCTCAAAGTTTGTGGCCTATTCTGTTGTTCAGTCACTGTAAAAGTGTTATGCCATGTACACACGGGCGGACTTTTCGACCGGACTGGTCCAACGGGACAAATCTGTCGGACAATCCGACCATGTGTGGGCTTCATCGGACCTGCAGCGGACTTTTTCGGTCAAAAATCAGACGGACTTTAGATTTGGAACATGTTTCAAATCTTTCCAACGGACTTGAGTCCGGTCGAAAAATCCGCTCGTCTGTATGCTAGTCCGACGGACGAAAACCAACGCTGGGGCAGCTATTGGCTACTGGCTATCAACTTCCTTATTTAAGTCTGGTCGTACGTCATCATGTACAAATCCATCGGACTTTGGTGTGATCATGTGTAGGCAAGTCCACTCGTTCAAAAGTCCATCAAAAGTCTGTTGAAAGTCCGTCAGAAAGACCGTCGGACCTCTGATGCCGAAAAGTCCGCCCGTGTGTACATGGCTTTACACATAATGTTTTTGCAACTGGGCCTCAATTGCAAAATGTATGTTTGCTATAAGGTAAATCGTGCTCTGTTATTACTAGTTGCAACTTATTCCACAACTCCAGTAATCAAAAATATTTGTGCCTGTTGTCTCTCTGAGGCAGAGGCAGGGAAAGGAAAATTATGGTAAGTATAGGATGACAATTTCCTATATTCCTGGCCCCTTCACATCAGCACGCCAATGGGATATGGCTAGCAATGCAAAATAAGGGTGGGGAAAGACCATAACACATGAATAAATGCAAAAGATACAAAAGTAATTTATTTTCAAGATAGAGCTGTTGAAAGTACTGCTGATCCAAAAGAACTGAATGAGGCCTACAAGAAATCCAGGTTGAAGTGCTGGATAAAAGTGTTTAACTGATTTCCAGGTTGCTGTTTTGTGGATAGGGATGAGCTTCGAGTTCGAGTCGACCTCATGTTCGACTCGAACATTGGCTGTTCGCAAGTTCGCCGAACAGCAAACAATTTGGGGTGTTCGCGGCAAATTCGAATGCCGCAGAACACCCTTTAAAAGTCTATGGGAGAAATCAAAAGTGCTAATTTTAAAGGCTTATATGCAAGTTATTGTCATAAAAAGTGTTTGGGGACCTGGGTCCTGCCCCAGGGGACATGGATCAATGCAAAAAAAGTTTTAAAAACGGCCATTTTTTCAGGAGCAGTGATTTTAATAATGCTTAAAGTCAAACAATAAAAGTGTAATATCCCTTTAAATTTCGTAGCTGGGGGGGTGTCTATAGTATGCCTGTAAAGGAGCGCATGTTTCCCGTGTTTAGAACAGTCTGACAGCAAAATGACATTTCAAAGGAAAAAAGCCATTTAAAACTACTCGCGGCTATTGCATTGCCGGTCCGACAATACACATAGAAGTTCATTGATAAAAACGACATGGGAATTCCCCACAGGGGAACCCTGAACCAAGATTTAAAAAAAAAATGACGTGGGGGTCCCCCTAAATTCCATACCAGGCCCTTCAGGTCTGGTATGGATATTAAGGGGAACCCCTGCCAAATTTTTTTAAAAAAATGACGTGGGGGTCCCCCTAGATTATTTAAGAACTGTCAGACGAGGAGACGCCATCACACAGCGGGAGCCTCCCTCCATGCCAGCATGGATGCGGAGCAGCCCAGAGAAGAAAATGAAGAAGAGAAGAAGAGAAGAAAAGAAGAAGATGAAGAAGAAGAGGAAGAAGAGAAGAAGATGAAGAGAAGTGCGGGAGCCTCCCCCCATGCCATGGCCCGAGGAGAGAAGATAGAAGATGCCACAGAGGAGATGCTGGACGAGATTGCCGGAGGAAGAACCAGAAGAACCAGAAGAAGAAGATGAAGGAAGATAGAAGAAAGAAGAAAGAAGAAGCATTTAAATAAAGGAATTGTCAAAAACTGTCTCTTGTCATTTTTAACATTCTTTGACAGTTTTTTAGTGAAATGGTTACCATTTCACACAGGGGGGCGGGATCTGGGGGTCCCCTTGTTAAAGGGGGCTTCCAGATTCCGATAAGCCCCCCGCCCGCAGACCCCTCCAACCACCGGCCAGGGTTGTGGGGATGAGGCCCTTGTCCTCATCAACATGGGGAGAAGGTGTTTTGGGGGGCTACCCCAAAGCACCCTCCCAATGTTGAGGACATGTGGCCTGGTACGGTTCAGGAGGGGGGGCGCTCTCGCGTCCCTCCTCTTTTCCTGCGGCCTGCCAGGATGCGTGCTCAGATAAGGGTCTGGCATGGATTTTTGGGGGGACTCCACGCTGCTTTTTTTTTGCGCAGGGTTCCCCTTAAAATCCGTACCAGACCTGAAGGGCCTGGTATGGAATTTAGGGGGACCCCCACGTCATTTTTAAAATTTTGGTTCGGGGTTCCCCTGTGGGGAATTTCCATGCCGTTTTTATCAATGAACTTCTATGTGTATTGTCGGACCGGCAATGCAATAGCCGCGAGTAGTTTTAAATGGCTTTTTTCCTTCGAAATGTCATTTTGCTGTCAGACTGTTCTAAACACAGGAAACATGCGCCCCTTTACAGGCATACTATAGACACCCCCCAGCTACGAAATATAAAGGGATATTACACTTTTATTGTTTGACTTTAAGCATTATTAAAATCACTGCTCCTGAAAAAACGGCCGTTTTTAAAACTTTTTTTTGCATTGATCCATGTCCCCTGGGGCAGAACCCAGGTCCCCAAACACTTTTTATGACAATAACTTGCATATAAGCCTTTAAAATTAGCACTTTTGATTATTCATGTTCGTGTCCCATAGACTTTAACTGTGTTGGCGTGTTCGAACAAACTTTTTTCCTGTTCGCATGTTCTGGTGCGAACCGAACAGGGGGGTGTTCGGCTCATCCCTATTTGTGGATCACGTGAACTAGTACTTTGAAGTATGAAGCTCATGAAGCCACCATACCTCTTGTCAAATGTGCTATGAACTCAGACAGGGAAGTTAAAGTGTTTGTAACCCTAAAAAAAAAGTGGTTCTGTTACTTTGAAGCATGTTATACAGTGCAGTGCTTATGCTGTGTAATCTGGCCCCCTGTAACACCTGAAATACCTGGCTGATCCTGCCTGGCTATAAACTGACCATGATTTAGCATGGCTGCTGAGCCCTAACACTGTAGTCAGTTTACATACGTCTGTCATTTGCGACTCTCCTCTGTCCTCTTTCTCCCCTTCCCTCCCTGACTGTCAACTGTTACCAGTGCCGGCCCTCCCCTCATGCTGCTGAAATAACTGTAGAAAATACACACAATCCCCTCTGTTAGAAAGTATCCTATGATGCAGTGTCTGTTCTTTGTAAAAAATATGCCCATTCCTACCTGATTTTCTAGAGAGGTGCTCCTCGCTGTTCTTCTCCTCCCCGGCTGATGTTTCTGCATTCTCCTCCTCTCCTTCGCTCCTCCCGGGGGATTCTCAGCACATGCCGCTGTAGTTGTCAGATCGAGAGAGGGAGCAGCAAGGAGTCACATGAACACAGAGCAGCGCTGTGAAATAAGGTAGAAATGGGCATCTTTTTTACAAAGAACATACACTGCAGCATAGGATGCTTTCTAACAGAGGGGATTGTGTGTAGTATACAAAGTGGCTTAAAATCACTTTAAGCCGGAGGGCAGGAGGCGGAGCCTAGCGGAGCAGACATGCATTGTTAGAGCTCCACACCGCTGAGGAGAGAAGAGAAGGACAAAGCGGAGCCTGCAGGCTCAAAAGGTATCCATTTGAACCTTTTTGCCCCAGGGAACAAACTGTGAAAGTTTGGGCAGGAAATATGGTACTGGGAGGAAACCGTGGCAGAAATAAAAATCACCTCACAAAGAGCTCACAGGCACTCACTGCAGCTGAAGCAGCTCCAGTCACCTCACAAGATACAGCATCAGGGTGCTCTCACAGACAGAAAATGTCACAGCAAGACTCTCCATTTGAGTCAGATACAGAACAAATCCTCTCACAAACATCTCCACAAGCCTCCTCAGTATCCCCAGTAACATTATTACAATTTGAAAAGATGCTTCATAAGGCTTTAAAACAAACCTCAGACCAAATAACAAAAAGCCTAACCAAAGAAATAAGAGAGCTGGGAAACCGCACCGCAGCCTTAGAAATAAAAATGGATGAAATTGAAATTACAACCCAAGAAAATATAACAGAATTGGAACAATTAAAAAAAGAGAATTTAATACTTCAAACTAAGCTCGAAGATTACGAAAATAGAGCCAGATGTTCAAACTTACGCATAAGGGGAATACCTGAAACTGTGACAGACCTGCAATCTACTATTACTGCTCTATTACAAGAACTAAAGCCAGATATCCCTATTGAACGTTTAGAACTGGACAGAGTACACAGAGCCCTCACAGCCAAAAAGAAAGATGGACCCCCACGTGATATAATCACAAAATTTCATTATTACAGAACGAAAGAACAAATACTAATTGCTGCAAGAGAAAAAAAGGAACTTAATTTTCAAGGACACAATTATCAAATTTTTGCTGACCTATCCCAACTTACTATTACTAAAAGACGATCCATGAAACCCCAACTAATGGAACTGCAACGCCACAACATTATGTATCAATGGGGCTTCCCCTTTTCAGTCAGATTTAACTACCAAGGTACAATTTACAGAAGCAGATCAGCAGATGAACTACAACAAACCCTTTTAAAATTAAATCTGACAGAACCCACAAGCAGCAACACTCCCACACGCAGAAGAATGGCATCATCTTCACCTTCAGGCAGCACCCAGAAAATTTCAGAACAAAATGGGAATCATCATTCTCACAAAAGAGGCCGTTATGCCACATCATCCATGGACCAAGAAGATTCAATGGACTGACATCCTAATTCCTGATATCTCTTCATTTATTATACTAAGAGATGGTTCTCTATAAAAAAAACTATATTTATAACTGAATGTAACTGCATTCTGATAGTCACACACTGTGTGGGATCATGTTACATTCCAGTTATATTTCTTATTACTTCTGATTCATATAGCCTTAGAATATATAAGTGAAATAAGGAAATTCTTGTTCAGTTATATATTATCAGGTAATAACAATAGATTTATTACTTTTTAGGACAAATATGTTCAATAATCCAGAAGTAATGGAAGCTTTTTCTTTCTTTTCTTAAAACAAATATATTATTACCTAACTAGTTCCTAGAATTATGTTTTTGTTTATTCTAATCTGAAGCAATACAACCTCAATTTTATGAGTTAACATATCTAAACAGTTACGTATGAATAAAATATGTAATTGTTTACTCTAAAAGGGTTAAAATCCCAAAATAATTCAAACTATCTTCATCAATACCAAAGTTATTAACAGTACCTTTCTAACTGAATTATTTAGCCTAGGGCAAGACTAACCATATACAACCACCCTGGAATAAATAATTTCAACAAAAACTATATTCTGCACTCCAATTAATGAAACATCATTTTGATGTCTTTTGACATAGCACTTCTCTCCTGTAAGCGGAAGATCCGTGTACCCCCATTAGCCCTCCTCATTCTCCCAACCATATTATGTGGGAGTGTGATGAAGGCACTTATTCCCCTGAGAGAGATATTTATTCTCTTTCATGGGTAAATTGTGATTACTTGCAAAAAATAATTTATACAATGTATCATCTAATCTCATATGTTTTTTGTTTACTCTTTACTCCAGAATTCACTGGTTTCTTTTCTATCTATTCATCTCTTCAGTCCACACAGGTTGATCTGCGCAGTCAGCTCTGCATAACAAAAAGTAAGTCAAAACTATTTGATCTATTGCCATGGTACCACTGAATATACTTTCCCTGAATGTTCAGGGAATAAATGTCCCTCAAAAAAGGACCAAAGCCTTCCGTACTTTCCATAACAAGAAGGCTCACATAGTATGCCTCCAAGAAACACACTTCACCAAAGATTCTACTCCAAAATATATTTCTCCTTTTTATCAACAAATTTACACGGCTTCTGCCTGTACCAAGCAAAGGGGAACTCTAATTGCATTTCACCGATCCACACCATTCACCTTATCAGAAATTAAAGACCCAGAAGGTAGATACCTGATACTCATGGGTTATATAATGGATACAGCAATCACGGTGATTTCCTACTACGCTCCTAACAAACAACCTTCACCATTCCTCTCACATATATTACAAGTGATTAATACACACAAAATAGGAACAGTGATAATGTGTGGGAATTCGAACCAGGTCCTCCTCCCATTTCTAGATAAATCACCTTTTACACCATCCAAAATAACCTCTAGATTACCTTTTTCTCAACTTCTTTCCAAATACAATCTGGTAGATTCATGGAGAGAAAGTAACCCAATGAAAAAGAAATTCACTTATTTCTCGCACCCTCATTAAACCTTCACCAGAATAGATCATATTTTTCTAACAATAGGAATGATACCAGAAATTATTGTATCAGATATAATTCCGATTCCATGGTCTGACCATAATGCAGTATACACTACTATAGCCTCAGCCATACCAAAAGCGCATGACCCAACGTGGTACTTACCGGACATAATGCTCAAACACCCACTACATCAGATGGCCATTGAACAAGCTTTAAAGGAATACATATCAATTAATAATACAACAGACATCTCCCCAATAACACTGTGGGAAGCTCATAAGCCTGTCTTGCGTGGTACAATACAAAGACAAATGGCACTATTTAAACGGGAACGCAAAAATCTAGCAAAAAAACTAGAACTCAATTTTAATGCAGCCTACATATCATTTCAAGATAATCCATCTCAGAGTACAAAATCTCATCTGGAAAAATCTAGATTGGAATACGATCTATTTCTCACTGAGTCAGTTGATAAATCCCTCAAACGCTCCAAACACAATTTCTACATGAATACAAACAAACCAGGTACATATTTGGCTCGGGCATTAAATTCAACTAACAAATCTTTCAAACCAATACGTTTGAAATTATCAAAAAATGTTTACACTTGTAATCCAGTTAAAATAGTCCATAAATTTCACTCACATCTCGCAACTTTATACAAGACAAACAATGAATTTAATCCTACAGAGGCTGAATCCTTCTTCTCAAAAATAACCTTACTTGAGTTATCTCAGAATCAAAAAAGCAATTTGGATGAGCCTATAACTATAGATGAAGTTGCTAACGCCATAAAAGGCCTAAAACTTAACAAAAGACCAGGCCCAGACGGCTACTCGGCTTTATACTATAAAACATTCTCAGAAATACTCTCTCCCATTCTCACTGAAACTTTTAACAAACTTCTAGATGGACATTCTTTTCGGCAAGAAACACTAATGGCAATTGTTTGTATGATCCCAAAACCCCTTTCTGATGATACTTCCTGTGTGAATTATCGGCCTATCTCTCTGTTAAACCTCGATATTAAATTATTAGCAAAAATAATAGCAAAACGCCTCAATAGCATTATAGGAAAATTAATACATAGAGATCAAGTAGGCTTCATGCCAAATAGACAGGCAGGCGATAATATACGCAGGGCAGTGTTATTGGCACATATTGCTAAAAAATGGAAAATCCCTTTATGTTTTCTATCTCTCGATATTAAGAGGGCATTTGACACAGTATCCTGGCAATATATGCAATATTCATTACAAAAATGGGGTTTTGGACCCCACTTTTTAACATGGATCAAAGCATTATATAATAAACCCAAAGCCTATATAAAATATGCTGGATACAAATCTGAAGCCTTTAATATCGAAAGAGGTACCCGACAGGGTTGCCCATTATCTCCCTTATTATTTGCCCTTATACTCGAACCCATGGCCCAATACATCAGAACAAACCAAACTATAACTGGCATTGAAGTAGGAGGTATTACACACAAATTATGTATATTTGCAGACGATATATTACTTTTTCTATCATCACCACAGGTCTCTGGTCCTAACTTAATACCAGCTCTTGATGGGTTTGCAGCCCTATCCGGCCTTATGATTAATCCTAAGAAATGCCTAGTGCTTAATATTTCACTCACAAACATGGAATTGATCCCGGCTAGGGCTGCACTCCCATTCACATGGGCAGAAAAATCAATCCCATATCTTGGAATTCATTTAACAGCATCTCATTCTGACTTATTCTCAACCAATTATCCTCCTGTATTAAGACAGATCACAAATCTAATAAAACAATGGTCGCAACTTCCTTTATCCTGGATAGGGAAGATTAATGCAATCAAAATGACTATTCTACCCAAATTGCTTTATTTATTCAGAGTCCTCCCTATTCCAATTCCTTCCTATTTTTTGAGAATAGTACAAAAAAGAGCAACTTCGTTTATATGGGGCTCTTCTAAACCACGTATACCTATACACACACTACATCTTCCCAAAAATAAAGGAGGCCTGGGATACCCTAATTTTACTAACTACTACAGAGCAGCACATTTGGCCAGTCTGTCCAAATACCATGCAAAACAGGAAATCCCATTATGGGTATTTATAGAGGCTTCAGAAAATGACCCTCTATTAATATCAAATTTATTATGGCTTGATCCTAAAGACCGCTTTAAAATTCATAATCCCATAACTAAACACTTCTTATCTCTCTGGGATAAACTAAAAACCAAATATCAGTTACAATCTCCACACAATCCTCTCCTTTCTTTTATCAGAAATCCGTCCTTTTATCCGGCATGGATCTACCCAAATTCTTTTAAAGCTTGGACAACATCAGGCATTCAGACACTAAATGACTTCATAGCATCTAAATCATTCCTTTCATTCCCATCGCTTAGAGAAAAATATGATCTACCAAACTCTGAGATATTTAGATATCTCCAAATCAAAAATTTCTATACACCATTCCTAAAGGGGGATACACCATTATCCCAATTATCCATTTTTGAATCAATCTGTACAAAAGATCCATTTGCTAAAGGTACAATTTCATCACTTTATAATCAATTATATGGAGTAGCAAATCTTAATAGACCCTCTTACGTTCAGAGGTGGGAGGAGGACCTGGGACGAACTTTAGAAGACACGGACTGGTCTAACATATGGCTCACATCTAAGTCATCTTCACCCAACATCTTAGCACTGGAGACAAATTATAAAGTCCTAACTCGCTGGTACCTTGTACCCGCTAGAGTGGCAACATATTCACCTAATACCTCAGCTCTTTGTTTTCGAGGATGCCCAGAAATAGGCACATATTTACACATATGGTGGACGTGCCCAGTAATCCAAACTTTCTGGAAGGAAGTCTTCGTGATTGCATCTAAAATATTTAAAAAATAATACAACCAGATCCATATTTAACTTTACTTAATCTAAAACCAGAATGGTTAACACTCTCTCAATTCAAACTTATGATCCAACTAATAACGGCTGCAAAACAAACAGTGGCCAAGGCATGGAAATCTCCTACATTGGTACTAGCAGAAACAATTCACAGAATGAATAATACAATGTCCCATGCTAAGATGGTAGCCATCGATCAAAATCAAATTCCAAAATTTGAAAAACTTTGGCATCCTTGGATAAAACAACAGTTCCTGTCAAACTTCAATGACTCTGTCCTGTTGCCATGGTAACAGATTAAATGACTTACAGAGACACCCATTCTAAGGCTTCAAAGAGAACTAAAAAGAATAATAAACTGACGAGCGGGACAACCTTGTGGACCATACCTCTACCTTTCAACCCTTTTTCTTCTTTCTCTTTCCTTTTCTCCACCTTACGATTAAAGCTCATTATCAGAATTTATTTGACCTATATACACTCTACTTGTAAACAATATGTATAGTAGGTATAAATCATTTAAATACCTACAAAAGTAACTAAGGAAATGATATATATCTTTAATTTAGGTTTACGTGAACTCAATGTTTAATATTTGAAATTTCATGATATTTACCTATATAAACCCTACTGTAAAACAATGAGCTTACTTTATAGATCCTTGTAAACTTACTTTATGTATCTTTATAACATTGTATACTCAATAAAACTTCTTTTGACAAGGAAAATCACTTTAAGCCCACAGAAATATAAGCTGTTTATACGGTCTTGACTATGCAGTGAGAAATTATCCTATTCTTTGCCAATTTTCCTTTCCTGGGTCCAGAATAAAGGATAAATTGTTATCTTAATAAAAAGACTCTATTTCTGCAAGTAAATTGAAGCAGATTAACCAAGTCAAACTTGGTATTTTATCTTGTCTGGCCAGATCTCCTCAAAAAAAGTAAGTCTAGTCCCTACTGAAGAGACTAGCTGGTAAAACTTCAGAAAGATTTCTCATTTCCTTTTCTGATCTGGGTCAAGTTAGATTTTCTACTTTTGAGAGATGCAATTTGAGTACTTTTACAGGATAAATGAAAATACTCTAATACCCCGTACGCACGATCGGACATTCCTACAACAAAATTCATGGATTTTTTCCGAAGGATGTTGGCTCAAACTTATCTTGCATACACACGGTCACATAAATCTTGTCGGAAATTCCGAACGTCAAGAACGCAATGACGTACAACACATACGAGGAGCCGAGAAAAAGTAAGTTTAATAGCCAGTGCGGCTCTTCTGCTTGATTCCGAGCATGCATGGATTTTTGTGCGTCGGAATTGTGTACACACGATCGGAATTTGAGACAACGAATTTTGTTGTCGGAAAATTTGAGAACCAGCTCTCAAATTTTGTGTGATGGAAATTCCAAAGGCAAATGTCCAATGGAGCCTACGCACGGTTTGGAATTTCCGAAAAAAGCTCCCATTGAACATTTTCTGTTGGAAAATCTGACCATGTGTACGGGGCATTAGGCTCCATTCGCACCTGAGTGTAGCGCAGCTACAGCTGCTGCACTGTGTTTTTTTAAGCTTTTTTGTGTTTTTTTGTGGAGGATTTTTTAAGCGCCACCATTTACTCCACTCCGCTCCAAAAATGCTCCAAATAAGCTCATGTACCAAATCTTGGCACAGAGCCAGGAGCGTTTGGCGTTTCGATTTTTGGCACAATTTTAGCACATTTTGTTGTTCGACAATTGCAGCAAAATCACACCGTGTTTGGGGTGTCATTAAGTAAAAATTGCATTCAAACGCGTCCCGCATTTTACCGTGATTCTGGAATCACATGAAGAATGCGGCGTGTCTGCCCGTGATCCAAATCGCCTAGGTGTGAACGGAGCCTTAGTCTATTATGTAAGACTATGCTTCTTAAAATCAGTGTCTTGATTCTCTACTAGGCCAAAAAGGCTGCCTTTTCTAACCCTGGGAAAAGACCCCCAATTTCCTGACTGAGCACTGCCAGGGAGGATGGCGTCTGTACAGAAGGGAACTACACAAACGGGAGTTAATAGGAAGAAGGGGGAGATTACCTACTACCTGACTATATTTTAATGGATCAAGAAGCGCTGCATAAAGGCCAAGACATCCTTGACATGCGTCATATTGAATAGATGCTCATCTAACCGCCCTGCTGTAGTTCACACATCATCTTTATACATGACCAACTAGTACGTGGAGGGCCAAGTTCAGAGGGCTAAGACACTCCGCCCTCTGAACTTGGGGGTTAGTGTCAGGAGTCCACCATTTGGTGCCATCCTCTACAGTGTTCTATTGTTTTTTCCTGCTCGCATAGCACAGTATACATTGTACCAGTTTCTTGCTTACTCTCTAATATATGACTATACATTCTCCTATCCAATACCCCTGATGAAGGGCTTAAAACCAGAAATGCATCCGGTACTGGAATCTTATCAGGAGAGTATCATGATTCATGTACATTTGCATACTTGCTATATATTTATGCTATGTAGTGTTCTGTTTGTGTTTTGTGTTTATGGATTTTAACTGATTGTCACGGAACGTCCCACACTCCGCTTGAGTGCTTCCGTCAGTATACCACTTCCTCCCAGTCTGGACTCAGATATCAGATATTCCAACCGCTCATAAGCACAAAACAAGGCAACACTTGTTTCACTGCTAACATGGACTATTTTATTTAGAATCAAAATTACAAGACTTTATATGCCATTGGAACCTCCTCTAACAATACAACTGTAACCTAATTAACATGAGCTAGTTTACTAAATTATTTACCCAGACTAGGTGACTATTCAATACACTTTACCATAAACATCAACACAGGGTTAATTAGAACAAACAACAATGTGTGGAATACCCTTAGAACCTGTGGTAAGCCATACTAGACTGTTCGTCTCCTAGCCAGTCCTGGAGGCTAATGTGATCAGCTCACTCAATTAACAGGTTGAGTTCAGAATCAATCAAACCAAGAAGTCTCTACATACATCCTGGGAGATATTGTGGACAAATATTACTGTCCCATTTTAAGTAGTCCAAGATATATTTTCTCACTCACCCTGTGCCAGGATAGCACAGGGTGACTTAGACATAAGACGTGCATGGGGAGCTGGAACAAGGGCATCCCCTACTTTCCAAGGGATTCTGAGTTCCACGGGCCCTCCCGTCACATCTCTCCCCTTTCGGCAGAAGACTAACACAGGAGGAGATCCTAGACGGGTTGACTCCGAAGTTAGTCAGTAGTTCCAGTCCTCTAATGCCTGTACCCACACAGTACCCCAAATAAATTGTTCCAAACAAAGCATTACTCACCCAGCCAACCTCTGCCTCTCTCAGAGAACATATCTGCTGCTGGGGAGAGGCCTGGACTGGCCCTTCTCCCTGGAGTCCTTTCTGCCGCTGGAGAGAAGACAGGGTGACTGGGCTCACTCCGTTATACTGTTGGGGATCTGGGCCGACTGCCCAGAATCCCTGGGGTATACAGGTGGAGACTGAAGTCCCATCCATCTTCACAGGAAATCCATCCTCTGTTAGTTGAGGGCAGAGTCCAGCAGCACTCGGCCCTGTTGCCAGCCCCTCTGCTGGAAACCCCACACCATCTGCTCCGGCTAACTGTTGGGGAGGGAGGCCGACTGCCTCACCTCCCTGGAACTCTGTAGTTGTTGCCGGTGCTGGGCAGAGGTTGGTAGCACTCTGCCCTGTTGCCAGCACTTCTGCAGGGGACTTCACACCCTCTGCTCCAGCTAACCGTTGGGGCAGGAGGCTGGATTCCTCCACTCCCGAACTGTGTAGCTGCCATTGGGGAGGTGAGTCGGCTGCTTCCTGTTCCATTCCCTCATCTGGCTGCTGGGACGACATGTCTGTGGTACTGTCTCCCAGGTGCATGGATCTTTGCTGGGGAGGAAAGACTGCTTCCTCCACCCTGGCCAACTGTTGGGGAGGGACGAAGAACACCTCCTCTCCCTTCTCCCCCTGTATCTGCTGCTGGGAAGTGATTGCCATCTTCTCACCCTGAGCCTCTGAAACTGCCACAGGTGTGGGGCAGAGGTCTTGGACCTTCTGTCTGGTGACCAGCACTTCAGCTGGGGGAGTTCCTTGTAACTCCACAGATACTGCTGTTGGTTCTGGGCAGAGCACAGTGAAGTTTGGCCCTAATACCAGCTCTTCTGCTGGGGGCTCACCCGATGGTTCTTCCTCAGCAGAAAAGTCTATCAAATCCCCTGTCTCTGCAACTGGTGTCTGGGGATGGAGGTTCACCATCTCCTGTCCATGAAACCCAGAAGATGCTATCAGTGCTGGGCAGAGGTTAGCAGAGCTCTGCCCTGTTGTCAGCACTTCAGGTTTGGGGATGGCAATCTCCAGATTTTCCACTGCAGATTCTCTGGCATGCTGCTGGACAGGCACTTCCTCCATCCAAGATCATCCCATGCATAAACAGGATCATCAAGGTCAGTCAGCACTTGCTGCATCCACCATAAGACCTCTGCCTCCATAGCTACGGGGGCAGGTTGGCAAAGCACACTATTACTCTGCCACATTGCTGACTCTTCAGCCAGGATTTCAGGGTTGTCAGCTGGTATTTTCTGATAGTCCCAGGCAAAGGGAGCCCAGTCCTGGCACTGAGCAATGTCTAGCAGCCGTCTGTAGGCAATCTCCAGCTCCCATTCCTGAACGGCCAGAAACTCCAAATCTTCCTGTGCCCAGTGCACTTCCGGAATGTTCAGTAGCCCTTCTCTGAAATCCATGATTTCGTCCAACCGCCACTCTAAATCACTCCCAAAGTTAGAGTCCCCTGTCAGCTTCACATACAACAGTCCCAAGCCGCCATAGCTTAAGCCTTCCATTGGGCTTTCATCCGCTATCCAGGGACATGCTTGGGATACATGCCCCCGGAGGGCTCTGTAGCTCTCATCCAGCTTTATCTCTGCCCAGACCAGCCTGCTTAATTCAGCTGTCTGCTTCTTGTGCGGTTTTTCTCCCAAAAACCGCACCTGCAGTCCGTATTGTGACCAGTGCCTTTCCTCGATGGAGGGGAGAACTTTTCCCTGGTGTCGCTGCTCACGGGCTAGCGCTTCTTTCCAGAGTTTGCAGCGAATAGAATCACACCATCCCAGCAGGACCTGCTCTGATACTGGTCCTCTGCGCTGTATCTGCATCTCACGCAACCTCCTTCTAAATTTCTCCTCCATGGCGGCTGGTATCTGTACCTCTCCTCTCCTGCTATTTGGACCTTGGATCCAGATGGAAGTTTGCATGTCCCAGACTGCAGGAAGCATCCCGCTGCTTGCCACCAATGTCACGGAACGTCCCACACTCCACTTGAGTGCTTCCGTCAGTATACCACTTCCTCCCAGTCTGGACTCAGATATCAGATATTCCAACCGCTCATAAGCACAAAACAAGGCGACACCTGTGGTAAGCCAGACTAGACTGTTCATCTCCTAACCAGTCCTGGAGGCTAATGTGATCAGCTCACTCAATTAACAAGTTGAGTTCAGAATCAATCAAACCAAGAATAGTCTCTACATACATCCTGGGAGATATTGTGGACAAATATTACTGTCCCATTTTAAGTAGTCCAAGATATATTTTCTCACTCGCCATGTGCCAGGATAGCACAGGGTGACTTAGACATAAGAGGTGTACGGGGAGCTGGAACAAGGGCATCCCCTACTTTCCAAGGGATTCTGAGTTCCATGGGCCCTCCCGTTACACTGATCATCCTTTGTGTGAAGTGATCTAAATTTACAGTATATGTACTAATAAACATTTTTTTCTACATTAGTGAGGTTGCTGCCGTTAAAATCCCATTTAGGGGGTCTTTCCTAATTTCCTGACCCTTTGAATGACTTCCTAAATGATGTTTCCAAAGAGGGTCTTCCAGGTGAATGTTATAGCACACTTTTGTCTCCTTTACTGACCAGTGATACAGAGCACATCATGCGGTCACTGGAGTCATCAATATTGCAGAAAATAAGAGCAAATACACCCCTGCTTTGGCTACAAAATCCAAAGAAAAGCTGGAACTCGTTTGTAGCACCCTCTACCTTAGGTAGGTAGGAGCCAGAGTAGTGGGTTTGTTTTGTACTGTCAGCACAGGTAAATTTAGGCAGGCCTCTGCTGTGAGCTAGGCCAGTTTGTTTTGATCTGGGGGCAGGGGAGTGGTTTAGTGTAGCCGCAGATGACTGACATGTGCCTCAGCTCTCAGGTGCCTCCTCTGTTTCCAGTGAGAAGGTTCTGGAAAAGAGGAAGGGCAGAGTGCTGGAGTGACATGGGGTGTATTTGGGAGCTCTGACCAATACCCAACTAGGATTGGCAGGGGGCAGGCCCCCTATATATACCCATGGTCAGCCTGTTGTGGGAAGAGATACTTGCTGCATCAGTTGATCTAGTGTGAGGTCAATACATTTTTCTGGCCTTCCTCCATGAATCTCTATATGCACTCTGCCTTGGCCTGCTGATGAATGTTTTCATCTCTTTTTGTTTGCCATATGTACCTTAAAACATAAATCATGTAGAAATGTGGAAGGCATTGCAAGCCTGATTTCAGTCTGTGTCCGGGGGGAGAATGCCAACACTTCTTAGCTGCTGATCTCCCGACGCCTCTTGGGCGATACTTTCTGAAATCAGGACCTTCTTATAATCTTCCACGAACTCAAGAATGTCTAAAAGTATAACAGCTTTCAGAACTACTAAAGTGCCTCCTCCTTGATTTCAAAGACTTCCTTGAATGCTTCTTTGGCAGGAGATTTGGGGTACTTACTGTGACGGGAGTCACTTTGTATATGGAACCCAGCTTACTTTGGAGAACACTGGAAACTCCTTGTCCGGCTCCTGGGAGGAAGCGGTATATAATGAAAGTACTCAAGCAGGGTGTCGAAAGTTACGTTACAGATTGCGAGAGATGCGGATGCAGCCAGAGGACCGGTATCAGAGCAGGTCCTGCTGGGATTGTATGATTCTGTCCACTGGGAAATCTGGAAGAAAGCACTAGCCCATGAGCAGCGGCACCAGGGAGAAATTCTCTCCTTCCAGGAAAGGTACTGCTCACAATACGACGTGTGAATGGTGTTTTTGGGGAGACAACCGCACAAGGAATGGAAATCTGAGTTGTCCAGACTGGTCCAGGTGGAGATGCGGTTGGACAAGAGCTACAGAGCCCTCCGCTGGTATGTTGCCCATGTGTGCCCATGGACAGCGGATGACACCCCAACAGAAGGCTTTGACTACGGTGGCCTGGGGCTGTTATTAGAGAGGCTGTCACAGAACCCTGACTTTGGGAGCGCTTTGGAATGGTGTTTGGAAGAAATCTCGGAATATAGAGAATGGATGCTGAATGTCTCAGAAGTTCCCTGGGCACTGGAAGATTTGGCGTTTCTAGCCAATCAGGAATGGGAGCTGGAGATTGCCTACAGACGGATGCAAAATTTTGCTCAGCAGCAGGTCTGGGCTCCTTTTGCCTGGGACTATCCAGAAGTACCAGCCAACAGCTCTGAAATCCTCGCTGCAGAGTCGGCAATGTGGCATTGTAAGAGTGTGCTTTGCCCACCTGCCCTCGTAACTATGGAGGCGGAGGTCTTTTGGCGGATGCAGCAAGTGCTGACTGACCTTGACGAACCTGTTTCTGCACAGGATAAGGTTGGATGGAGGAATGTGCCTGTCCAGCAGCATGCCAGAGAATCGGCAGTGGAAACTCTGGAGATTGCCATCCCCAAAGTGGAAGTGCTGGCAACAGGGCAGAGCTCTGCTAACCTCTGCCCAGCACCGTTAGCATCTTCTGGGTTCCACGGACAGGAGATGGTGAACCTCTATCCCCAGACACTAGTTGTAGAGACCTGGTGAGCCTCCAGCATACGAGCTGGTATCAGGGCCAAACTTCATTGAGCTCTGCCCAGCACCAACAGCAGCATCTGTGGAGTTACAAGAGACTCCTCCAGCTGAAGTGCTGGCCACCGGACAGAGGGTCCAAAACCTCTGCCCCACACCTGTAGCAGTTCCAGGGGCCCATGGTGAGAAGGTGACAGTCACCCCCCAACAGTTAGCCGGAGTAGATGATGTGGGGTCCTCAACTGAAGTGCTAACAGGGCAGAATGCTACTGGCCTCTGCACACAACTGCAGCTTGAGCTGATATTGGTGGATGGCACTATGGTCTCCACTCACATCAACCCAGAAGAAGAGCTGGCAACAGGGCAGAGTGACCTCCGCCCTCAACTAACAGAAGCTGGAGTTCCTGTAAAAGTGGATGAAACTTCAGTCTCCACTGACACAACCCCAGAAGATGGTCCAGCACTGAGACAGGGGGATGTCAGCCATGCTTTGCAAGCACTGGGGGATTTTCATCTACCAAAATTGGATGAGTTTTCAGTTTCCACCGGTATACCCCAGGGATGCTGGGCAGTCAGCCCAGATCCCCAACAGCATGATGAAGTGAGCCCAGTCACCATGTCTTCTCTCCAGTGGCTGAGAGGACTCCAGGGAGAAGGGCCAGTCCACACTTCTCCCCAGCGGTGGGTATGTTCTCTGAGAGAGGCAGAGGTTAGCTGGGTGAGTAATGATCTGTTTGGGACAATTTATTTGGGGTACTGTGTGGATACCGGCATTGGGGGACTGGAACTACTGACTAACTTCGGAGTCAACCCATCTGGGGTCTCCTCCTGTGTTAGTCCCCTACCAAAAGGGGAGATGTGTGACAGGAGTCACTATGGGTGGGGGGCTTGTGGAACCCAGCTTACCTTGGAGAGCTCTGGTGTCCTAAGTGTCTTCTGGGGCCCTGTATGGGCCCTTTCACATGTTCTGCAGTGAGCTCCCTTTCTACTGTATTGGGGCCCCCCAGGGTGGCAGAAAACAAGAAATATATGTCACCAGCATACCAAGAAAATATAAGGGTCCAAAGCAGTGGGAGAACTATCAGGGTTGCAAAGGTTGTCTTGCCACCGGGCCCTGGTGTTCTGCCACTGTGGGGTTCCCTAGCCTCCTCTTGCTGTCCTGCCCCTGCTATTGACAGCGCTGGTCTGGCATTTCTTGCAATTTACTGGCTGGTTTTCCTGTCCTAAGAATGGGAGAAATCAGTCTGTTTTTTCAGTAACTGAGAGTCCTGGTGGAGTCCTTCCTGCAACTCGCTTTTCTCCCTGCCAATGAGGATGCAGGGAAAGGAGCAGATTGGGCGATCATGGTTGTGTGAGTGCTCGCATTATGCAGTGTCAGCGTGCAGAGGGAGGGGGGAGGAATCGCCCGCAGGAGCTGACTTGGGATGCTCTACCTCTCAATAGAGACTGTGTTACTCCAGCGGCGGCCTGAGTAAGATGTGGCGCATCCTCTACGAATGCAAACAATGGGGCACAGCATAATGTTGGGGGGGTCAGGGCCCCCTCTGCCTCCCCTAGGGACGCCATTGGGGCAGACACAGGGGCCCAAAAAGTGCCCAGTTATAACACAGCCAGGGCTGATGAACAAGTAAGGCCAGAAGAGGGAGAAAGAAGAAAGTAAAGGTAAATGGAACTAGAGAAGCCTGCCTTGAGCTGAAAAATTGCAAAATCTCCCATCTTAACTGCTTCAACCCCAAAAGATTTTGCCCCCTTCCTGACAAGAGCACTTTTTGCGATTCGGCACTGCATTGCTTTAACTGACAATTGCGCGGTCGTGCGATGTTGCACCAAAACAAAATTTACGTCCTTTTTTTCCCACAAATAGAGCTTTCTTTTGGTGGTATTTGATCACCTCTGCAGTTTTTATTTTTTGAGCTATAAACAAAAAAAGAGCGATGATTTTGAAAAAAAACTCATTTTTTTTGCTATAATAAATATCCTTAAAAATATATAAAAAAATATTTTTTTCCTCAGTTTAGGTCGATATGTATTCTTCTACATATCTTTGGTAAAAAAATTGCAATAAGCGTATATTGATTGGTTTGCGCAAAAGTTATAGCGTACAAAAAAGGGGATAGTTTTATGGCATTTTTATTATAAATTTTTTTTTTACTAGTAATGGCGGCGATCTGCGTTTTTTATCAGGACTACTACATTATGGCGGAAACGTCTGACAATTTTGACACATTTTTGGGACCGTTGCCATTTTTACAGCAATCAGTACTATAAAAATGCATTGATTACTGTAAAAATGTCACTGTTAGGGAAGGGGTTAACACTAGGGGGTGATCAAGGGGTTAATTGTGTTCCCTAGTGTGTGTTCTAACTGAAGTGGACTGTGTAGGGGAAGAGATAGATCACTGTTCATACTCTGTATGAACAGACGATCTGTCACTTCTCCCCTCAGAGAACTGGAAACTGTGTGTTTACACACACAGATTCCGGTTCTCTGTGCGCCCCAAGCGATCGCGGGAGCCAGGCGGTGATTGCGACCGCCAGGCACTTACATCGGCGAGCAGGGGGCGCGCGTGCACCCCTAGTGGCCACAGGGCGAAGCGACGTTACGTAACGTCGATTCGCCCAGCCGTGCCATTCTGCAACTGCGGCAGCCGGTCGACCAGTGGTTAAAAAGCCACTGCAGTAGTACCAAATCAAAAAGATTTACTCATAACAACCAGACCATCCACCCAGGGTGAGCCATACCTGCTGGGAAAAATATCCAGCAGGGGGTATATTCTTTTCCCAGTTATATTCTGAGTGAGACTAAAAAGGTAACACAGTGGAGGAAGGTTTGTCACTTTTTGTAAAGCTAGGAAAGGATTGTTCTGAGTGGTCAGAAGGTGGAGCTGATACTATTCATATGCTGAAATAAGGAGGTCAGGACATACTGTTTATGTAGTATTCCTTAATATTTTTCTGTGAAATACACACTTTCTCTCTCTCTGTTTTCTTGTGTTGCGGCAGCCCCTGATCCCTGCCACCATTTTTTCTTAGGTGAAAATGATGTGTCCCTGCTCCCACAGCCTTTAGGGAGGCTGGAGGGTGGGCCTGACTCATTAGAGGCCAGCTGTAAAGAAGCTCAATGATGTGAGAGGGGAAGATGGCAGCACAGGATCAGGGTTGCACGACCTGAGCAGTGGCTCGCAGCAGGACAACACTGGATTCACTGGGTAGGTGAATATATTAATTGGGGACAACTATTTTTGTATGTCCACTATTGTAAACACATACTTATATTGTAGTGACATGTGTTGCAACAACAGGGAAAACTGAAAAACTCTTCATTCTATGAAGACAGAAAGCCAGAGACAAATCCATATACAGGCCAGGGCTGTGTCCATCAAGGCATCTCCAGATACAGTAACCACATTGGTGGTAATAGTGGCAACATCTCCTGGGCAAGCAGTGTTAGGTTCTGTATATGGAGTGCTTTTGTTTTTGTCTTTCTTTGGGTTTTTCCCCCAAAAATTATTTGGGGAAAAAAATGCTTTATTTTCTGAAATATACAATAGGGTTGTGATTTTAAAAATATATGTACAAGTACCACTGTACTACTATGATAAATATAATCCTGCAATGTATCAGACTGTTATATTACTGGGTTTGCTGCTAAACATTGATGTGTTCCCACTAAGGATGAGCTCCGTCGTGTTCGCATGCTGAACGCGCCGAGCCCGTCAGGAAGACGGTACAGCGCAGCGCTAATCACAATCAGTGAGACAATTCCCGATGTGCGGCTGCAGAGATTGGGAAATGTCTCCCTACCTGTTATTAGCGCTGCACCGTACCGACTTCCTGGTGGGCTCGGCCCGTTCAGCATGCGAACACGCCGGAGCTCATCCTTAGTTCTCACACCAACTGAACCAAATAATACTAAAAAGTCTAGTGCTGCCTCAATTTTTCCAATATGTGTGAATAGTGGTTGAAATCTTTTGATTATAAATAACTGCTTTACTAATGCGTGAATAATGGTGGAAACCTCCTAAATAAAATAATAATAAATATGTTTCATAATTCAGTCTGTAACAGACAATCCACTTAAAGTGGTATTAAAAGCTTGCAAAAAAACCCCAAACATGTCATGCTTACCTGCTCTGTGTAATGGTTTTGCACAGAGCATCCTCGATCCTTCTCTTCTTGGGCCCTCCGCTTGCTCTCCGGGCTCCTGCCAAGTGTCCCCACAGCAAGCAGCTTGCTATGGGGGCACCTGAGCAGGTTTACTCCCAAGCTGCTTCTCTGCATGTCCATTCACACACAGAGCCATGTCTTGGCCCCACCCTCTGTCTCTTCTCATTGGCTCACTGGCTGTGATTGACCTCTGGATTGCAATGGGGCTCAGTTAGCTATTGGGGGACTAAAACGTGCATGAAGGTAAAAAACCTTGAGTCTTTAGAACCACTTTAATGGTATCCTGCGTTATGGCCACAATATCAATCCTACAGCAGTTGCACCAAGTGATATCTGTTACCAGAAGTATTAAGCGATCACCTCCATATTTGACCTAGAAAGCAGGTCACTACATGCCTTTTCCACCTGGGGATTACCTCCACTGCCAGTAGGTACAAATTTAAAGGTTTTAGCTTTATTTTTTTTTGTACAAGTAAACTTTTCTATAACATTTGGATCTGTTGTGATATGCTAATTAAGCAGGGCTGACATAATGTGGCATGGCATACACTAAAGACCTTCTCAGTGTTATTTCATTACAGAGAGAAGGTAGGAGACTGTACAGCTGACTCAACAGGAAGAGTTAACAAGGGAGGGTTTAATACTAAAGCTGTTACAAAATTCTGGGGGCCGAGTTTGTCCTGTTCAGATGCAGTGTTTCATGGTTGTTTGCTGGTGTGTGTACGCTCTGTTGCTGACCTGCATGGCATGTCTATGTTTCCTGTTCTGTTGTTCACTCTGCTCTTTTCTGATTATCCTTACCTGCCACCTTTGCCTTGAAATGCAACTATTCTTGCCTGTACATCCTGCTGAAAGAAAGAAAGGATTAAAGAGCCTAACGCATACTAACGAAAGGCTGATGAAAAATATGGCTTAGGGAGGGAGCTAGCACATTAGAAAGCCCTATTATTGGTCCTATTATGTAATTCTACCAAAGTTCAAAGGTCAAACAAAACCAGTTTTGTCCAAAACCAGTGTGACAGACCTAGCCGGGAGAGAGACTTTTGGAGGGGACTGAATGCTAGCCTCTTGCCGATCGATCATGGGCCCTGGCATTTGGGGGAACGGTGCTCTTTGTGAGCTGTATGCCTGGGGACCCTTGAGGTGGTATTACTGTGGATTCGGTCCTGGTCCCCCAGGACACACAGACTCTGGGGACCCTGGATTTGCCATATTAGAAATAGTGGCTGATTCATAATGCTGGGACAAATACTGTTAGGAGATGCTGATGTCAATTCCAGCACCTGTCTGTCTGTTGCCTGCTAGAATGTGTATTGTAAATAAGTCTCTAGTATGGGATCTAAGAGTTATTAGATCCCGTTTGTTGTTTGTGGTAATGAACTCTGCTATTGTGATAATGTTGATTGGGTTTTCTGAGCTACAAGACGGCCAGTCTGGCCTAAAGGTCATGTCTGAGTCATCTAGGCTGTCTAAAGGGATTAGTTAATTAGCCCATGTTAATTAGGTTAATTAGGTTACAGGTGTATTGTTAGAGTAATATGAGAAGGAGGTCTGCACCTCCTCTTTCACTATATAAAAGAGACTGTATTCCTGTCAATAAAGGGAGATTCCTGGTTGAACTTACATACAGCCTGCCTGGTGTTTGTTCTGAGCTACACAACTGGATTAGAATGGCACATAGCTGTAGTTCTAATCCCGGAGCATCGGATGACTGAACCATCAGACGTGCGACCTTCAATCTGATTCTATAGCAGCAGAGGAGTGTCGGGAGAGTGGAACCGAGCGAGCAAGGGGCTCATTACATCAGTATCTCTGGATCTTTCCCCTTAGTAGGTCTTCTCCTCCGCTCTTTTCTATAATGGTTGATGGCAGTCAAAGGTTTAAAGCTTATTTAATTTTAAACTCTCAAAGGCCTGCAGGTCATCTTCAGTACCTCATTAATTGAAAATGGTTCAGAACAGAAGAAAACTATTGGAAACCACCAAGCACCATGCATGAAATAACATTAATCTAGGAGTTCCATTGTGCATACCCAGGAAATATGAGCCCTATAGGCATTCAGAGACTGCTTTTAAGGGGAGGCAATGTTATAATATCTTCAGGCGCTGTGTCTGTTCTGCTCATGGTGTGCCCTACTCATCCCTGGTTGCAGCCTTATGATTGTGATTAGGGGCATTAATGTGAGATTGGATGTGGTCATGCATGCATTGGCATGTGCCCCCATGCATAAGGGTTTGCACATGTGTCAAGGAGGGTAAAAAAACAAACATTTCCCTTATGGTGGCTGGCGCTTCTTGACAGCTATCTTGTGAGAGTGCTTAGCTTGACTTCTGTAGTTTCTTTTGCTGACCTTGGTAGCCTGACTCTACCTATTCCTGATTATCCTTACCTGCTGCCTGCCTTGACCTCTGCCTGGGACCTGCACTATCATAGCCTCCTTGTTCCTGATAGCCACTTGTGGGGTGAACCCAAGGACCATGATGTGGTGGCATCTAGCAGACTGGTGGCTGCTAGGATTACTGGCCCATCATACCTCATGGGGTATTCTGGCGAAGACCAAGGTGCTACATAGAGTCTGCACTGGACATGTGCAGAACGGAAAAATGTGTTTTGTTTCGGATATATTCGTTATGTTACTAATTTAGTTTTGTTTCGTAATTTGTTCGGTGTTGTTTCAGGATTTGTTTATTTTCATTTTGTTTTAATTAAATTTTGTTTTGTTTCGTTGAAATTTTTAAAAAGATTGTCTTGTTTATTAATTTTCTAATGAATTCCAAATTTTAAGAACTATTGAAATTCAGATTGGTCGAAAAATGATCGACCAATTTGAATTCTGTGGGAAGAATAGCTGGTTGTTAAGCAGTGAGCCAGGAAGCCGGCTGCCGAGTCCTTAACAACGAATATCTCATCAGCTGTCAGGGGGCTTCCCCCTGACAGCTGAAATGTAAACAAAAAAACACTAGAAAATTCCCAAAAAAGCATGGGGTTCCCACCAATTCACACTCTTCGGGTCTGGTATGGAATCTAAGGGAACACTACACCAACATTTTTTAAAAAATGGCGTTGCCCCCCTAATCCATACCAGACCCTTATTCAAGCATGCAGCCCTGCAAGCTAGAAAAGGGGGGGGGGCGAACACCCCCCCTTCTTAAACATACCAGGTTGTGGGGGTCTGCGGAGGACAAGGTGCTTTGGGGTTCCCACTTAAAGTTACATAGTTACATAGTTAGGTTGAAAAAAGACACAAGTTCATCTAGTTCAACCATAAAAAATAAATAAATAAATAAAATAAAAAATATCATACAATCCCATATACAGTACCTAATCCTATACCCACAGTTGATCCAGAGGAAGGCAAAAAAAAACCCCACAAAAGCAGAATCCAATTTTAAAGGCTAATATGCAAGTTGTTGTCATAAAAAGTGTTTGGTGACCCGGGTCCTGCCCCAGGGGACACGCATCAAAGCAAAAAAAGTTTTAAAAACTGCCTTTTTTTCAGGAGCAGTGATTTTAATAATGCTTAAAGTGAAACAATAAAAGTGAAATATTCCTTTAAATATTGTGCCTGGGGAGGGGTAACTATAGTATACCTGTAAAGTGGTGCATTTTTCCTGTGTTTAGAACAGTCCTTGCAGCAAAATGACATTTCTAAAGGAATAAAAGTCATTTAAAACTGCTTGCGGCTGTAATGTATTGTCGGGTCCCGGCAATATAGATGAAAATCATTGAGAAAAATGGTATGGGTCCCCCCCCCAGCCCATTACCAGGCCCTTTGGGTCTGGTATGGATGTTAAGGGGAACCCCACACCCAAATTAAAAAAAAAGGCTTGGGGCCCCCAGGCCCTATATACTCTAAACAGCAGTATACAGGCGGTCCCCGGGTTACAAACAAGATCGGGACTGTAGGTTTGTTCTTAAGTTGAATCTGATTGTAATTTGGAACAGGTACATTTTTTAAGTGTAGCTCCAGCCAAAAAAACTATTTTTAAGCTTTTTGGATAACAAAGGGAAGGGTTATCACCCCTGTAACATTTGTTTTGCTGTCTGTGCCCCTGTTCAGAAGATTTCACCTCACTTTCTGTCCCAATGACAATTGGATTTTGAAAATTTTGGGTTATTAGGGAAACAAGGATTGGTGATAAAGCATCAGTGGAGACACCTTTTTCCCATATTAACTCTTACAGGGGAGAATTTCCCTTCCTAGGGGTAGATTTCCTCTCACTTCCTGTTGTCTCTCTCCATTTGTAAGTAGGAGTCATTTGTAAGTTGGATGTTTGAAAATAGGGGACCGCCTGTATATACTATACGGCCTGCCCTATATACTCTGCGGAAAATTGAGCCTTAGGTGTTGGTGGTACCAGAACACTGTAAGCCCTCACAGTTACTTTTGGTGGGTGCAGAAACTGGCCCTGCTGTGAAATATTAGATCAAAAATTGTAATTACACACCCCTGTAAAACAGGGGCAGAAAAATTGGGCCTTAGGCGGTGATGGAGGTGGTGGTGGCACAACACTGTAAAGCCTCACAGATACTCTTGTTGAGTGCAGGAATGGGCCCTGCTGTGAAATATTAGATCAAAAATTGTAATTATGTGCCCCTGTTAAACAGGGGCAGAAAAATTGGGCTTTAAGCAGTGGTGGTGGTGCACTGAACCAAAAATATTCTTAGAAGCTATCATCATGAAGATTGAGGAGGAATAGGATAGTCACTCAGCATAGGCAGTCTTCAAGGGGTCCCACATCCATAGAAAAATCAATCAGTTACATCAGCATCAGGTGCTTGGTAGCTGGTGATCCAAGACTGATTCATTTTTATGAATGTGAGCTGATCAACAGAGTCTGTTAACAGGTGCACTCTGTGATCGGTTACAAAGCCTCCAGCAGCACTGAATGTGCATTCAGAAAGTACGCTGGATGCAGGTCAGGCCAGTAGCTCAATTGCATATTGAGCAAGCTCTGGCCAGTGGTCCATCCTCAAGACCCAGTGGATGTTCTGTTGGAAAGGTCTCCAAGTCTAATCTTGCCACTAGATATTCCTGCACCATGTAATTCAGACGCTGGCGATGGTTGCTGGAACCGATCAGACCTTGGCGCTGAGGACTGAAGAATTGTCTGAAGGCATCAGTCAGCCGGCCACCTTCTCCACCGCTCTTTCTGTGACTGAACGAAGCCTCAGCAACACATTGTCCAACACCAGGAAATTGTAACCTCCCAGGCTCTGGAAACGCATTGCACAAACCTTTCTTCAAGGCCTCCCGAAGATGTTTCATCCTCTGCTCCCTCTGCGAAGGCTGGATAAGTTCTGCAACCTTACCCTTGTAACGTGGATTTAGAAGGGTTGCCAGCCAGTAATGATCCCTATCCTTGAAACCACGAATCCTAGGGTCCTTTCGTAGGCTTTGCAGGGTCAGGGAGGCCATGCAGCATACAATGGGGATGGAAAGTATTCAGACCCTATTAAATTTTTCACTCTTTGTTAAATCATTTAAGTTCATTTTTTTTCCTCATTAATGTACACACAGCACCCCATATTGACAAAAAACACAGAATTGTTGACATTTTTGCAGATTTATTAAAAAAAAAAAAAAAAAAAAAAAAAAAAACTGAAATATCACATGGTCCTAAGTATTCAGACCCTTTGCTGTGACACTCATATATTTAACGCAAGTGCTGTCCATTTCTTCTGATCATCCTTGAGATGGTTCTACGCCTTCATTTGAGTCCAGCTGTGTTTGATTATGCTGATTGGACTTGATTAGGAAAGCCACACACCTGTCTATTTTAGACCTTACAGCTCACAGTGCATGTCAGAGCAAATGAGAATCTTGAGGTCAAAGGAACTGCCTGAAGGGCTCAGAGACAGAATTGTGGCAAGGCACAGATCTGGACAAGGTTTGCACTTTATATTTATAATTTTACACATTTCACACATTACACACAGTGCTACATTTATTTATTTACTATCCATTTTGAAATTAGTGTGGCATACCACTTGGAATGTTTAGCAGCTGCGCACGTTTATTATTAGGTTATCTTATTTAAACATCACAATATTTTTTACTTGTGGCGCTGATTGTTTCATCTTATAATAGACCACAGGACATGGTTCTAGTAATCCATGTCCTTAGTCTGCTTGTCTTCAACAAACTGTTTGCAGGCTTTCTCGTAGCATCATCATTAGAAGAGGCTTCCTTCTGGGATGAGAGACATACAGACTAATTTGATGCAGTGTATGGTCAGAGCACTGACAGGCTGACCCCACACCCCTTCAACCTCTGCAGCAATAATGGCAGCACTCATATATCTATTTCTCAAAGGGATCCCTGGTCACAGAACCAAAGAGACAGAGACAGCGGTGACATCACTACCTAAATATGGCCGCTGTCCATATCAATATTTGATGGATTTACAATGAGAAACAGTTCTTGGGGATTTTTATTTTTTTAATCCAGTACTTGTCAAACATTTTGGTGTTCTTATTTTTAGGTGACTTTTTTGGTGAATGGGTAACATGGGGGGCTGGTGTCTTCATCAACATGGGAAAAAAGTGCTTTTCTAGGGGGGTCTGTATTGATGGAATGTGGCCTGGTATGGTTCGGGGGGGGGGGTTGAAAAGTCTTCCCCTCCCATTTTCCTGGCAAGCCAGACTGCATGCTTGTATTAAAGTAGAACTATAGGCATTTTAAAAAAAATTTTGGATAGAGCAAGGGAGGGTTATAACCCCTGCCAGATTTTTAGATCGACTGACTAGCGCTCTAATTCCTCTATCCAAAACAAAAAAAAACAACAAAAAAAGGTTTGCCTTTTAGTTATACTAAAACCTAAGGGTTTGGTATGGATTTCCTGGAGAACTTTCCATTGAGGTACCCTTTAAAATCCATGCCAAACTTAAAGCCTTTGTTACCCCAACACTTCATATTCCTGATATGTGTGTGCTGTACCATGTACTTTTATTAGAAAGTATCCTGTTCTCCTTTTATTACTTCCTTTGTGTGAAATCCCTGGTGTTCCTGCTAGTCCCCTTGCTTTACTATTAAGAAATGACCACACTAAGCGGGAGAGCATACTGTAATGGAAATTTGTAAGTTCTGTATATAATTGTATTCTATTTTGTATGTATTGCACACTGCCCTCACTGTGCACACGACACTAATAATGTTTTCAGTACATATTTACATTCTTTCGAGTCCTGATTAGAATTAGCCTGACTATGTAATGCCCCTCGTTACCATAAACGTACAATTGTAATATTAATGTGATACCTACGTAATCATGTGTATAAAAACCTTCAATTGCGTCATAATAAAGCAGAACAGTTATTTGGAAAGATGCTGAGCGTATCTTTTGTGTTTGTTCCCTACTGCAGTAGTTATTATTAATTTGGAACCACTAATCAATATGAGGATAGGGGTTGCCTATCATCAATTTAACCAAGTCAGCGTGGCGAGCCAGCCAGGAGGGGCTTTACAGGTGACCCTGACTGTCACAGACCTAGCCGGGACAGAGGCTGTTGGAGAGGACTGTATGCAAGCCTGTTGCCTTTTGATTATGGGCCCTAGCATTTGGGGGAATGGTGCTCTCTGTGAGCTGTATGCCTGGGGACCCTGGGGTTGGTGTTACGTTGGATTCAGCTCCATGTCCCCCCAAAACACACAGACTCTGGGAACCCGTTATATGCCATATTAGAGTGATAAGACTGAATTATACTGTTGGGACTCATACTGTGAGGAGATGCTAATGTCATCAACTCCACTCACCTGTCTGATGTCAGCTATAATGTGTTTAATGTAAATAAGTTTAGTCTAGGTTCTAAGGGTATTCAACTCATTGTTGTTTGTTCTAATTAACCCTGTTGATGTTAATGGTAATGTGTGTAAATTGAATGAGCTGATCACATTGTCCTCTATACAATGTAGGAGACGGGACGACTCCTATTGGAGCTCATGTTAACTAGGTTAGCTTTGAGTCATCCTGGTGTATAAATGTGTGGGAGATCTCAAATAAAGAGTAGTTCTGATGTACTCCAAGACTGGTGTTGTCTAGTTCTTGGGGGTTCCTATAGCCAGATCCATTGGACTCGTGTTCCAGAACTTAGGAAGCGGTATACTGACGGAAGCACTCAAGCGGAGTGTGGGACGTTCCGTGACACTGACTATCCGAAATATGGAGCTTGAGACGGTCCGGGAATTTCCTATAATCAGCCGGCTGAGGTAAGCCTTTTGCTTAAATTTGAGTTATCAGACTTCCTTGATTGATAAGGCATTTTCGGGACAAAGGGTACCTATTTTACTCCCCTTAATCGAACTGTATTGATTGGTCGTTATATGTTATGTTGTCCCTGTCTACTGTCCATCAGAGTGTTATAGATAAGAAAGGGAAGAATAGTGCTGTTCACAGGTATATGTAGTACATCTGCTAGATAAAGTAGTCTAGAGGCAACAAGAGGGTATAGGCACACGTAGAGAAGACTGGCCAATCATGATGGGCATTAAATTAAGGGAATGAAGGGTAAGAGACCCTCAAAAATGTCCAGTGCAAGAGGAGCGCTATATATGAACTTAAGGTGCAGTTACGCCTATACTGAGCCCCTAGATTAATGGTTAAAGTGGACAGGGATCCACAATGGGTAACTGGGTTACCACCAAGGTCCACAGGGACTAAGAATCATGCAGAGTAAACAGCTAGAGAAACAGCTATCTATGTGAGCAGGATGGATGAAGGGTGACAAATTAACACTAGACAGAAAGGGACATTTTCATGTTAAGTTGTGGGATGAATTTGGGGTCGGGCACTACAACTAGTAAGTAAGGAAAGCAGAATTTGAGCAGGGAAATATTAGAGTTGAAAGAAAGTGTGAGAATGATATGTATGTGTGTGAATGCTGGGACCTTTAGTTCTATTGCTTGTGTGTGTCATATACGCAGATGTGACCCCCTCCTTTGTGCTCTCATGAAAGAATGTGGCTGGGATGAGAGGTCAGTGATAAGCTGGAAGGACACCATGCCAATTCCAGTTTTTTAGACAAAACATTTATAGCAAAATGTGCCGGGTTAATTAATCTAATGATAAACAATGTGATCACAATTATATTTTGAATCTGCTTTCCAGACATGGTAAAATGAAGGTTACATTTAACCGTGTATTACACAAATTGAATATCTTTTGATAGTGGAAACAGTGCATTTAAAAAAGGGAAATTAAGTAATAATGAGTATTAATATCTTATGAGTTTAACAATTTTATTAATAATATAGATATGCAAGTATTAGGCTGCGCTACCAGTGAATAAACGTGGTCATAATTGATAAAACCAACTGAGTGACAATCAAGCATAAACAGAAGAAAAAAATTATTAATATAAAGAATTCAATATCAGCAAAATTTAGATCACATTGATAAAATGATGGTAAAAAAAAGGGGTTCAATGATCGAAAGCAATTAGAATGAGTCCATATAATCAGAGAATAAAGTCCCTATGGATACAAAAACTTTATGGATAGAAGGAGAGAAACACCCTTTCTTCAAGTGATATAGGCATGCAAGAAACACTGTCTCCCTAAGGAGCGTGATGTTGCTGGGAGTTCCTCCACCTCAAGTAAATGGGCCCCTTACCAGATCCAAAGATCTCCTGTCACAGAGATCTTACACGCAAGTGGCTGTATCCCCCAGCCACTGGGTCTCTGTTACGGTATATGTCACAGGCCACCGCTCCAGGAAATCAACCTAGTGAAGATGTTTCCGCTCCCAATCCACAGGTAAGCAAGAAAAGAGAATACTCCATAGCGTAATACAGTAAAAAACTCTTTAATTAAATGAAAGAATAACACTTACAGTGTGTGCAGTAAAAGATCGCTTAAAAATCGTTAAGTGCCGGCTGGCTTCAGCTGCTGCCCGTTCCTTCCGGGTTCAGCGTGGTGTGGTGGTGACGTCAGCACGCCGCTCCTCCCTACGCCGTTTCGACAGAGCTGTCGTCTTCCTGGGGTCAGGAATTTCCTGGAGCGGTGGCCTGTGACATATACCGTAACAGAGACCCAGTGGCTGGGGGATACAGCCACTTGCGTGTAAGATCTCTGTGACAGGAGATCTTTGGATCTGGTAAGGGGCCCATTTACTTGAGGTGGAGAAACTCCCAGCAACATCACGCTCCTTAGGGAGACAGTGTTTCTTGCATGCCTATATCACTTGAAGAAAGGGTGTTTCTCTCCTTCTATCCATAAAGTTTTTGTATCCATAAGGACTTTATTCTCTGATTATATGGACTCATTCTAATTGCTTTCGATCATTGAACCCCCTTTTTTTACCATCATTTTATCAATGTGATCTAAATTTTGCTGATATTGAATTCTTTATATTAATAATTTTTTTCTTCTGTTTATGCTTGATTGTCACTCAGTTGGTTTTATCAATTATGACCACGTTTATTCACTGGTAGCGCAGCCTAATACTTGCATGGTTATTAAGGTGGGGGTTGTCTCACATTTGAGGTTGCAGCTGTTTTTTGAGTTTTTAAGCTCATTCCGTTTTTTGTTTTTTCACCAAACATCTGTGTGTAAATTTAACTTAAGGGATAGCGCAGTATTTTTATTTTCGGGTTTACAATAATATAGATATATTGAAAGGTTTAGCCAACCTTTTGGTTGGAAATGAAATCCAGGTTAATGGGGAAATTTGTAATGAATGGGATTAGTTTAGATTAAGATAACAATTTTGTAATTTTACATTTATACAATAAGCCCTTATTGAGAGAAAAAAAAGATTAAGATGAGGTTGTTATTTGGAATACAGCTGCCATAATATTGAACAAAGCCAAGATGGATGGGATACATAAGAAGTTTTTCTACAAAAGGTTTTTGATAATAACTTGTGTGGTCCATGATGTGAGAGTTATAATAAATAAAATTTAAATATAACAGACCCATCACGTCAAGTCCACACACCTTGTTAGGATAGATGCCACCTGCAGCCAGTTGTTTTATAGTTTTTGATGCTTTCTGGTCCATCATACATATTGTTGGTCCTTTTGTTTTTATTTATTTTTATTTTTTGAAAACCAAAGCAGTGGATTGTGAAATGATATGCCCCTTTTCCTTGTAAGTGCCGTGGTATAAGCAGAAGAATATTTTGGATTTATGGACATCTCTCCATGATCGCAGGGTATTGTTATCGTTTATTATAATATTGCCAGGAAAAAGTTGTCTTTTGAAACATGAAACTGGAGTTCTTACACAAACAGCATGATAGAAAACAAGCCATTGTAATATATTTATGCAAGCTGGACCCAGTAATGAAGGATTCATCCCGATATATCAGAGCTGTAGCTTTTATGCAAAGGTGCTATTAGACAAAGTTAGATATTGTTTTGGACAAACATTTAATTTTTAATGGTCCCACATTCTGCGCAGCAAATATACAGCTAACTAAATGTTTGTCTAATGAAAGGTTTAAAATATGAGTTTGTTTATGTACAAATCTAACAATGAAAAATGCGTACATTTGAATCCAGCCACCTTATTGCCTCTATTGGAGGAGGCTGGAGACAAAGGAAGCCACATATGTTAAATTGATGATGTAGGAATCAGCTGCTGTGAGCCCAGTGCAGGACACACTCCCCGAAGACCCAGATATTTAATTTTTTGTAGAGTTATTCCCGGTTTTATACTGAGTATGCAGTTTATCACCCAGAAGGATACTCTGTATTCAAAGTCATTGGATCCTTTTTCCCCAGCTCAAGAAGCAGAGCTCCATGTTTTAGCAAAGCCTGTGAGCTATAAAAAGAGTGTATATTTATATAGATAGTCGAGATATAGAGAGCTTTTGGTTCCATTTGAAGGGCAAGAAGTTTATTTTTACTTCGGCAGGTAAACCAATCAAGCATGCTAAGTTAATTTGATTGGCTGTTTTCAGCCTTCCAGCTTCTTGCTGAGGTAGCCATACTAACATTAAAACTCACACATGGAAGCAGACCAGGTGACTAAGGAAGCTGCATTTTCAGCCCCAGACACTTGATGGGTCTGTGCAACTCATAGATTCCACCCTAGTTCTGGCCCAGTATAGCTGGGATTAATAATTCAACTTTAAGGACCCCAGAACGAGAAGAACAAGTGGTCCACAGGGGGCAACTTCTTATGAAACAGGACTTTGGAAAAGGTGATCATTTATGTCTGCCGGCCACTCTTTTCCCTCCAGCTTGACACATGGACTGTGTCATCAGTCTCAAGCACATAGGTGTGCGCAGCCTAATGCATTAGGATGTGCACCCTTAAGCTCAAACACACATGCATGTGTATGTATCTACATATATATGACTCCGGCACATTGATCTCCCTGCTGGCACAGTGAAAGAGAAAAGGATAAACACTTCTCTTATGGCAGAGCCGGTAAGAGGGAGATCTTTCCCATGTTCCTGTTTCTACACAGAATGATAACATTAATGCGTATGGGGGGATTAGGGTGTGCCTGGGCACATCCGGCACACCCTGTGTGCATGCCTATGCATAAGCAGTTATGGCTGCCTTAGTAAACGAGCGTGGGATAGAGCCAGGGTTCACCACAGTTGTTTTTATAACATACCACTTCTTGTTTTACCTGCTACCAAAGGTATTCCCAAAAGCTGAACATCCCTTCCAGAGATTACAAAAAGATATATCCAGAAGCCCAAGTCAGGATCTTACAAGTATGCATTTTGTCTGTATGGACATGTTTCCTGGATGTCCAGTGGCAAATGCTACTGCAAAGGCCACAGTAAAAAGTGCCAGAAAGTACAGAGAGTAACAGAGGAAATCATTTTTATAGGAGAGTCCTTACTAGAAGTTTTGAGGTTTTATTTTTACACTCCCTGCTGTCTACAATGTAGCGGATAAAGTAGAGTAAGAAACTAGAAAACTTTTGCCTGAATGTTTTCTTATGTTTTATCAAGCCCCTAAGGGGGATGTTGGACTCTCTCCCTATGGGATTTGGTTTGGGAGTGTGTTACTCACTTGCTTATATTTTGTCTCAGCAGCTGAAGTCCTCCATTCAGATCTCAGAGAATGTTGCTGATCTTTTAAGGTTTTTTGACAAACTAATTTATGTGTTTTCTCCCCAATTCCAGATCCTAAAAGTTTGGAAGGATCTAAAACTAATGCCAGGTGACTTGTGGATTGTTAAGAGACATTTATATATGAGGAAATGTTTGGAGACTAAATACAACATCTATTTCATGTACAGTTTTTGCAAAACTTGAAGGAAAAGTCACCTGGATCCTCACCAGACACTGCAAAAATGACTAAATTAAAGAAATCTCTGTGTTTGATTTGTTTCCCTCTTGCGATCACAGTCTAGGGTACTTTATGATTCGATTACTTTAATTGTAAGGGATATATATATATATATATATATATATATATATAATATTTGAAAAGTAGTTCAGCCACGTTGAAATCATATTTGTTTTTTGTACGTCTTCCATTTTATGTAGAATTGTCTGTGTTTACATGTGCTGATAAGTCAGCATGCCAACAATTCAGCTAGAAGGCCATTCTGGCCACAGGAGTGTACAGCCAGTACTCTGTAAATATGTCTTATCAATCATTTGTTTTTCACAATGAAAAGTCATTTTGTAATGAAAAAGCTGCTCAGCTATTATTTTCTCCACAATGGAGTTTTTGCCTCTTTGGCCAGGACTACCTCCACCTAAGCGTGTGGAGGTTCCAGGTTAAAGGTGATAGCAGGTGTGGTTAGTGATTGTAATGGAAATTTGTAAGTTCTGTATATAATTAAATTCTATTTTGTATGTATTGCACACTGCCCTCACTGTGCACATGGCACTACAGTAATAATGTTTTCAGGACATGTTTACATTCTTTCGAGTCCTGATTAGAATTAGCCTGCCTATGTAATGCCCCTTGTTACCATAAACATACAATTGTAATATTAATGTGATACCTACGTAATCATGTTTTTAAAAACCTTCAATTGCATCATAATAAAGCAGAACAGTTATTTGGAAAGATGCTGAGCGTATCTTTTGTGTCTGTTCCTTACTGCAGTAGTTATTATTAATTTGGAACCACTAATCAGTATGAGGATAGGAGTTGCCTATCATCAATTTAAGCAAGTCATTACCATAGTCAGTTCTCTAGCTATGCTGGGAAGTCAGTATGCTATGATTATTATTATTATACAGAATTTATATTGCGCTGACAGTTTGCACAGCAATTTACAACATTAGGGCAGGCAGTACAATTACAATTAATTAGATACAGGAGGAATCAGAGGGCCCTGCTTGTTAGAGCTTAAAGTCTAGGAGGGAGGGTCAAGCGATATGAAGGGTAAAAACTATGGGGGATGAGCTGATGAAGAAAATAAAAGTGCAGTTGTTAGGTAGAGGCAGGGTAGGCTTCGCTGGAGAGAAAAGTTTTCAGGGATCACCTATGTTGTGGAAAATTTTATATTAATGTATTGTCATAAGTCTCCCAGTGTCTGTTCAATCGTAGCCTGCTCTAAAGAGCTGACTGGGGCAGACCAACGCTGGTTGAGATCCGTTTGGTAGTGAAAAGCTCTTTGGGGATGTAGAGAAATGTTTGTGGAGTGGGGACATGTCCGCCTGCTAAGGGCCCCTGTGCGATGCACAGAACGATTGTCTGGTGGGGGTGTGTTCACTCTGCAAAGATATTATCAGTTTAACGAGTGTGCTCTCATGTTGCCCCTGTGTGCCTGATCAACACATTTGTGGCCCAATGAGTGTACGCCTGCCGATAATCTCTCGTCCACAAAGACAGTAGAATAATCCAGGTATACATTGTTCTCTGGAACAATGTATAATAGGGATTTCTATCAACGGAAATACGGGAGTCGTTTGGGTTCTGGTTGGAGACAGGGTTAATGTTTGAAAGCCATGTGGCTTCTAAAAACATGCATGCACCCTGTCACTGCTCAGACACACCCATAAGACTCCTGTAGTCATTGTTCATTGGTTGTTGCATTTTGCTGTGTTGTTAAATCCTTATATGGTCATTGATATCCTGTGAGGTCACAAGCTTTGTAAGAGGTGTGTTTGGCTGTTGGGGGCCGAACCCTCGAGCTTTGTGACTTACTGTTGATATGCTAATAAAGTGGCTCACTCAGACAGCTAAGAGAGGCTGGCTGCAGTGTGATCTTGGAAGTGGAACCGTAAACATGTGTTTTGTCTAGTTGTCTGGATGGGGCACTCACCAGAGGATGGATACGATCAGAAGGTGAGATATCATTAGACGAAATTGTTATTATGATTAGAAACAGGAGATTTGGCTGTGTGCTTTGCGTACAACCAAATTTTGCTGACAGAATGGCGAGCCAGAACGTAGGAGTGAACAGAACCTCCTTCAGAATCGGATCATTAAGATGTGCTGGGGAGGGTCTGCTTCGCGAAAAGAACACATTTTTCGTCTTTTGAAATAATGCTGGAAGTTTGATCGTATGTCTGGTGTGTGCCTGCGTGTGTGTGTGCCTGCGTGTGTGTGTGCCTGCGTGTGTGTGTGCCTGATGCTGTGTAACAAGTTTGTAATGCATATGAGAAATAGAAATTTATGAATTGATATTATTTGCAGCCTGCAATGTGTGTGTGTGGCTGAGTAGTTTTGTAAGTAGCTGAACCTGTTTGTAAAGATGCCATGAGTTTAGTGAAGGGGCAGGCATTGTTGTTTTTGTATTGAAAGGGGCTACACCCTGGGGGAAGGGAACTCTAATGTTCTGAACAGACATACAAGCATTCACTGTCTGTATCTCTCAATGTTTTCTTCCTGTGAAAGCTGATGTGAACTGAGTTTGAGTGTATGTTTGAGCCGTGTAATTGTGGGTTATGTGGCTTGGTTGTTTCATTGGATAGCATGTGTTCCTAAGTTGTGTTTTTTTTGTAACTTTAACACTTTTAAATGTTTGTTTAAGCGGTCATTTAGTATCTCAAATGTGTAATTTTTTGGGGAGAGATTTTTGGTTTTGGCGGGAAAATGGTTTTGTCTGCTACTTCCTTTTGTTCTCTTGTTGTCTGCCATGTGACTACGGTCGACCATTTTCTATTCCTTTGTGTGTGAACTTTGAAATGTTTATCCATCTTTGGTCAGTTTTGGCAGGAAAATGCGCCATTTTGTTTGGGCCTGGCCTTTGTTGTGGTCACCATGTGCATCGGCGGCCATTTTGAAGACCTCTGGGCCCTCCTATAGGGGAAGCTGCTCCATTGTGTATTCCTTTGTATGTGCAAAGCCATGTGCTTTAAGCTACAATCTGGCTTCTAAGCACCATTTTGTGAATTCTATTTTTGTACTGTTTACATACTTTTCAAGGAAACTATTGCGTTTCCTGTATTAAAATTGGTTTCAAGTTGAAATGCTTGTCGCATATCCAAGTGCCCATGCATTTGCTGGGACATCACAATAGGAGCTGTTTACACCCTGTGGGGGTCTCTGGTTTCTAGGTAATAACATGGGGGGAGTTCTAACTCTGAGTCAAATATTGTGTTGTATTTGCGACAAGAGTGTATTGTTTAAGACGTTTTATGTAACTTTGTGTCTTGTCATTTGTTAATGTCAGCCATTTTCTGTAGTCCGGGTTTGATTCACCATTTTGCCTTGGACAGATGTTCGATTGCAGCAACTGCCTTTTTGTTTCTGCTGATTTTAGTCTCCAGCGAAATATCTCTGGTTTTGTACTGAATTCCATTTCCAGTAGAATCATTTAGGTTTTTATTCCAGTTGTTTTAAAGAAGTTTATGTTTCTAGTGAAGATTTCTAATGTCTTGATAGAAAAAATATGAAGCTATTTGAGGCTTCCCCTCCCCCTCCCTCTTCCTACTCAGGTGTGCAACAGGAAGTTGGTGGGAGGGGCTTGGGGTCTTTTGACTTGTGTTTGGAAGGACAAAATCATTTTTATTTTTAAATTAAATGAAGGTTTATACTGTAATACAGTTTTGGGTAGAGAGCAAACAGGAGGCATCCAAGTTATTGTCGTAATATCTAGGTACAGAGAGAAGCCATAAGATTGTTTTGAATAGTGGAGGATTTCATGGTGTTTTTGTAGTTGTCGGACAAACACGTTTAGAGGGCTGTATATCGTGAGACTGGTCGGGCCATGTATAATAGTCAGAATTCCAGTTCGTGATTGTATTAGCATAAACGTGAGGAGTAGTACGCTAACAGCCCCTCTCAGGCCGTGTATAATAATCAGAATGCGGGGGTCGATTATGGTGATAAAGGCGCAAACCATAATCGCTCCGAAAATAAAGCACAGGGTTCTCTGGATGCAGAGTTCGCCAAAAAAAAGCGATTTGAATCGTCATGGGCAATAGGTCGTCCATGCACCCCAGTCAGACAGCTACATAATACATGAAATCTGAGTTCTGAGGAAAAGGCCATTAAACCCCAGAAAGATTGACATAGGTGGTCCAAGGATACTATTTTGGGTATCCCTCTGGAGTTGATGTAGCGCGACTGTGGCTTCATAAATCTGTAATGTTGAGTGAGTTGATGGATGTGTAGTACACGTTTGTGTGTTTAAAAATACACAGGCCTGTGTTTGAACTTTGTGTGGCTGGTCCATGCAAAGATTTCAAAATGCTCTCGTGCTTTTCAAATTGTATTCTTTTTCTATCGCTAAAAGAGTGAAGGCAGCATTCCATCTGGTCGTTTTTATTTTTTTTCATTTTTCGTTTTTGGGAACTATGAAATATCTCCCCCACATTTGTATCTAAATGTTTGTCTTTGTCTCATTGTTTGTATGTGGTAACAAGATGTTTGAACCTCCCGTGACAGCCCTCTTGCGTGTCGCGGCTGTTGTATTTTAGAAAAAAACGTGAAAGTAAGATTTACAGAGGGTTTAGTTATTGTCGGTTTTGTGGAATGTCAGTGACAATTTACCAATGTACATGCATATTGTATTGTTTACCATTCTTTGAAGGATAGAGTTAATAACCTTTGTTTATAAGTATCTTTTCAGGTCCAAAGAGTTTCTGGAAGTGTGTGTACAGGTGTATAAGAAGGTAAAAGTATCATAGGCTATTTCACTGTTTTATTCTACACCATTCTAAACCCTGCATGTCTTCCTCCAGTTTGTAATGAGGAGGGAAGAAAAGGGGGGATGAGAGTGGTGAGAATGACACATTTTCAAACCAATGATACTAACCTTTGTAATTCTAACCAAGTTTGTGCCAAGACTGTCTTTCTTTGATAGAACTTGAATCAGCAAGCAGCAGTCTGGTGAAAGAGGCTCCCATCCCAGATGCTAAGAACCTTTCTGTCACTGGTTCCAGGTATTACACCCCAGATGGTAAGCCACGCACAGGTTATGCAGTGACCACAGTCCCGATGTCTGGGTTATTGTCATATGAGGTTTGTTTGAAGGTCAACCAAAAACAGAATTGTACTTTCCTCATTAGCTGTCACCTACATTCTCAGCTGATGGGGTGGGTGCAATCACTGTAACATGAACTTCAAAAGGTCCACCACAGGGTTCACGAGTCCATCCTGGACCCTGACACAATAACCAGTTTACATTCTTTCCAACCAGGTGACTGGGTCATTGTAAAGAAGCTTGAGGGAAGAGACCACGCCAGCCACTGCAAGAAGCGTATCAACCACAAAGAGTAGAGATGTATCTTCGTTAATTTATATATTTTTGTTTAATAAATTTTGGCAAGGGTAACGATGAAAAGCATCCCAACTAGCTAAGAAAGAGAACAGGACACATGGTTGGGTATTTAGTGTCCCAGTGATGACGGCGGTACATGCTATATGTGACGTTCATATTGGTGTGAGGAGTTTTGATAGACTAGTAAAATCCAAACAGACACCTGTCAAAGGAACTTAACAAAACATTTCTAGAGGGTAAAATTAATTATAATTTTAACAATAGCTCTGGTTCTTGCCAGCTTTGGTATCGGGATAACTAGGTAGCCCACAAGTGTGCTTCAACTGTAGTTTGGTATTAATGCGGATATACAGCTTATAAGGTAATTTCCTGTAAGGCAAGAGGTTCATGTGTGCTGGTGAAACTCGTCCTAGCATCTAATGTCGCGGCCGATCGGGAGGATCTGCTGGCGCGAGAGAGAAGGTAAGAATGGCAGGGACAGCTGAAAGGGAATTGCTTGTACACGGTGGGGGCTTGAGCTCATGAAACGCTTGAACAATTTCTCATCCATAGAGGATGAGATGTTTTCATGTAACTGTTGAAGCTACAAGGAAGTTCCCACAGTCCAACGGGGGGTTTCTGGGAATTCATAAGTAAAGATTGTTATATCTGGATCGGGGATAGTAGTGACAAAGTTCAGGCCCATATAGATAAGGTTTAGGTCCCTACAAGGCAAAGCCAGAGCTATACCTAGTGAAGGTTTGAATACTTTTTAAGGGTTTGGGAATCGTTGGGGATTTTTTATCTTGCAGCGGATCCTAGTGAAGGAAGTAGGCGACTACTACAGCTCACCACGTCATCTCCAACAGAGTCTACATGTCAAGCCGTGTTTTACTTTTTATGGACTCGTCGAGGGACACATGGGATCATATGACAAGAGGAGGGACTGTTGTGGAAAATTTTATATTAATGTATTGTCATAAGTCTCCCAGTGTCTGTTTAATGGTAGCCCGCTCTAAAGAGCTGACTGGGGCAGACCAACGCTGGTTGAGATCCGTTTGGTAGTGAAAAGCTCTTTGGGGATGTAAAGAAATGTTTGTGGAGTGGGGACATGTCCGCCAGCTAAGGGCCCCTGTGCGATGCACAGAACGATCGTCTGGTGGGGGTGTGTTCGCTCTGCAAAGACATTATCGGTTTAACGAGTGTGCTCTCATGTTGCCCCTGTGTGCCTGATCAACACATTTGTGGCCCAATGAGTGTACGCCTACCGATAATCTCTCATCCACAAAGACAGTAGAATAGTCCAGGTATACATTGTTCTCTGGAACAATGTATAATAGGAATTTCTATCAACGGAAATACGGGAGTCTTTTGGGTTCTGGTTGGAGACAGGGTTAATGTTTGAAAGCCATGTGGCTTCTAAAAACATGCATGCACCCTGTCTCTGCTCAGACACACCCATAAGACTCCTGTAGTCATTGTTCATTGGTTGTTGCATTTTCCTGTGTTGTTAAATTCTTATATGGTCATTGATATCCTGAAGGTCACAACTTTGTAAGAGTTGTGTTTGGCTGTTGGAGGCTTCGTGACTTACTGTTGATATGCTAATAAAGTGGCTCACTCAGACAGCTGAGAGAGGCTGGCTGCAGTGTGATCTTGGAAGTGGAACCGTAAACATGTGTTTTGTCTAGTTGTCTGGATGGGGCACACACCAGAGGATGGATACGATCAGAAGGTGAGATGCATTTATATCATTAGACAAAATTGTTATTATGATTAGAAACAGGAGATTTGACTGTGTGCTTTGCGTACAACCAAATTTCGCTGACACCTAAAAGTAGATAGATTTGCAGATAGTCTGATAGATTGGGACAGGGTATTCCAGAGGATGGGAGAGGATCGAGAGAAAGCCTGGAGGCGAATATGGGAGGAGGCGATAAGGGAGCTAGAGAGCAGGAGGTCTTTGGAGGAATGAAGAGGACGATTAGGTATTTTAAGACTAGGCTAGGGATGTAGCTGGGGGGAGAGTTGTGGAGTGCTTTGTAACTTATTTTTAGTATTGTGAATTTAATTTGTTGGGCGAGTGGCAGCAAATGGAGGGATTGGCAGAGAGGGGTAGCAGACGCTGAGAGGTTTGTAAGGTGGATGAGTCTGGCAGCAGCATTCATGATGGACTGAAGGGGGAATAGTCTATTTAAATGTAAGCAAATGTGGAGGGAGTTGGGGTAGTCAAGGCAAGAGATAACCAGGGAGTGAATCAGGAGCTTTGTAGTTTCGTTGGTTAGGAAGGGACGTAGTTTGGAGATGTTGCGGAGGTTGAGGCAGCAAGCTTTGGAAAGAGATTGGATGTGGGGCCAAAAAGAGAGTTCAGAGTCCAGGATAACACCTAGCACCCTGGCATGTGGGGATGGGTGGATGGTTGTGCCATTGCTCTTGACAGAGAAGTCAGGGGAAAAGGCACGTGGGGGAAAAAATATTATGAGTTTGGTTTTGGACAAGCTGAGTTTGAGGAAGTGGTGTGACATACAGACAGATAAGTCTGTTAATAAGTTAGTGATGCGTGAGGAGACTGTTGGAGTTAGGGTTGCCACATCATCCCTTTAATCCATGACACATATTAATTACAGAGGTTCTGATCCTGATTTAATGCAGATAAGGCACCAAGTTAGTTTAATTACCAACTTAATCGGCCACAGAACCTGTGTAATTAATGTGTGTCCTGGATTAAAGGGATGATGTGGCAACCCTAGATGGAGTTGAGGGGTGTAGAGATAGATTTGTGTGTCATCAGTGTAGCAATGATATTGAAAGCCAAGTGAGGCTATCAGCTGACCCAGGGAAGAGGTGTAGATTCAAAATAGGAGAGGTTCAAGAACAGAACCTTGGGGGACCCCAACAGAGAAGGGAAGGGAAGAGGAGAGAAGGAAGTAGAATTGTAAGTGACACCGAAGGTGCGTTGGGATAGGTAGGATGAGAGCCACTGAAGAGCGCCGTCACGGAGACCAAGGGAGTAAAGTTTTTTTGAGTGGATGGTCAACCATATCAAAGGCAGCTGAAAGGTCCAGAAGTAGGAGTACAGAATAGTGTCCTTTGGTTTTTGCGGTTAGTAAGTAGGGATGAGCTTCAAGTTCGAGTCGAACCCATGTTCAACTCGAACATTGCATGTTCGACCATTCGTCAAATTACGAACGATATGGGCCATTCGCGCCAAATTCGAGTGGTGCGTCACGGCCCATAATTCACTGCGGCATTGCAGTGCATTGCTGGCTGATGATTGGCCAAGCATGCACTATGACCCGCATGCTTGGCCAATCACAGTGCCGTCTGTACAGAGAGCCGTAATTGGCCAAAGCCAGGGTGGCTTTGGCCAATTATGGCTCACGGGGTTTAGTACACGCCCCACACTATATAAGGCCGCCTGCACGTCGGCCCTGTGTAGTGTGTTCCGGCATTGAGAGAGAGATAGAGAGAGATATAGAGAGACAGTGTCATTTGATTCAAGTTAGATAGAGTAGGCAGGCGAGTCAGTTAGCTGCACTTACAGTGTATTGTGTATATATATATATATATATATATATATATATATATATATATATATATATATATATATGCATATACACACACACTGTATTCAGTTTAGCTAGATCTGTTCCTGTTATTCACTCCTTACTGACAGGCAGGCAGGTGTTTTTACAGTATTTACAGCTACCTGAAGAAAATTGGTGGTGTTCTTCTGATCCTATTAGTCCTATTAGCTACAGTATTTACAGTTAGTGTAGTGCGTCCTCTGCACAGTGTGACCTACAGCTACCTAAAGAAAATTAGTGGTGTAATTCTGATCCTATTAGTACCGCAGGCAGCTGCAGTATTTACAAGTTAGTGTAGTGCGTCCTCTGCACAGTGTGCACCTAAAGCTACCTGAAGAAAATTGGTGGTATTCTTCTGTTCCTATTAGTACCGCAGGCAGCTGCAGTATTTACAAGTTAGTGTAGTGCGTCCTCTGCACAGTGTGCACCTAAAGCTACCTGAAGAAAATTGGTGGTGTTCTTCTGATCCTAATAGTCCTATTAGCTACAATATTTACAGTTATTGTAGTGCGTCCTCTGCACAGTGTGCACCTAAAGCTACCTGAAGAAAATTGGTGGTGTTCTTCTGATCCTATTAGTACCGCAGGCAGCTGCAGTATTTACAGTTAGTGTAGTGCGTCTTCTGCACAGTGTGCACCTAAAGCTACCTGAAGACAATTGCTGTTGTTCTTCTCTTCCTATTAGTACCGCAGGCAGCTGCAGTATTTACATGTTGGTGTAGTTTGTCCTCTGCGCAGTGTGCACCTATAGCTACCTGAAGAAAATTGGTGGTGTTCTGATCCTATTAGATACAGTATTTACAGTTAGTGTAGTGCGTCCTCTGTACAGCGTGCACCTAAAGCTACCTGAAGAAAATTGGTGGTGTTCTGATCTTATTAGTACCGCAGGCAGCTGCAGTATTTACAGTTAGTGTAGTGTGTTCTCTGCACAGTGTGCACCTAAAGCTACCTGAAGACAATTGCTGTTGTTCTTCTGATCCTATTATTACCAGAGGCAGCTGCAGTATTTACAGTTAGTGCACTTCGTCCTCTGCACAGTGTGCACCTAAAGCTACCTGAAGAAAATTGGTGGTGTTCTTCTGATCCTATTAGTACCGCAGGCAGCTGCAGTATTTACAAGTTAGTGTACTGCGTCCTCTGCACAGTGTGCACCTAAAGCTACCTGAAAACAATTGGTGGTGTTTTTCTGATCCTATTAGTACCGCAGGCAGCTGCAGTATTTGCAAGTTAGTGTAGTGCGTCCTCTGCACAATGTGCACCTAAAGCTACCTGAAGAAAATTGGTGGTGTTCTCCTGATCCTATTAATACCACAGGCAGGCAGCTACAGTATCTACAGTTAGTGTACTGTGTCCTCTGCACAGTGTGCACCTAAAGCTACCTGAAGAAAATTGGTGGTGTTCTTCTGATCCTATTAATACCACCGACAGGCAGCTACAGTATTTACAGTTAGTGTATCGCGTCCTCTGCACAGTGTGCACCTAAAGCTACCTGAACACAATTGCTGTTGTTTTGCTCCTATTAATACCACAGGCAGGCAGCTACAGTATTTCCAGTTAGTGTAGTGTGTCCTGTGCACAGTGTGCACCTAAAGCTACCTGAAGAAAATTGGTGGTGTTCTGATCCTATTAGTACTGCAGGCAGCTGCAGTGTTTACAATTTAGTGTACTGTGTCCTCTGCACAGTGTGCACCTATAGCTACCTGAAGACAATTGCTGGTGTTCTCATACTAATAATACTACAGGCAGGCAGTTGATTCTGCTAGCTGCAGTATCAGTATATATATCAGGGGTCTCAAACTGGCGGCCCTCCAGCTGTTGTGAAACTACAAGTCCCATCATGCCTCTGCCTGGGGGAGTCATGCTTGTAACTGTCAGCCTTGAAATGCCTCATGGGACTTGTAGTTTCACAACAGCTGGAGGGCCGCCAGTTTGAGACCCCTGATATATATACATCCCAGCTTTGTGCAGCTACATCTCACTGCAGGCCATTAGTATGTCTGGAAGGCCAACAAGGAGAGGCAGACAGTCACAAGCCAATAAAAGAGGGCAAGCAGGCTCTGTGTCTAGAGACAACAGTGCTGGTCATGGAGAGGGTGCATCCTATCAGCATGTGGCCGTGGGACACGCTTGTCCTCTTTTTCAGCAGCTGGCCGCATTGAGCCGCAACATGCAGAAGACTTGGTAGAGTGGATGACCAAGCCGTCCTCATCCTCCTCATCCTCTCTCACCCAGGCTCAGGGTACTTTGTCTGGCAAAGCAGCTGCCAACGTGGCCTCTTGGCATCAGTCACTCCTTCCCTAGCCCCACCATGTCCTCCTGAGGAGTCCCTTGAACTGTTTTACCACAGTGTTGGGTACATGCTCCAGGAGGATGCCCAGCATTTTGAAGGCTCCGATGATGGTACCCAGCTAGAGGAAGGCAGTAACGTGAGCCCAGAGAGAGGGGGTGCCCAAGAAGGACAGCAATCTGGCAGTTATGTTCCCCCAGTCATGTTCCCCTAGCTGCAGCATACTGCCAGCTTTGCTCTAGTGATGAGAGAGGGGATGATGAGGTCACTGACTCCACGTGGGTGCCTAATAGGAGAGAGGAGGAGGCACATCACCAATGAGGCAGGATGCCCTCCAGGGGCCAGCTTAAGGGCAGCACACTGACTGCATCGCACCGCAGAGCTCCGCATGTGCTCTGCTGTCTCTGCGTGTTATTCCAAAAGTTCTTTGGTGTGGGCTTTTTTTGAGATGAGTGCATCAGATCCCACAGCTGCTATTTGCAACATATGTCTCAAGCGTATCTCACGTGGCCAAAACATCACTCACTTGGGCACCACATGCTTGACCAGACATATGTCGACCTGCCATGCAGTTCGTTGGCAAAGACCCACACCAAAAAACAAAGAGGACCTCTCCTTGCTCCTCATCAGCTGGGATCTCCAACCCCACTATACCTTCAGTCCTCTCTGAGACCTGCATTGAGAGGAATGAAGGTGTAGAATTAGGTGTGTCACAGCCAAGTACTTGGGGGCAATCTGCTATCGGTACACCGATGTCAGATTGTACCAGGCAAATTTCCCTGCCCTAGCTGCTGCACCGCCGAAAGAAGTTCGCTCCCAGCCATCCACATGCCCAGTGGTTGAATGCTAGTTTGGCTAAATTGCTAGCACTTCAACTGCTGCCTTTTCAGTTGGTAGACTCTGCCCCCTTCCGTGAGTTTGTGGAATGTGCGGTTCCTCAGTGGCAGGTTCCCAAACGCCACTTTTTCTCATGGAAGGTGATTTTGGCTCTCTACCGGCATGTGGAAGGCAATGTCTTGGCCTCGCTGGACAGGGCGGTCAGCGGTAAGGTGCATATTACCGCTGACTCATGGTCCAGCAGGCATGGACAGGGACGTTACCTATCTTTCACCGCGCACTGGGTGACTCTTCTGGCAGCTGGGAAGGATGCAGGACAGGGTGCAGTAGTGTTGGAGGTTGTTCCGACACCACGCCTCCAAAATTCTACTATTGGTGATTCTGCCATACCTCTCTCCTCCATCTCCTCCTCTTCTTCTTCCTCCATGGCCTCTTCCTGTGCTGATTTGTCCTCGGAACCAGCGGTGCTCTGTAGGCATTCAAGGGGCTACGCAAGCACACAGGCAAAAAGATGCCATGCAACGCTTGAGCTGATGTGCTTGGGGGACAGGAGCCACACTGGGGCAGAGATTCTGTCAGCTCTGCAGGGACAGGTTTAGAGGTGGTTGACACCATGCCAGCTTAAGGCAGGTATGGTGGTTTGTGAATATGGCACCAACCTCCTTTCCGCCCTCTGACAGGGACAACTGACCCATGTGCCCTGTTTGGCTCACGTCCTTAACTTGGTGGTGCAGCAGTTCTTGGGCAGGTACCCGGGCTTACAGGATGTCCTGAGGCAGGCCAGGAAAGTCTGTGTGCATTTCCGCAGGTCATATAATGCCAGTGCTCGGCTGGCAGACCTCCATAAGAAATTTAACCTGCCCAAGAACCGCCTAATCTTTGACATGCCCACCAGGTGGAACTCAACGCTGGCCATGCTGCAGTGGCTGCACGAGCAGCAGTGGGCCATCAATGAGTACCTATGTGAGCACCAGGACAGGGTCAGGGGACCTTGTTTTTTTTCCCCACCCCAGTGGGCTATGATCAGGGATGCATGCACTGTCCTGTCACCATTTGAGGAGGCCACGAGGATGGTGAGCAGTGACAGTGCATGCATCAGCACGTTGCCCGTTCCCCATTGAAAACGTCACCCTATGACGAAACGCGTCTGGGAGGTACGTGCTGACGTCACCACGTCGCCCCATTGAGGACGGGAGTTCGTTTGTTTGCCGGCCGGCATCGCTGTTATCTTCTTTTATATTGTAAGTGTATTTCTTTTTGAATAAATTCAGTTTAAAAGGTATTACACTATCTTGCCACATCTTTACAATATGGGTACCGTGGATCTTTGGATATGACTGGCGTGATTGGTTTACATCGTTCGTTGCAAGGAGGCTGTTTTCTCAATCTGTGTCAGTTTGTTTATTCAAAGGTTTCCATCTGGTAAGCAGGAAATTTGTGTGTTCTTTGCTGCACGTTTGATACCCCTTCACCAATTAACCATTCGGTGGTTGATGTTTATTTACACATCTTTATAAATATCTGGTAAGCAGAAACTCTGTAAGGTGTTGGTGTATTTTTACTATTGGGTTTAATCCCAATATTTGCACGATCGTATGTCACTTGCACAGAGGCCCTGTGTGTGTCTATGGGCACTGGGTGTTTATGATTTTATATGATTTATCACTGTGTGAAGGTTCTCCTTTTTTTCTTTCTTCCTTTCATTTGTTGACAATATTACGCTATTTTTTTTATTAATTTTTTTGGGGATGAATTCGCATGAATCCACATTTATTTTCACGAGCGGAAGTTTTGCTCAAATCCACCAGGATTGGTTCCATAAAGGCCCAGGCTGGGTTTAAGCCACTTGCCTTATTTGGCTTACCATCTGGTAAGCATTCTACTTATTATTTGCTGTTTAATTTGATTCATCTGAGCATCTATTAACATCAACTGAATATTGAAGATTTGAATTCACTTCTTTTTGGACTTTTATGCACTCCAAGGACTTCATAATTTTATATCACAGTGTATACTATATGCATTAGTTTAAGCGCGGTTTTCTGTTTTTATTTTATCAGTGACACTGTACCTCTTGTCCACCTGTTGGAGCACATGCTGCGTGGAATAATGGACAGGGCACTTGAGGCAGAACTGTGCGAGGAAGAGAAGGACTTCTTTACCTCTCAAGGCCCCCTTTATCCAGACAATGTTCCTGCGTGCCCGCCGATAATACAGGAAGAGGACGAGGAGGAGGAGGAGGAGGATTGTGTCAGTATGGAGGTGGAGCCTGGCACTCAGCATCAGCAACAGTCTTAAAGGGATCATTTGCAGTCCCAAGAAACCCATGGACTTGTACATGGCTGGGAGGAGGTGGCTGCTGATCATGTCGTCCTTAGTGACCCAGAGGACTCCGGACCGAATGCCTCAGCAAACCTACGCTGCATGGCCTCCCTGATCCTGCAAAGCCTGCAGAAGGATCCTCGTATTCGTGGTATCAAGGAGAGGGATCAATATTGGCTGGCAACCCTCCTTGGTCCACATTACAAGGGCAAGGTTGCGGACCTTATCTTGCCGTCATAGAGGGAGCAGGGGATGAAACATCTTCGGGAGGCCTTGCAGAAAGGTCTGTGCAATGCGTTCCCAGAGACTGGGAGGTTACAAACTCCTGTTCCTGGACAACGTGTTGCTGAGGCTTTGGTCAGTCAAAGAAGGAGCAGTGGAGAAGGTGGCCATCTGACTGATGCATTAAGACAATTTTTTAGTCTGCAGCCCCAAGGTATGATCAGTTCCAGCAACCATCGCCAGCATCTGTTTTACATGGTGCAGGAATACCTAGGGGCAAGATCTGACTTGGACACCTTTCCCACCGAAAATCCTTGATGGGTCTTGAGGGATCACTGGCCAGAGCTTGCACAGTATGCAATTGAGCTACTGGCCTGTCCTGCATCCAGCGTTCTTTCAGAACGCACATTCAGTGCTGCTGGAGGCTTTGTAACCTATCACAGTGTGCGCCTGTCCACCAACTCGGTCGATCGACTGACCTTCATAAAAATGAATCAGTCTTGGATCACCACCAGCTATCAGGCACTTGATGCTGATGTAACCGAATAATTTTTTTTGAAATGTCAGATCCCTTTAAGACTGCCTATGCTGATGCTGAGTGATTATCCTTATGAGTGATTATCCTCATGATCATTCTGATAGCTTGTAAGAACATTTTTGGTTCTGGGTGCCGCCACCAGTGGCTAAGGCCCAATTTTTCAGCCCCTGTTTAACAGCGGCGTGTAATTACAATTTTTGATGCAATACTTTGCAGCAGGGATCATTCCTGCGCTCCAACTAGAGTACCTGTGAGGGGTTGCAGTGTTGTGGCACCAGTGCCCAAGGCCCAATTTTTCTGCCCCTGTTTAACAGGGACATGTAATTACAATTCTTGATCTAATATTTCACAGCAGGGCCCATTCCTGCGCCCACCAAGAGTAACTGTGAGGGCTTACAGTGTTGTGGCAACACCACCACCACCAAAGGCCCAATGTTTCTGCCCCAGTTTAACAGGTGCATGTAATTACAATTCTTGATCTAATATTTCACAGCAGGGCCCGTTCCTGCACCCACCAAGAGTAACTGTGAGGGCTTACAGTGTTGTGGCATCACCAACACCTAAGACCCCAATTTCTGCAGAGTATATAAGGCAGGCCCCTACTTTCAGACATCCAACATCCAAACGACTCCTACTTGCAAACGGAAGTGAGATGAAATCTACCCCTAGGAAATTCTCTCCTGTAAGAGTTAATATGGGGAAAATGTGTCTCCTCTCCACTGATGCTTTATCACCAATCCTTGTTTCACTAAAAACCCCAAATTTTCAAAAAACATTTGTTATTGGGACAGAAAGTGAGGTGAAATCTTCTGAAGAGGTGCACAGACAGCAAAACAAATGTTACAGGGGTGATAACCCTTCCCTATGTTATCCAAAAAGCTTAAAAATAGATTTTTTGGCTGGAGCTACACTTTAAAAATGTACCAGTTCAAAATTACAAACAGATTCTACTTAACAACAAACCTACAGTCCCTGTCTTGTTTGCATCGCCTGTATACTGCTGTTCAGAGTATATAGGGCCTGGGGGTCCAACGCCTTTCCTTTTTTTTAATTTGGGTGCGGGGTTCCCCTTAATATCCATACAAGACCCAAAGGGCCTGGTAATGGACTGGGGGTGGGGGGTACCCATGCCATTTGTCAAACTGATTTTGATCCATATTGCCGGGACCTGACATTACATTAAAGCCGCAAGCAGTTTTAAATGACTTATTCCTTTAAAAATGTCATTTTGTGCAGGGACTGTTCTAAGCACGGGAAACACGCGCCACTTTACAGGCATACTATAGACACCCCCCAGGTATGATGTTTAAAGGAATATTTCACTTTTTTTTCACTTTAAGCATCATTAAAATCACTGCTCCCGAAAAAACAGCCGTATTTAAAACTTTTTTTGCATTGATTCATGTCCCCTGGGGCAGGACCCGGGTCCCCAAACCCTTTTTAGGACAATACCATGCATATTAGCCTTTAAAATTAGCACTTTTGATTTTGAACATTCGAGTCCCATAGACTCGAACTGGGGGGTGTTCCGCTCATCCCTATCAGTAAGTCATTTGTGAGTTTTAGAAAAGCAGTTTCTATGGAGTGTTGAGGGTGAAATCCAGACAGAAGGGGATCAAGAAGGTTATTCTTTATGAGGTGATCACTCAGTTGCTTGTAGATCAGGCAATCAAGGACTTTAGAAGAAAAGGGGAGCAAGGAGATGGGGCGTAGATTGTTGAGATTGCTGGGGGACAAGGACGTTTTTTTTTAGGTATGGGGGTGACCAGTGCATGTTTTAGAGCATTGGGGAAGATGCCAGAAGAGAGAAAGAGATTGAAGATGTGGGTTATAGAGTGTAGGATAGAGTGAGAGGATGACTGTAGTATTTGAGAGGGAATAGGATGCAGGGGACAGGTGGTTAGGTGGGCGTTAGAAAGGAGTTTAGCAGCTTCGTCTATAGTAGCAGGTTTGAATAAGGGGAGTGTCAGTGATCAGACTTGTCCAGACATGCCCCTGCTGCACAGCCATTCACTCGGAAGCTCAGTGTTTCTCCTCCCCCAGCTCTTATGCGGCTGAGAACAGAGGCAATGTGTATTGTATTTCTAATGTTTTTTTTTATATCTATACAAAAATGCTTTGCCTTTCATTTCTATTTTAAACTAAAAGGGTTGTTGTACTAGGTGGTCGCTTACAATCACTTTTAAGGGTCTCTTAAAGGGCTTGGTATGCAATTTTGAGGGGACTCTAATCATTTTTTTCATTCTTGTTCTACAATGTGCTACAGCATAAATGTGACATAAACAAAGAAATAATGACACAGTTTAAGGTAAGTGTAAAAGCTATTTTTTTCAATAACAAAAAGGTTTATATTTACCTGTCCTGTGCAATGTTTTTTTTCCCAGAACAGCCCCAATCCTTCTCTTCTTGGGTCCCCCACTGGCACCCCAGGCTCCTCCTCTTCTCAGTGTAACACTACAGGAAGCTGCTTCCTATTGTGGCACACCTGCGGGCTCGGTCCCAAGCCACACTGACTGTGTCTATAGAAAGAGACAGCAAGGCTCGCCCCTGCCCCCCGCTCTTTCCTCACAGGCTTTGATTGTCAGCAGCAGGAGCCAATGACTCCTGCTTCTGTATCTGGGCCAGTGAGGAGAGAGAGATATAGCAGCTCTGCTGGTCCCAAGCACAGGGTTGATTGAAATCAGACTCAAGTAAGTATTTAGGGGGAGCTGGGTGGGCACAAAACATGAAAGGATTTTTACCTTTTTGCATAGAATGGGTTAACCACTTGCCAACCGGCTCACGCTGATATACGTCAAAAAAGTGGCACGGGTGCGCAAAACGACATACCCGTACGTCATCGGCGGCTAGCGGGTGCACGCATGCTTCCACCACGTGCCGTGGAAGTGTGCCCATGGGTCCTGCGGACTTGATGTCTGCCAGTGGCCCACGATCGTGACACAGAGGCCGAACGGGGAGATGCCATTGTAAACAAGGCATTTCCCTGTTCTGTCTAGCAACATGACAGGGATCTACTGCTCCCAGTGATTGGGAGCAGTGATCTCTGTCATGTTCTAGTGAGCCCATCCCCCCTACAATTTCGAACACAGTGAAGGAACACACTTAACCCCTTGATCGCCCCCTAGCATTTAGCCCCTTCCTTGCCAGTGACATTTACACGGTAATCAGTGCATTTTTATAGCACTGATCGCTGTATAAATGCCAATAGTCTCAAAATAGTGTCAAAAGTGTCTGATCTGTCCGCTGTAATGTCACAGTCACGATAAAAATTGCAGATCGCCGCCATTACTAATAAAAAAATTAATAATAAAAATGCCATAAATCTATCCCCTATTTTGTAGAAGAACACATATTGGCCTAAACTGAGGAAGACATTTTTTTTTTTTTTTGGGGGGGGGGGGATATTTATTATAGCAAAAAGTAAAAAATATTGTTTTTTTTTCAAAATTGTTGCTTTTTTTTGTTTATAGCGCAAAAATTTAAAACTGCCGAGATGACCAAATACCACCATATGGAAGAGCCCTGGGGCTATCATAAAAAAATATACAGAATTATGAGTTTGCAAAAAAAAATTTTTTTTTTACAGAATTCTGAGTTTGAGAGTCAGAATTCTGAGTTTGAAAGTCAGAATTCTGAGATTCAAAGTCAGAATTCTGAGATTCAAAGTCAGAATTCTGAGTTTGAAAGTCAGAATTCTGAGATTCAAAGTCAGAATCGTGAGTTAAAAAAAAAAAATTTTACAGAATTCTGAGATTAAAAGTCAGAATTCTGAGATTAAAAGTCAGAATTCTGGGTTTCAAAGTCAGAATTCTGAGATTAAAATGTCAGAATTCTGAGATTAAAATGTCAGAATTCTGAGATTAAAAGTCAGAATTCTGAGATTAAAATGTCAGAATTCTGAGATTAAAATGTCAGAATTCTGAGATTAAAATGTCAGAATTCTGAGATTAAAATGTCAGAATTCTGAGTTTCAAAGTCAGAATTCTGAGTTTCAAAGTCAGAATTCTGAGTTTCAAAGTCAGAATTCTGAGTTTATAAATATAGTAGTCTTTATTAGGAAGATTTTAGGACCAATGAGCAATAAGGTAGTAACACCTACAGATCATCATTCTGCAGACATACATGTCTTCTGCTCTGTATATGAATATGTAAATCTATCTTAGTTACAGCACACAGTATAGGGAAGCAGGCAGTGCTGGGTCTCTGGTTCCTCTACTGTATTAATTAGTTCCTTGGTTTGCTGTCTTATCCTTCTTCTCTGTCATCTGCTCCAACATAAAGAGCCATGCTGAAAACGTGTGTATTTTTGTGTGAGTGGGGGGGGCACAGCTTCCATAGATAACAGAACACAAGGGCCAGCACAGCACAGCTCTGTACCCCAACTTGTAGGACACATTGCACTATTGCCCCTACATGAGGGAATTGTGAATGGCTAGAAGGCAGCAGGACAATGTGTGTCTGTGGTCATAACAGATTAATCATAGCACTAAGTGATAGCCTAGTGGTTAGAGTAATAGGCTTATAGTGTTGAAAGTTGTAGGTTCTAATCCAGTTCAGGGCATAATCTTTAGTTATATATTTTCAATATATTGATTTTATATTAAACATATTTTAAAATATATTATATATATGTATTTTATTGATATATCCAAATTGATTTCAAGGCATATTAACAAAGACATATTGATAAAATAGTTGTATATGCTGACTACTATAAATTAGAGAGTAGGGATTTTTTTTACAAATCTGTGTATATATTGGGATGATTTTGGTGACATGGGGCCAGTTCTCAATTTCAGGAGATTGTCCCCGGAAGCTGCATGATAACCATCATATCTCATAACTCAGCCCTGAGCTCTGCACTATAATCTGTGTGTACTACAATGTACACACCCATATCATCCCTTCGCTGATTGGCTGCACTTTATCCCCACTGACACAGATGAAGCGCCATTTTCCTCTTAGCTACACCATTGACACAGGAATTTTTTCCATCCAATGACACCACCGATGCAGGGTTATTTTTCCCATGTAATGACATCACCGATGCAGGGTCATTTTTCCCATGTAATGACATCACCCATGCAGGGTCATTTTTCCCATCCAGTGACACCACCGATGCAGGGTCATTTTTCCCATGTAATGACATCACCGATGCAGGGTCATTTTTCCCATGTAATGATATCACCGATGCAGGGTCATTTTTCCAATGTAATGATATCACCGATGCAGGGTCATTTTTCCCATGTAATGATATCACTGATGCAGGGTCATTTTTCCCATGTAATGATATCACCGATGCAGGGTCATTTTTCCCATCTAATGACACCACCAATGCAGGGTCATTTTTCCCATGTAATGACACCACCGATGCAGGGTCATTTTTCCCATGTAATGATATCACCGATGCAGGGTCATTTTTCCCATGTAATGATATCACCGATGCAGGGTCATTTTTCCAATGTAATGATATCACTGATGCAGGGTCATTTTTCCCATGTAATGATATCACTGATGCAGGGTCATTTTTCCCATGTAATGATATCACCGATGCAGGGTCATTTTTCCCATCTAATGACACCACCAATGCAGGGTCATTTTTCCCATGTAATGACACCACCGATGCAGGGTCATTTTTCCCATCCAGTGACACCACCGATGCAGGGTCATTTTTCCCATGTAATGATATCACCGATGCAGGGTCATTTTTCCCATGTAATGATATCACCGATGCAGGGTCATTTTTCCAATGTAATGATATCACCGATGCAGGGTCATTTTTCCAATGTAATGATATCACCGATGCAGGGTCATTTTTCCCATCTAATGACACCACCAATGCAGGGTCATTTTTCCCATGTAATGACACCACCGATGCAGGGTCATTTTTCCCATCTAATGACACCACCGATGCAGGGTCAATTTTCCTATCCAATGACACCACCGATGCAGGGTCATTTTTCCCATGTAATGACACCACCGATGCAGGGTCATTTTTCCCATGTAATGATATCACCGATGCAGGGTCATTTTTCCTATCCAATGACACCACCGATGCAGGGTCATTTTTCCCATGTAATGACACCACCGATGCAGGGTCATTTTTCCCATGTAATGACACCACCGATGCAGGGTCATTTTTCCCATGTAATGATATCACCGATGCAGGGTCATTTTTCCTATCCAATGACACCACCGATGCAGGGTCATTTTTCCCATGTAATGACACCACCGATGCAGGGTCATTTTTCCCATGTAATGATATCACCGATGCAGGGTCATTTTTCCTATCCAATGACACCACCGATGCAGGGTCATTTTTCCCATGTAATGACACCACCGATGCAGGGTCATTTTTCCCATGTAATGATATCACCGATGCAGGGTCATTTTTCCTATCCAATGACACCACCGATGCAGGGTCATTTTTCCCATGTAATGATATCACCGATGCAGGGTCATTTTTCCTATCCAATGACACCACCGATGCAGGGTCATTTTTCCCATCTAATGACACCACCGATGCAGGGTCATTTTTCCCATCCAATGACATTTCGGCCACTAGCGGGGCGCTTTTACCCCCCCCCACTAGCGGCCGAGAAAGGGTTAAAACCGCCCGCAATGCACCGCAATAGCGGCGTTTTGCCGGCGGTATCCCAGCGTTGCCCCATTGATTTCAATGGGGAGCAGCGGTGGAGGAGCGGTAAACACATCGCTCCAAAGAAGCTGCTGACAGGACTTTTTTTCCTGTCCTGCCAGCGCAGCGCCCCGGTGTGAAAGCACTCGGGTAGAGTAATGTGAAGACTTCACATTACTCTACCCGAGGACTTTCACACCGGAGCGCTGCGCTGGCAGGACAGGAAAAAAAGTCCTGTCAGCAGCTTTGGAGCGATGTGTTTACCGCTCCTCCACCGCTGCTCCCCATTGAAATCAATGGGGCAGCGCTGGGATACCGCTGGCAAAACGCCGCTATTGCGGTGCATTGCGGGCGGTTTTAACCCTTTCTCGGCCGCTAGCGGGGGGTAAAAGTGCCCCGCTAGCGGCCGAAATGCGCCGCTAATCCGACGGTAAAACGCAGATAAAAATAGCTGCGTTTTACCGCGGACGCTATGGGCAGCTCGGTGTGAAAGGGGTCTTAGAGTTTAAAACTGGAGCACACATAAGGGGCTAACAGTAGTGAAGAAGAAAAATGGCCCTGCATCGGTGGTGTCATTGGATGGAAAAAAATGGCCCTGCATCGGTGGTGTCATTGGATGGAAAAAAATGGCCCTGCATCGGTGGTGTCATTGGATGGAAAAAAATGGCCCTGCATCGGTGGTGTCACTGGATGGAAAAAAATGACCCTGCATCGGTGGTGTCAATAGATGGAAACAAAATGACCCTGCATCGGTGGTGTCACTGGATGGAAAAAATGACCCTGCATCGGTGGTGTCACTGGATGGAAAAATGCCCCTGCATTGGTGGTTGAGTTATGAGATATGATGGTTATCATGCAGCTTCCGGGGACAATCTCCTGAAATTGAGAACTGGCCCCATGTCACCAAAATCATCCCAATATATACACAGATTTGTAAAAAAAATCCCTACTCTCTAATTTATAGTAGTCAGTTTATACAACAATGTTATCAATATGTCTTTGTTAATATGCCTTGAAATCAATTTGGATATATCAATAAAATACAATTTAAGTTCTCAGTAACATAGTTTAAAATAAGTTTAATATAAAATCATTATATTGAAAATATATATAATTAAAAAACATGCTCTGAATCGGATAAGAACCAGAACTTTCAACACTACAAGCCTGGTGCTCTAACCACTATACTATCACTTAAGGGTTCTTAATGGTTGCTTTCTTAATGTTTAATATGTGGTTCATTATCTGTGAAACAACTGTATTAATCCAGATAAGTGATTTATGATCGATTTGTTATGACCAGTCTCCTGAAATTGTGAACTGCCCCCCAGGGGAAACTGAAGATGATACCCTAATGATCCCATCTGATCACCCTAATAATATATACACAGTTTTTTCTTTGAAATCTCTACTCTCTAATTTATAGTAGGCAGCATATACTACAACTTTGTGTGCTCAATATATCAGTGTGTCTTTGTTAATATTCCTTGAAATCAATTTTGGATATATTGATAAAATACAAATTAAGCCCTCACTATCTCATATTTTAAAATATATATGTATAAAAAAAATGCCCTCACCTGGACTAGAACCCACAACTTCACCAATATAAACCTGCTGCTCTAACCACTACACTATCTCTCATTAGTAGTTTGTGTGTGCTTTTATGTTTAATATGAGGTTAATTGTATGTGAAACATCTCTATTAGTCCACACAAGTAATTGCTATGATCAATCCGTTATAAACATAGATACACATTGTCCTGCTGCTTTCTAGCCATTCACAATTCCCTCATGTAGGGGCAAAAGTGAAATGTTTCCTACAAGTTGGAGTGCAGAGCTGTGCTGGCCATTGTGTTCTGCTATCTAAGGAAGCTGTGTCCCCCCCCCCCCTCCCCTCACACACAATACACACGTTTTCAGCATGGCTCTTTATGTTGGAGCAGATGACAGAGAAGGATAAGACAGCAGAGGAACCAGAGAACCCAGCACTGCCTGCTTCCCTATACTGTGTGCTGTAACTAAGATAGATTTACATATCCATATACAGAGCAGAAGACATGTATGTCTGCAGAATGATGATCTGTAGATGTTACTACATTATTGCTCATTGGTCCTAAAATCTTCCTATAGACTACTATATTTATAAACTCAGAATTCTGACTTTGAAACTCAGAATTCTGACTTTGAAACTCAGAATTCTGACTTTGAAACTCAGAATTCTGACTTTTAATCTCAGAATTCTGACTTTTAATCTCAGAATTCTGACTTTGAAACGCAGAATTCTGACTTTGAAACGCAGAATTCTGACTTTGAAATGCAGAATTCTGACTGAATCTCAGAATTCTGTATTTTTTTTTTTAAACTTACAATTCTGAATTTCAATCTCAGAATTCTGAGTTTCAAAGTCAGAATTCAGTTTTTTTTTTTTATGATGGCCCCAGGGCTCTTTTTTTTTTTATGATGGCCCCAGGGCTCTTCCATACCACCAAAAGAAAGCTCTATTTGTGGGAAAAAAGGACATCAATTTTGTTTGGGTACAATGCTGCACGGCCGCACAATTATCAGTTAAAGTGATGCAGTGCCGTATCGCAAAAAAGGGCTTGGTCAGGAAGTGGGTAAATCCTTCCGGGGTTGAAGTGGTTAAGGTACAAAAAACATTTAGCCTCGGTTCACACTGGGGCGACTTGTCAGGCGACCTAGTCGCCTGACAAGTCGCCTCCCGTTCTGTGCTATGGAACCGTTCTAATCGGAGCGACGCAAGTCGCTCCGACTTAGAAAAAGGTTCCTGTATTACTTTGGGGGCGACTTGGGGCGACTTGCATAGACTTCTATGCAGAAGTCGTCTCGCAAGTCGCCCCGGCAGTCGTTTGCAGGTCGCCTCGCTGAGGCGACCTGCAAGTCGTGCCGCCCATGTGTGAACCGAGCCTTAGCCTTTACAACTATTTTAAATTGCTGGCTTCTTAAAAATAAAAAAAAAACAGCACACAAACCCCTCCAAAGGTTTATCACAATACATAACAGAATCTTAGGGGTGTTCATTAAAATTCTTTTATTTTTAATGAAATTGTAGTGAATGTTTTGGTTTTTCTCATTGATACCTGCAGTATATACTGCATGTATCCAACATTGTTTTTATGTGAAAAACATGATCCTAAGAATAATTCTATTTATTTAAAAATAATTCTATTTGTACAAAAAAATGTGTACTACGGATGTACAGTGGATTTGGTATAAATTGCAGTGGTTTTAATTTCTGTGTAACATCCTCCAGCATGTTTTTTGCTGCTAATATAGAACTGCAAAACTGCCCTTTCTTATACAGTACATTCAGTTTTCTCAGGCTCTGATTGTATTCAGATCACATAACTGGAAAATTGTACTATAATAATGCAATTGATACTGGCATTCCAATGCCTGCTTAAGCTGCAATGACCTTCACATATTTGTGTTTTTTTAGTAAACTATATGGCAAGACACAAAAAACAAGGATTCTCTGCAAAAGATCCCTCAAACCAAGATCCCAGGGCCAGAAAACATGTTTGACTCCTGAGTTGAAATACACATATGTATATGTAAACTGTCTTGTCTATTAAAGGATTTGTAATTATGTCCAATCACTTTTGTGATTTATACATCTCTGTCAGACATCACAACCAAAAGAGTGACATCACTTTCTCTGTTGTAGTCAAGTAATGCAGTGATGCCTCCTCCTTCTCACATCTCCTCTGCACATTCCTGCTCTCTCCTCTTCTCAGCATATTTCCTATCAGTACATGTGCATAATGCAGAGCCTTATGTTGGGGTGAAGATAACAGAATGTTCATATCAAGCCAAACTCG